>NC_092048.1:2699348-3030049 GCF_003086295.3 Arachis hypogaea
TGAAATTATATTTATTTGCCTTACAAACATAGCAAAGCTCCAAATTAAATGAGGAGGACAACATAAGTACACCTCACTTCTCTTCCATTCTAAAACATGCAACATGGAATTATGTGTTATGTGTTAAATACAAAATTAATTTATTTATTCATCACGTAATTAAATGCAGCTAACAATATGCAATTATGTGTTAAAACATTACAAAGTTGGAATGAATTAAAAAATATTAATTAAAGATATATCTCAATAAGTTTGTATGTACTTATCCAATATTATAAAAATTAATTTTAATAATAATACAAAAATAAAATAAATTCAAATCAATATAAGTATTGTGGACAGAAGAAATGTAAATTAAAATTTCAAAACGCTCCTTATTTAAGTGAGAATGCAAAATGAACTCAATTATGGTTAGCTTATAAGAGGTAAGAAAGGAAGTAAGGAGCATTAGTTAGAGTTTCGATTTTTCATCTATCGAATATATGTTACTGCCGCGAAGGAGCGTACTATAAAATCTTATTTTCATCTTCCTCTAGAATATAAGTAGAATACAATACATACCAAAGGGGGCAATGCATGATATGAATACCTGAAAGGATGCCATAATATCAACCTGACCATACCAGACAAAGGAACTTGCCTGTATGTCCATTGGCTGCTTTATGGTTATTTGTCCTTAGAGAAACAATTTTCACAGATGTTCCCAGCCAATACCAAGAGGGTGTCATCCTGTAAGCATCAAACAGATATTAAGTTACAACTTGCAACATTTTTTCTCAGATGCAATAACAAATGAAATAATGCTACTGCTGATATTCAAACTTCAAAGCAGTTAAACAAGTCTTCAATCATAGCAGTGGACTCTGCTTGCCAGCATGATATAACCCAATAGATTCCAACATAAATTGTTGACAAACCTGCAACCAAGTGAGGACGCAGAAGCTCAGGGCGTGGCTTCCTCGCGGTCTTTCGATAAATGTTATACGCTGGTCATGGCAGTATCATAACTTCACCCCTGCATCATTTGCCCAAGCAACAGACTTGTTCTCCATGTCACAGCATGTATTGGACTTCCCCGGTGTGCAAAACCTTTATTTTTGTTGGATGTGGGAGATGGTTAGGTTAGTGCTGTATTTATTTAGCTGACAACCAAAAAGTAAATTGAGAGATAGATGAAAAAGTTAAAATGATCTTACAAACTGGTCACGATAGCCAACCATTTCTTCGAATTTAAATAAAATGACTGCTAACACCAGCAAAATTCCTAGACGATTCTTGCATATTCTGGTCAATGCAATCGCTTTCATTGGTCGTTGGTATCAATTTCATTTTCTCATCAGTGAAGAGACTGTTTATAACAACTGATCCATCATCGGAACAGCTTCCATAATCCCCTTCTATGTCAAAGCTAAGGTCGTTGACAACGGAAGCATGGGCGGCGAATTCTTTCACCTGCAACAAGTGGCTCTAACAAATTAAAAAATAGCAACACCACAATCATCCAAGCATTCTGCCATCACTATCAGATGACAAGTGACAACAGCTAACTAAAAACCTAGCTATCATAAAAATACTTTTAATTGAGAAACCTAGCTATCATAAATTTATCCGAATATGCTGCACAAACTTCAAACCATATATTGATGGACATCGAACACAAGAACTAATTGTATTCAGTATTCACCCTCGAATTCGATCTATCGAGGTCCAATTTGAGCAATAAGAGCTCGAATTCACACAGGCTGAAGCAGTAAATTAGGTTAGGAACAAAGTGCGACAACTACAAAAAAAAAAAAGGTTAGTAGTGAACCTGATTGCCGAGAAAATCGAGGATGTGAACAGTGCCGCCCTGAGTGCCGAGCGCGATCACCGCTCGGCGACGGCGATGCATGACGCAGCATCGGTGGCAAGCATCGTAGGTATGCTCCCTCCCATTCTCTGGTACTTAAGCCGTGGCTCCTCTTCGTCTTCTTCTTCCTCCTCCTCTTCTTCGTCTTCTTCAACTTCTTCCTCTTCCTCTTTCTCTCGTCGTCTCCATCTACACCGTTCTCTGACGGAATCGGAGCCATTCGGATGGTTATCCCCGGCTGCTCGTGGTTCTGGACTTCTTTTCTCCTCCGATGAGAGAACGGATCTGTTTGGTTGCAGCAGAAAATATTTTCCCTTCCTCCTTTTTCTTTCTCTTTCTATCCCCGTTCTTATTTTTACTATTTTGTTATGTTATATATATTCTTCTTAATTGTGGTTGAAATGGAAAATTGTCGTTGAAGTTGAATGGTGAATCAAAGGGGGAAAGTGGGAAGTGATGAATGGAAGGTTCCTGAATTGAAAATGCTTAGAAACGGTGCTTAGCTAGCTAACTAGCATTAGTAGGAGTACTGTAGTAGTTAGGGTGATTAATTAACGGGGTAAACGACAAAGGATAGAACGTCAAGGGTGTTGTAAACTTGTAATTTGTGCTGTGCTAGTGAGAAGCAATTTTTATTCATTTTTTGCGTTGCAGACTTGCAGTCCTTATTTATTGATTTTTTCCCTTTTTTTTTGTGAGGTCAACAGCGTTTCCCCTTTTTTTTTTTGGGTCATTCGTGGACAGGGCCTAAGCCCACAAACAACCAGCACACACCTCCTCAGGCTCCCCTAAATTTGGTGCATGGTGCTTGGTGCTTGGTGCATCAATGGAGGTCGTGGGCTTTATTACCTTATAAATTGATTCTCTAAATTTTGAATTTTTATTTTAAAAGTAAAGTATATCTACCATTTATTTCATAGGTAAGACTAAAAAAATATGAAAAAAAAACTATCCAATGAAGAAGTCACACTTTACCCTCTAAAATAAAATTTAAATTTAGAGTTTCGGCCTTGTTTTGTAAATGTAAATGAGTAAAAATGGATTTAATAGTCCAATTAAAATATTCTCACTAAACCAATTTGAATTGGTTGACTGATTAACTCACTCGTCCGTTCAAATAAATGTTTGGAGTTTGAATCGCATTTTGTACATACAGCAATCCATTAGCTAATAACAAACCATTAAATAGAGCTGAAATTTATGACGACTTAGTCTTTGAATCGATTAATAAATTCTTTCAACATACCAATAAAATTATCCAACAAAATAGATTAAAATATAAGCACATAAAATTATGCAGGAAACCCAAGTTCAAACCGAAGTTTGCAAGCTTTGAAACATACATTTTGTCAAAAATGAGTGATTATGGTATTGGAATTACATCTAATAGTGTAGTAGATCTTTAATTATTTTTTATCTCTAACAAGTAGTTCTTTAGCTTTTTGTATTGTTCTTTTTCATTACCAATGATCCTCTCTCTTAACTCTTTTACATCTTTATAAACCATCTTTGGATATACAGTTAGGTCAAACTCTTTTCTCATAAAATTTATGGCCTCATGAGTAGTCATGTGTGGATGGACGGTCATCTTTTTTTTCCATTTTTTTGTTGATCCAGTGTTGATTAGCTATATTACTTTATAACTCTCATGTACAAATGTGCTCAATCTTATATGTTTTAACTTGGAAGTATTGCAATACCTTATTATAAGACAAATAAGGAACTCTAATAACACTCTTCATCCTTGCACCCAATTTTATCATTTTTCTTGTTATTCTTGATCCAAATTAATTTTTTCTCTTCAACAATAAATAAATCCTTAACAACCGCTTTGAACCTCTCAATTGTAACAAATCTTGTACCAAATTCAAATCCTCCTCTCTCAAATCATCTGTAGTAGGCTGATCAGCAAAGCTATTCAACTTTGAGGATCATTTTTCACTATAACCTCCTCTTTTTGCATTAAACTTCTTCTTTTTAGACACTTGTGTAGACTAATTTTTTGGCTTTTTTTTTTTTACTTATTCTTTTTCTTAAAAGATAGTGATACTTCTTTCATTTTTCTTTTGACAGTTTAATGATATTGTCACCATCACCATTATCATCACCCTATTCACCACTCTTATAGTTATTTTCATAACCGGGAGGAAGATGTTCATCCTCTACAATCTCATAGCTATCATAAATAGAAGATAAATTACCTAAGCTTTCCCCCTCAACTGGATCCACATCTTTCTTATTAGCAATCTCTGCAAGCTCTGGATCATGATTAGGATGATCAAAAAATATATAAAGAGGATGATAAAAAAAAATATATAAAACTCATAAGTGTTTTTGTTTTTCGTTTTAGCCGATCCCATTCGATTGATACTTGTATCACCCCTCGAATTTTATGTCCTTTCTCTTAAGATCATACAGTAGGTTTCCTTATGATTGATAACTAATTTTTTTGAACAGTGTAATCAGATCACCAAAATTGATAAAATCAAAGTTCATTGGTGAAAACATCTCAATTTGACTATGAAGATAAACTAACTCACCACTGGGTGCTTTTGAAAAGTAGTCTTACGACAAAAAGCTGAAACAACAAATACATCACCTATTTGCAATATTTTTTAGCAAAAAACACAAATATTAAATACTATACCATAAGTTTTAAGAAAAATATACTTATTACTGTGCAAGACAAAAACAGTTATACCAACAAAGCTTGATCATAGCTACTTCCTAAAACAGCAATAGTGGAACAACAACGATCAATCATTGTTTTTTTTACGGACAACGTCACTCTTCTATGTACTAGGGCTTGATATAATTGTGTGTGTGTGATTATATATAATGGCATTCATAGTATTGTGTTTAAATTTAAGGGCTACACTCACTATTTTTGAAATGACGTCGTTTTAGATGTTAGGACTTAGTTGTTTCATAACCTTTCTTAAATAGATCATATCAGTTTCATTACGGACACATCAACTCCATTACGTTTCGTCAAAAAAATTGTATAAAAAAATTCATACGTCGTGCATTTTAAATAGTAAGAGATGGTGTTATATTTTCTAATATTGAGGGATGAAATTATCTCAAAAAAATTTAACAATTTATATGTCATTTTCTCTTTTATAAAATATTAGTGTAAATTACGAAAGAAAAACTTATACAAATTTGTAAAACAATTAAATTCACAATTACTATTTTAAAAGAATGAATATCAATATATCATTATAACGATAAAGTTCAAACCTAAATTCAAAGATCTCCCTACTAAATTATTTACAGTATTTTATAGGATTTAGTATGCATTGCCAGGTTTATGATTTTTACTACTTCCGGTTGATCAAAAAATTAACTATAAGAAAGGGGGAAACCGGAAAAAAGGAGCGAAAAATCGAAAATGGTAAGAGAGTTTCCGCGTAGCTAATTTTTAGTTTTTTACTCTTTTTTGAATTCCACCGGGACGACGTGAATTATCTAGGCGATAAAAAAAAAAAAAATAGTGCCATGATTTTTCATAGTTTCTGATTTCTAATCCCCATTCCTCCGCTTAAAAAAGTCAGTCTCCGATCAGAATAAAATTCCAATCCACTCCTCTTCAGCACAAAGCACCGCCAAACAAGTAACAACCACCACCGCATCCACACAATCAGTAGCTAGTTCCAAGTTCCAACCACCACACCTTACTCTATATACACACACACACTCTCTCTTTTTCTTTTTCATCGAGCTTCTATGTCTCACTCGCTTCTAGTATATAAACCATTAACCGCTCAGATCTCACTCGCTCTCCAGTGAACAACCATGAGAGTGGCGTTGAGCTAGATTATGCAGCCGAATCTTTTCCCCTTTGCAAGCGTTCTCGGGAATCCGTTCACACTCAATACCAGTAGCTTCAACACTGGTAATGGCGAAGTAAGCGAGGGGATCGATAGCTCTAGGGTTTTCTTCTTGCTCCCTTTCTTCTTGCTCTCTCAGGGAGGAGGAGCTATGGATCTCTCTAAAGTCGGCGAAAAGATCTTGAGTTCCGTTAGGTCCGCTAGGTCTCTCGGCTTGATCCCTTCCGTCTCCGATCGCCCCGAGGTAATCGATTCTGTCACTCGAAATTCACGTGGAGCTGAATTTGGTAATGCTTTATTGGTTTTGGTTCTGGATAATGTAGTGCGATTGGATTGTTGAACTGTGAGGAGGATTTGGTTATGGATATTGTTAGTTTGGGAATGTGATGATGCGTAAGTTCTGTTGCTTCTAATGTGTTTATATGTATGTAATGCAGAGTTTTGAATTTGGTAATAAACTGCGGGATTCTAATTTTGATGTTATGGCAGCACTGATTATAAGTCACTTTAAAATTTCGTGCATGAACTTGTGAGGTTAGGATGTAAAAGTTTGTAAGTGTGCTTCGGCATAGAAGTGCATGAGATCATGGATTTAAGTCGTGGTTGCATTGCATACGCATGGAGTCTTGTTCTAATTTGGATGACATTTGCATCCGCTCTCATATTTACTTGCAACTTGTTAGGAAATTTGTTCTAATATTGCAGTAGTTTGACTCTTTAGCGAGGATGAAGAGCTATTGTCCAGAAAGTTGATGGTTCTGAATTCTGGATAGCTTAGGTCTACTAATATTTTGATAATGTCTTAAGCCTACCAGTGAACCTAGCAGTGAATGCGCTCTGTAATTATGATGCTTTTCACATTTGCATTCTTGCTGGTAGTGTTCAGTTATTCAAACGAACGACTTCTTTTTTGATTTGTTTTCATGTTTTATAAATCTTGTTGAACAGGTTCCAGCTCGAGCTGCTGCTGCAGCTGCTGTAGCTCGTGCTCTTGCAGGATTACCTCCTCATCAGAGGTATAGTCTTTCATCAAGTTCAGAAGAACTGAGTTCAATATATGGTAGCAGACCAAATAGCCAAGTGGTGGAGGAACTAGAGGATGAATTTTATGAGGAGGTGCTGCTTGCATGTATCTATTTAGTTTTAATTTCATATTGATTTTTTCTTGCAACTTCCCTTGTGACAATGAAACTGTTGTTATATGGAGCTCATGTTGCTTAATCAGAAGAGAACTATTAAATGTGTCCATGTTTATTGGAAGATTGTACAATTATAAAAAAAACTTGTAGGAATTTCTGAGTATTTATCTGTTTCAAGAAAACTTGACATGGTTGTGAACACTAGAATTTAGAGCACGGCATTCTTCTTTGTAAGAATTAGTCTTGTAGCTTTAACCTAATGATATTACACTTCATGTTAGAAAAATTGGTAAAAATTGGTACCTGCAAACTTATCCCTCACTAATATATGATAGTCCTATTTAGAACCGAGCTTCTGCCAATGTGAATCCATATCCATTTGTAATTTCTGTTTGAGAATTTATTTCTTTTGATTCATGGCTTATTTGCAAAACCTTGTCTTTCTATTACCATCTTTACCTTTGCTTATAACTTCTCCTGTTGACATTATGACATACTGCTATTTATATAAGCTTTATACTTCACATATATACTGAATTACTGATGATGTAACAACTGAGCCTTGCCTCACTATTAAATGGTCAAGCAATTCCATAGTGTCTAAACCATGTCTATCTACAAACTATTAGGGAACAATAAATCATTCTTAGTAGTGTTGCCTCTAATTTTTTTTTTTTGAAACATTGTTAGAGAAAACTGAAAAATTCAATGACATTAAATAATGCTAAAAATATTTTTGTGGGGGGGGGGGGGTAAAAAGGCTATATAATTGTTTATTCTCATGTTTAATTGGATTATTCAAAATTTACCTGCATTTGTACATCATCACTACAAGGTGAGTGAGTTTTGTGCAAATGTCCACTAAAATATTTATATAAACTTCTATACAGGATTTTGACCCAATTAAGCATGTTCTAGAGCACACTCCAGCTGAAGATGACGAGCTTACATATTTAGAAAAACAGGTATAGTTCATGTTTTCCAATCCTGCTGTTTTGGGGTATGCTTAACTCTTTCTTATCTTTAAGGGGGGAATCGTTCTATGGGTCCTGTGTTATGTCATTCTTCTGTTCAACAAAAAATAAGGCATCCATCATATGATTATCAGCTCGCGGAAAATTGCTGTTTCATGATTATTGCGGTTTTTCTTAGTTTGGTTTCACTATCATGATTATTGTTATTATTCTCTGTGTGATTCTTGTTAGTCCATTGAGTTAGTTCCATTACATGTTATGAATTCCCCTAACAAGGTGCTTTGACCTCTTTCATATAGGCTGCCCTTAGATTAGCACAACTGGACAGAGTAGCAGAACGTTTATCTCGGCATGTTATGCAGCATCATGAAGTAATGGGTAAGATCAAGACTCGAGTTGAATTTAGAGAATTTGGTCACCTTCTATGTGCAAGTTATAGACTTGCAGTACATCAACCATGCATGACATAAATATTGTTTTGCATTTCTTTTCTGTTGTACACTCACATTTGCTTATTTTGGGGTTATTGGTTGTTGATTTTCCTGGGTATCGGATAGATTCTTGTATAAATAAGTCAATAGCTTGTTGGTTGACCAGATAATGTTTGAATCCTATTTCTATAATTAATGAGTTAATATATTTGGAAGTATGGCGTATCATTTCTGGTTTAAATAATCAACATTCTTTGTCTAAGTTCATTGACAAATTTTGAAGTTGGGTGCAAGCAATGCTAGTTCCGTCTTTGGATGATTTTGTTTATTGTGATTTTTTTGGCTAAGAAGCTGATACTTACTTTTGGTCAGTGAAGGGGATGGATTTGGTCAGAGAATTAGAAAAAGACTTGAGAATTGCAAATGTCATATGCATGGTAAGTATCATGACGGTGTCAGCAAATATTACTGTTGCTCTAATGCTCTCTATGTCCTTTACTCTATTTTTTTAATGGTTTGCAGAATGGAAGAAGACATTTGACCTCATCTATGAATGAGGTTTCAAGGGATCTCATTGTGAATTCACATTCAAAAAAGAAACAAGCACTTCTGGTATATTTCTCTCTTTTATAAAATGCTTGTGCTTAAATTTTCCCTATTTTCATGACATTGTTCTATGATGTACTGTCAAAACTGATTTTCATGTTATTCATGAATTGATTGTGGGGAAATAAATGTAATTTAGCCAAGGACACCTTTTCCTTGTGGGAGAAAAGAGAGGGGGGGGGGGGTGGTGTTGGGTTGGGGTATGGAAGATGTATGTCCGTGCATTCATATAATATATGGTGATAACTTCTTGAATGCATGATTTTCCTTATAGGACGTTCTTCCAATCTTGAGTGAGCTTCAACGTGCGTTGGACATGCAAGTGACACTTGAATCTCTTGCGGAAGAAGGAAATTACTGCAAAGTAGGCTCTTATATACGTTTTAATATGGGGATTGCATATAATTAGTCCCAACTTACATCAAATGTTTGTTTCTTAGTTTCACGGACTTTATCCAATGTCTCTGTTGTTTATTTTTCTTATATTTGATTATTATGTAGGCATTTCAAGTCCTCTCTGAGTATTTGCAACTCTTGGATAGTTTGTCAGAGCTTTCAGTAATACAAGAGATGAGCCGGGGTGTGGAGGTGAATTTTAAATGACTATTAGGAAGAATTTGGCAAAGATAAATTGAGCAGTGATTTGTCCTTGAGATTCTCCTTATTTGTTAGAATTTGTGTAATTGAATAAATCACATTTACTTATGTATCTTTACATATTCCTGGTGACATTGTTACTATTTGTGTACTTGACTGTTATTCTTCATCTTCTTATCGATGTAGGTTTGGCTGGGAAAAACTTTACAGATGCTGGATGCTCTCTTATTGGGGGTATGTCAGCAATTCAAGGAAAATGGCTATATAACAGTGAGTTTCAATTTTCTCTCTCTCTCTCTCTCTCTCTCTCTCTCTCTCTCTCTCTCTCTCTCTCTCTCTCCACACCAGCACTCGATGTGTTTCAATGCTCTCCCATTTACCTTTTATGTTATGCGGTGATTCACAATTAGGCTATTGGAAACATATTGTAAATGAAATAACACTTAGATGTGATACAGGTAATAGATGCATATGCATTGATAGGGGATACTGCTGGTCTTGCTGAAAAGATACAGAGTTTCTTCATGCAAGAAGTTATATCAGAAACACACACTGTATTGAAGGCTATTGTGCTTGAGGTATGCGAGCATGTTTTCTAGCCTATTTTCTTTTTAGATAATCTGTATTAAGCAATTGTTTAGGAAGCATGATATTTTAATAGCATATTTTTCCCACTTGACAAGTGAATTAAATTTAGTGTGGAATTGTTGACATTTTGGTTGCTGAAGCTTACCGGTGTTGCTCTTAGTTTACATATTTTGGTCCTTTAAGACTCATTTAATCAGTATTTTTTGCAGGATGAGGAGGATGCTTCCCAAAATAGTAGGTACATTTCTCATCTGCAAGCATATTTACTCCCTTCTTAATCGCTCTTTGGTTCATATTACATTAGATTGACTGATATGTTAGTTTTTCAATTCCAGGCTCACTTACAGCGACCTATGCCTTCAAATACCTGAGTCTAAATTTAGGCAATGCTTGTTAAGAACATTGGCTGTACTATTTGACATTATGCGTTCATACCATGAAATTATGGATTTTCAGCTGGAGAGAGAGGTAAATTTATTTGTTCGTTAGAAGTAAACACATTTTCCCCATTTGTTGTGTTTTTTTTTTTTAATTCTACTTTAAGCTATCAAATATGTATGTATAAACTTCTGTCAAATTTGGCGTTTATTTATGTTTTCAAATTTCTTTGAGATGTTTGGAGGCTAAAAATCATTCTTGGATGTACTCTCTTGTTCTATGAACCAGTCAAGATTAAGAAATGATCTTAATATCTTATTCAACATATGAGTTGGATAACTTCTTGATTTGGTTTTGATGAGTTGAGCAAATCATCATTCTCTCACAGACTATTCTTTTCTCAACTCAAAAAATTTCAGTTTATGCATCCATCATTTGCTTGAGATTGGGAAGCAAGTTACTTTATGTCGTGTAAATTCATGATTAAAGGGTCTATAGTTGTCGATACATGCTATTTAGTTTAATGCATATGGTCAATATTAATATCAGGAGTCAGCAGCACAAACTTCAACTATGGCCCAGGAAGTTGATTCAGATGAAAGAAGCCGCAGCAATTGTGGGGAGGAACCTGCAACAAACAGTGAAGCTACTGGACCATCATACATTGATTCTCATGATCCCATAAATGAGGCTAGTAAGGAGGATATTGTGGCATCAAGCAGTGAATCCCCATGGTACCATCTTCGCAAAGAAGCTACAGCATTTGTTTCACAAACCCTTCAAAGAGGTCGCAAGAATTTGTGGCATCTCACTGCAAGTCGTATGTCAGTCTTACTTTCTTCTCCTGCAGCATGTTCTGCAAGTATTCACCAATTCTTGAGAAATTATGAAGATCTAAGTGTTTTCATTTTGGCTGGGGAAGCCTTTTGTGGAGTTGAAGCAGTTGAGTTCAGGCAGAAGTTGAAGGTCGTTTGTGAAAACTATTTCAACGCTTTTCATCGACAAAATGTGCATGTAAGTAACCCTATCGCTTTTCATTCTACATGGATGCTAGACTCACATTATATTGATTGCAATGTCTCATACAGTGCCTTAGAGCCTTGTATGATATGTAAAGTGCAGGTACAGTGTCATATGAAGTCTCCTGTTTCATATGCTTTCTAGCATCATATGTAATCTCTAAGTGGGTGATGTTGCAACTTTGAAGATGATTATGTTAACATCAATATTTTTCATTGTTATAAAATTTGAACTTATGTTGCATGTTTGGGCATTCTGGCACATCTTTTTTTGGTTCAGTATTCTAATGAATTTAATTGTGATATAAAATAACCAAAATTACAGAGATTTTTCATTTTTGTATTTCTCAATCTAAAAATGGTGACCTATACATTTTGTTCCACGATCTGTGGCGCTGCTGGTTTTCTGTAATGTATTCTTAAAATACCAGAATGCTCAGAATCCTATAAATTCTTCTGCTATAATTGTGTGGAGAATCATGAACATTTGCTAGTTTGATAAAGCTATTGCAAAGTAAATAACTTGTCACTTGCTATAAAATTAATTAATTCTACTTTTTGTTGAGGTACTCAATCTTGCAATGCTAATTAATTGGCTCTAAAGTTGTTAAATCTCTCAGGCTTGTTGAATTGCCCAGTTCTGTGCCTCATGGATGTGCATGTCTCCTTTACTATATATACAATAACATAGTCTTATACCACTAGGTGGAGTTGGCTACGTAGATCAAATGATGCTATAATGTTTCCATTGTTATATTTATGATTAAATTTGTTTTGTTACTTTTTTCTTTTTAGGCACTAAAAATGGTTTTAGATAAAGAGACTTGGCTAAAATTACCCCCAGATACAGTGCAACTAGTCAGCTTTGCTGGACTTACTGGTGATGGTGCACCGCTAATTTCTTTATCTGGTGGTAAATCACTTAATTCCGGTGCAATCCAGTCTGACAAATCAATGAACATGGTTCACACCAGTGCTAGAAGGAGTGGGTTCTCTAATTGGGTTAAAGGTGGAAACCCTTTTTTGCATAAGTTATCAGCCTCTAGAGAAGGTCATGGTTATTCCCAATCTAATGGATCAATACATAGTGAACTTGAGGGAGGTTCAAATAACTTTAATGGTGATAAAGAGTCACCTGGAAAGAATGATTCCAACAAGATGAATGGTGGCAATTCTGTTTCAGAAGATGAAAATGAGGATCTTCTTGCGGACTTTATTGATGAAGACAGTCAATTGCCAAGTCGTCGTTCTAAACCCCATCGAAGAGTTCCCTCTTCTCATGGTAATGATGCAGATAATACTACACAAACTGGATCTTCTTTGTGTCTTTTAAGGTGAATTGTTTTGCATTCTTGACTAGAAAACTAATTTTTGGCCTCCGTATACTTATGTTGTTTCAAGTATTTAACTGGATGTTCTATGTCTTGAACATTTCAGATCTATGGATAAATATGCAAGGCTTATGCAGAAGTTAGAAGTAATAAATGTTGAGTTCTTTAAGGTGGGTTTTAGTTTGCACCACTTTACCTTCCACCTCCTCCCGTTCCTCTTAAACTTACACATATAAACTTGATGGTACTTTATCTATTTATTTTTCTTTAAATGTTTTTTCCTGATTGAGTATATTGATGCAGGGAATGTGCCAATTGTTTGAAATTTTTTTCTATTTTATATATGAAATATTTGGTCAGCAAAACACTAATTCAAGTGGAAAAAGCTCAAGCAACTCTCTCAACTGTAAGTGGCATAGTGTATTACATACTTGCACATTGGTAGTGACATACAATTGAGCTATTGTAAATAGCAATTGACTTCAATTGTGGATGCAGATCGGTTGAAGACAGCCTTATCAAGAATAAGCCAAGATTGTGATGAGTGGATTAAGACCCACTCATCTTCACCATCATCTCTTGTACATGCAGAGTTGAAGCCTACGAGCCCTCCCAGCACAAATTTCAGTCACTCTTCGGCAACTTCTTTTGGTCTCCAGGTATTCATGTTAACTTATTCCGTGGCAAAGAAAAGTGACTCACATGTTCTAAAATAGAGGTTTTCACATAGCTAAAATCCACTGCTTTTCAACTTTTCAATTTTTTGTTATTTTTATTTATTTATTTGGTTATAATTTAGAAAATTCCATCTGTATAGTATGTGTAAACTATTATTTTCTGGAATTTGGCACAGAAAGTATTCTGGACTCAGATTTGGTTGAGCAGATCTTTTATTAATTTTTATTTGCAACTTGCATTATATACTCCATCATAAAACATTTTGTGGTTATTTCTTTGTTTATTGTCCAGGCTACACTTCAGGAGACATTTTATTTTCAGGAAATATATTTCCTCTCTTGCTTCATATTATTGTTTATATTGCAGTCTCTTGTGGCTTGTTTTATTTTTTTAGTTTAGATTTTAAAATATAGATGCATTGTAGTATAAGCACATGACCCTGTAAATTCTATTTTTCAGGAAAGATGTGTAGCTGTTGACACTATCTCTGTTGTTGCTCAAATATTGAATAGATCCAAAGCTCATCTCCAATCAATGCTATTGCGAAGTAATTCAACTGTACTTGAAGATTTCTTTGTGCATCTGGTAAGTGGAATCTTAATATCCATGTGATGGTTAAGCTATTCTGTAAATAGATATTGACAGATCTATTAACTTGATTCTGTCAAGTGTTATTAAAAAATTTGTATAATGACAATATGACATCAGTTAGAGATTTGCACATGCATACATATTAATCAAGGTTCAAGGTCCTGTAGAATTTCATTTTTGGATTGGATTGTTAGGATATAGTTTTGTCTGATTCTTTATCTTTATGTATCATAAGGTTGTGTTGGCTATTTTCTGATATGTTGAACTATGGATAACAATGATCTTTAATATATAATGGTTTCTTTAGGTGGATGCTGTACCTGATCTTGTAGAGCATGTTAATCGGACAACAGTTAGATTATTGCTGCACATTAATGGGTAAGACAAAAGTACATGAAGCTAGTTGTCTGCAAGGTTGCTTTGGACAGAGTGCTAATAAATATGATCATTCTGCAATTGAATTGACACAATAGTAGAATGATCATCTTTGAAGAGAACTTGAAACAGAATTGTATTTTTTTTTATATTTTGCATAAACTACTAAAATGAACTAATTACTCAAGAAATGTGTCCTGCTCTTGTAAACTACCAAAAAAAAAAAAAAGCGTGCGGAAAATACAATCTATATTGTATTTTTGGATTGTATAAAGATTTTAACGAATAAGGATTCCTTTTCTTTAAGTATATTTTTAAGGGCATATAACCATCTCAACTGTTAGTAAATGTTTGATGATAAGCTGGAGTGTCTTTGACATCATATTGAGCACTACTTATAGTGGGTATGAATGTATGATAGTTTACAGGGAAACAGGTTTCGACATGATTTTTGGGGTGAACTATTTATTTATTGCATGGCCATGGTAATTACTTTAAACTATAATTTCAGCTTTACAATTTTTAGCCAATTTCTTACAGGTATGTTGAGCGCGTCGCCAATGCTAAATGGGAGGTAAAAGAGCTTGGGATGGAGCATAATGGGTTCGTATTTTGCGATTATCTGAGTTCCAATTTTTCCTTTTTATTTTTCTTCTTATTTTTTTTAGTTTTATCTCTTTATATTATAATCTATTACATCAAGTCTAGCTAGTTGCTAATTTATACAAGAGATAAACAATTAATTACAGGTACTTGCAAAAGTTTATCTGCAATATTGGATCACTGATATTTTACAGTAGGAAAACATGGGGTTTTTGACTATGTGAAGAAATTAGGGAGACTAACGGTTTAGCAGCTATTAATTAATATTTTTTCAATTTAGGAAAACTATACTCTAGGATTTTAGTTCCACATGCTTGTATTGCTATTCAAGTCTAAGAATCTTTGCAGAATGTGTTTCATATCATCAGATTCTCATTGATATTTGAGTCTTGGGACCAGAGTGAGTAACTTTGAAAATTTAGATATGTTGGTGTCATTTAGCTTTAGTTATATTCAGACCCCTTTTTTCCTACATTTGTTCTGTCTTCTTCTCTTATAACTTAAGCTCTTGTATTGTAGGTATGTTGATTTGTTGCTGGGTGAATTTAAGCATTTTAAAACACGACTTGCTCATGGAGGACTTCGGAAAGAGGTATTCTTTTTTTATTATTAGTTACTCGTTATAGTGAGACATACTCTTCAAGTGTGTGGGACTTCGGAAAGAGGTATTCTTTTTTTATTATTAGTTACTCGTTATAGTGAGACATACTCTTCAAGTGTGTGTTAAACCCTTTCTGTTTAATTTGTTTGTTTATTTATCTCTCCTAGAAAAGAGGGGAAAAAGAGAAAAAGAAGGGGGGGGGGGGGAGGAAAAACAGAGGATAAGAATTGCTAGCATCAAGACTTGTTCAAAAATTATGCTTTGTGTATGTGTAGATTCAAGACCTATTATTGGATTATGGACTCGAAATCGTAGCAGAAACTCTTGTTGAAGGACTTTCACGGGTGAAGAGATGTAGTGACGAAGGAAGAGCTCTAATGTCATTGGATCTGCAGGTTGTTTCTGAGCTGTAATAAAATTTTTACAGTGCTTTAAATAGATTGGATTTGGAGCTTGTTTGGTAGAGTATTACTCCTTTCATTTCATTTCAATCATCATCATCCCCGTCCACTAGCAAGTCTCTTAAGATTTCAGCATCTACTGTAGGAAATTAGACCCACAGATACTGCTTACCCTGTTGAAATTATGAGATTATACATTGAAAAGGCGTATATGAATCTGTTACTGTGATATTGCAGGATGTTTTGATATTTTTATTTCATGATTTTTTCCTTCTCTGATAGATTAGGGTTCCCGTATTATTATAAATAAGAGTATTGTCTTGTGCAATTTTTATGATTTCTTAATGTGTTTTAAAACCTTTAAAAAATTGTAATTTGATGGATGCAGTAATAATCTATTCTTAGAAGAAATGAATTTCTTATGAAATAAAAATTCTTATGTGATGCAGCCAATGATCAATATATTGATGAATCTTCTTGCTCATTAAGTAATTCTTCTAAAAGTTATGTTGGTCTTTGTTTTTTGTCTTTCTTCCAGGTTTTGATCAATGGCTTACAGCATTTTGTGTCGTTTAATGTGAGGCCCAAGTTACAAATGGTTGAAACTTTCATTAAGGTAAGTAACAACTTATCCACTGTATTGTTTCTAAATACAGGTGAGTTTTGGTCACTTGGGTAGCATTAGTTGGATCGTGTTGCTACCTTGATCAGTTGCAATATTCAGTCTTATTCTATGCAATCAACATTTATTGGTTATTCATGGACATATTTTCTTGGACTTCAAACCAGGCTTATTACCTGCCAGAGACAGAATATGTACATTGGGCACGTGCACATCCAGTAAGAACAGCACCTTTCTACAGTTCTACTACCATGCATTATCTTTATTGCCGATGTGTTTTAAGAAAGCATCCTTTCCTTGCAGGAATACACTAAAAGCCAGATTGTTGGGTTGATCAACCTTGTTGCCACTATGAAAGGTTGGAAGAGGAAAACGAGGTTGGAAGTACTGGAAAAGATTGAATGAGAGTTGCCGTCTTAGTTGCTTCTTGTTGCGTATGAGGTCAGGCATACAGAATCTCTTGCTTCTTCCGTTTCGCCCACACCTTCCATTTTTGGCAGAGCTCTTTGTAAAGGTATTGTATATCAATCGCACGATACTTTATCCCCTATTAATTATGAAGTGTCTTTCCCAAATCTGTGCTTATTCTGGTTTGCTGTAGATAGTCCTTTGAAAATTAACATGTAATTGTACAATAATGTTAATCACATAAAAGTCTCGTATAATTCTTCTTGTTGGCCCTCTGTATTTTCCTAACTCTTTAATGCGTCAATATATATGGTGTAATATTTTATTTGAATTGCTTGAATGAAAAGTTATGTACCTTGAACTTTACTCAAATAAAAAAAATTGTAATATTTGTTTTTTGAGATTTTTCGTAATTACGTCAGTATAGCAGACTTCGTATTCAACCATCAATATTCATTAGCATTTGGTTGTCGGTGGGGTAATTTTCCATCGGAGACTGATAATTATTAGCTAGCAACGCGTCAACCCTCTTCCTATCGCTTACGGATGTACTATAAATAATTAAAATATAAATTTAATTTCAGTTCAATATTAGTGTTGTAGAGTTTTATACAAGAGTAATGTTATACGCATAATTTTTTTTTCTCAATCATGTTAGTCTAATATTAAAACAAATTATTTTATCACTGTTATTCATTCATTTAATTATATTTTATTGTTTAATTTGATTGAATTTAATTGGCAAAAAGATTAGTACGTGAAATATTTCTCAATAAATATATTTAATCATGACTTTATATTATTGCATCTGTTTTCATTAGAGTTTTATAGCTTCATTATTTTGTATTCATTCTCTTATATCTATAACCATACAAATATATTACTTGATACCAGTACTGAAGATATTATCAAGCGACGCTGATAAAGACATGATTTAAAATCTCCAAATTAGATTTACGAGCAACCTCGTTGACCACAATCTCTTGGTTATTTCTTTCACGTTAAAACTGCTTACAAATATAAGCATCATGTCGCATAATTGGGGCGGTACATATCTAAATGGAAAGTCTCATGCCATTGATTTAATATAATTTATTCAATAAATAACTATGATAAGTATATATTAAAATTAGTCACTAAGATAGAATATAACATTAGAATATGAAGTATATATTAATAATAAATTAAATTATACATATACGTATAAATACGTGATAATTAATTTTAATAGTTAATTTTGGTATGAAAATAGCATTTTTGTTAATCAAAATAGTAATGTTGTCGTCAACTGTAACTGAGACTTATTGGCTTCTCAGCTACCAGCTCTTAAACGTGAGGGATCTGGCACATCCTAACTAGTAACTAGCACTTTAGATTTAAAAATAATAAACAATAAAATATAAGATTATCCCAGGTTAATTAATTGCTAAAGATAACTCACCGATCCTATGATAATTTGTTAACAAAAGTGCATTTGTGGATTTAAATGAAAAAGCACAAAATATCAAAATAATTTGTTATACCATGTGACTGCTGCTAAGGCTAATCATGACTTCATGTTCATTATATGGCTAGTGAATCTTTTAATCACATGGTTTAGCTATCATGCCATCAACACTAAGCTTTAAACTTTTGCAGGTTACATACCTGTATAACATTTTTATACCGCTATAATTTTTTTATCGCATTTTTAGACTGCTTAATTGTTTTTATTATATACCTTCAACTTTCTGTCTGAAAAATGTTCTAATTACTTTTTGTGCCTATAACAGATGAGCTTTGGAGTTCAATGTTATAAACTTATAATAGCGAATTTGAATACCATATATGGTTGAACATGGCTTTAATCTGTAGTTATATTAACCATTCAGCTCATAAAATCACGTTCTTACAACATATTTCCGTCTCTAAATTACTTTTAAAAACCGAAGCTTCAAGTGACCCTCGCTTTTTTATTTTTCTATGTTTTGGCTCTCAGCACCAAACAAGTTGTCGCAAACATGGTACCTTTTGTCATTATACATTGAAAACCATCTCGATCGATAATCAAATCTTAGAAGCAACGATGAAGTTTTTAAAAAAACGATGTCAATTCCTATTTAAATTCCAAAGCAAGCAAAGGATTTTATCAATGCCCTACAACGTGTTAAGTCTAGCTATGTTTAACTTCAGGTAGAGACTCACGTGCAGATGTTTTCATGTGAATTTGTTAGTAACTTCATGTTATGTAAGGAATCTTTCTGGTGTTATAAATATCTAACTTCATGAACAGAATAAAGTAGAAATCCATAAATGTTTGAACAATAATCGCTGCATGTCAGTAGTGTGTCTGAAAATAAATATAAATAACATGTTTTGTTTTTTATCCAGAGCCAACCAAAAGAATTATATTTCTCATTGATCATTCATAATCAGAAAACAAAGACATGAATGTCCAAAACTTTGAAGGAAAAGAGAAAGAATGACATTGTAATTGAAAAATCAATAAATAGCATCCCTATATATATAGCTCTTCCATTCATCTGGTCATTGCTATTCTCTGCTCTGTTTTGTTCTGTTCTAGTTTGATTGTTGGCTCTTCCTTTCTTGCTTCATCATCATTTTCTTTCTTTTTTCTTGTACGCTTTATTATTGTACAAATAATAATTATACTCTTATTTAATTATTTTCTTTTTTCTTCTATGGTTAACTTCAAGCTGCTGGTGACTGTGTAATTGCACTCACCATGTCTAGTGCCACGCATGGCTGATCAGTGGGCACCTACACCAGAAAGCAAACAAGTTAATTAAGGTAGCTTTTAGTAGAGAGACAGAGACTGAAAGATTGAGACTGAGAGAAAGAGACTAAGAGACAGAGACCGAAATAAATTTCAATATTCTGTTTGGTGTAAAGTGAGAGACAGAAATTGAAACAAGAATAAAACTCTAATTTAATTTGCACAAAGGATAAAATTAGAATTAATTAATTGAAATGAGGATATTTTTGGTATAAAATGTTATTAAAATTTTAATCTCCGTCTCTAAAAATTTCAGTCTCATGTGTTCCTACTTTTTGGAGGTACTGAAATACTGAAATTTTAGGGACAAAGACAGAAATTTTAGTACCAGTCTCTGAGCCAACAAACATGATACTGTCTCAGTCTCTCAGTCTCTATTCTAATACCTCAAAACAAACGCTACCTAAGAGTCTCAATGTAAATAGTTTAAATATTTAAATTTCTTTAATATTCATGTTTAATTAAAATAAATATTTAAAATAGAAAATGTTTTGTAGGCTTCCCAAATATGCTCTTACACATGGAGTTGCACCCTACAATTCTTAAAATATTAAATATTTGTAAAATTGTGTATCTTAATAAAATACAATAGTCTCAGTAAACATATATTTAAATAGAGTTGAATTATGGAGTCAACTTCTTTCACTTAATTTTTTGAAATAATGTTTTATCTTAAATTTTTAAATTCTCTAAAAAAAATTAAAAATAATTTTACAGTAAAAAATTAACTAATTAAAAAATAATTTCCTATATTTCTTCTTTAAATAGGCATGTGGTTGACGAATATTATGATCCATTACATATCATTTCGTACATTTTTCTCTTGGATATATTTGTCATTCCAGTATCATTACGCCATCATTTCTTATGTTATTTTCAGTACCTTCCACTAAGATCCACATCAAGATTCAAAGGATGATTTTTTTTTTTTTTTTGAAAAGTTTAGGGCCAGCAACTTTTATGTTTTTTGACCAGCACTCAACCATCAAAACAAAAGTGAGTGATCTCTCACCATTAGATGTAATTTCACACCATTAAAAATACTATTGATGGCCAATTGATGGTTACAAAACATCAAAATTACTGGCCCCCTAGCATTCCTCTTTTATTCCGGATAAAGAAAATCAGAAAAGTGATCCTAAATTAATTATTTTAAATTTTAACAAGACACTCGTTTTTGTTCTATATATCACATGAGGAATAGATAAACTCCAATATGCTAGTTGTCATACACATGAGAATTCATCGGATCTTGTAATATGCCATTTAATTTTATTGTCTTGAAAAATGCAATTCTAAAATGATTCCCACTAATTATTGGGTTTTATTCTCTTTAGTGGAAATTATTTAGTGGCTTAGCTTCATACGAAAGAATCCAAATAAGTAGAAAGAATAATGAGTAATAATTTTTTTTTTTTTACCAAAGATAGGAGACTCAAACTCGCAACCTCTTAATTGAGTATGGGGAGACTATGTCATTTGAGCTATAACTCATTGGCGAATAATGAGTAATAATCTTGTAAATGCAAAAACTCTTAAACAAAAGGTTCATAAATGTTCATAATTTATTCACATCACATAAACACATAATACAAATTAAAAAAAATAAATATATGATACAATTAAAAAAAAAAAATTGGTTGTGGTTATATTATCCATCACTATTAATAGATAACGGGGAGGGATGAAGCACACGGCAAGTTAATATTGCCAAATTAAAAAGGCATGCATATAATATAAGATAGGTGTTAGATGTTGACTTACAAAATGGCCAGCTCCAAGGATCCAATAGAAGTGTAGGTTTTTGTATGACTTAACAAATCCTTTGGTTGTTTTGTCACTTCCACAGTAGAGTGGTGTTCTCTCTTTATTCAAGAAATTTTGAAGCCCTTCCCACCTATATTAGTAACAAATATAAACCATACAATAAAATAATGAATAAGCATTATTGATTTTTTTTTCACTAATCTTTAAAAGGTATAAATTAAGAGGGATATAAATTATAATAGATGCATACTTGAGTTTCCTAACCCAAGCTTCGGTCCCTTTGGTTGCACAAATCAGATCAACCTATAATATAATCACAATTAAAGCAAAATAATAGTCATCTAATTCCTATTCCAAAATCTAGAACTCAAGATTTTTAATTAGCAAGAATGAAGTGTTGTGGACATTAAAAGAAGTATTACCTGTCCATTGTAGATGGTCACATTGACCCCTTTAGCCAGAAGTTGGTCAACCTAACCAAAAAAAAAAAAAAACAATTAGTTGGTTTGACATTTATATAATTATAATTATAGTAATTATTTGCTGACCTCATTAATTCTTGGCTTCATGAAATCGGATTCAAGATTGGTGAAAACACCATCAGACTGTCCTCCCCACCTGTCAGGTCACCACAGTATCTGTGTCATCAAACCCTTCCAATAAAATGGAACTGTGCATAAGCTTTTCTTTTTCTTTTTCTTTTTCTTTTTCATTTTGAAGTCCTTCTATTCCTATTATTTTAACATTACTTTTTCGGACTTCAAATCATGTCCAAATAATTGATCATTTTAATCAGTATTTCAGTATATATATATATATATAGATGAGGGTGTTGAGATAATGATGTTAAAAATATTTTTTTAAGATATTTTTTAATAATTAAAATTTAATATATATAATTGATTAAATTATGTTATTTTTTATAAAAATAATATTAATTTATAACAATTTAAAATTTAATTTATTATTTTTTTGGTCAAATTAATTTATTTGGTTTAATTTTAATAAAAATAACACAGTTTAATTGATTATATATATTAAATTTTAATTATTAAAAAATATTTTAAACATCTTTATTTATATATATATATATATAATTCTATTTATTTAAGTGAATATGCTTATAACTAACAATAAAAAAAAAGTAACATTTATTAACTATTATATTATTTATCTTACACTTATTATATTTACCGAAAATGCATGTAAACATTTCTTTTTTATGTCAACAAAACTATGATGTTTTGACACCAAAAACAAAACTATGATATTTAGATTTATAATAAGAAATTTGATAATATTTTAATAATTGAAAATTATTTAATAATTTAACATAACTAAACAACTTAACATAATATATATTAACATCTAAATTACTATCTCCATACAAATAATTAATTGCACTTACGTAACGTTTTGGGGGATGATCTTCAATTTCTTCTTGATGACCCCATTAAGTAAAGTGTCAAGATCATTGCCACCACCGGGATATAAAGATGAGGAAGAACTCAACCTCATTGAAGTCAGATATTTTGAGTATCTATTCATAGAAAATTCCCTAAATAACCCCAACTCCATTGCTGACGATAACGCTACTGAATCACTTCCAGCATCCACTAGGAAATTGTAAAAATCCTGCCGTACGCTTAATTTATTAATTAAATGAAATGAATTCTTCTAGAAGGTGATAATGAATTTTTAATATTATATTATGGTAGGTACCACACTGTTACTGTTTTGGCTAATAACAGACTCAAGTTCACTCCATGAGTTGGTTGCATCAACAAATTTACCCTCCTCAATTTGTTGCTTGATCTTCTCAGCCACACTGATTTCGTTTCATATTTTCATCCAAACATTAATGTATATACAACAATACGCCATAAATAAAATATACCTAAACTCCTAATATCTTTTTTCTAAAGGGTAATGCTAGGGAGACAAAAAAAAACAGTCAGAACTTGTCTTATTTAGTATTCATTAATTGTCGCAACAATTAATGAATATTAAATAAGACAAGTTATGACTGTTTTTGGCTGATTTTCTTTGGCTACCAAATATTTCCGTTTCTGAAATACCTGAGTTTTTAATTAAAATAAATTATCAAATTAATTACTCATATTATATGTTTAAATATAGAATACATATTAAAATATATAAAAAATATATTCATACATAAATACATAATAATTCATTTAATAGCTAAATTTTAGTGCATATATAGTATTTTTATTACGGAAAAATATCGAAATATCTCAACAAAAAATAGTTATTTTTTTCATTTGTTATCTAAAAAGCCTATAAATATTTAATTTCGATTAAAAATTTATAAATCCAAGCAAACAAATTAAAAAAAATAAAAAAGCCTATTTATCTTTGAATTTACCTGTTAGATTTTTGTAGCCCATTGTCATCAAGGCGTGAAAGGTCTTTAAGCAGAGGGCCCCATGAGAACTACAATATATGAATGTGAATAAAGTAGTTAACTTCAACCAACAAAAACACATGGATGATGAACTATAATTATTCTATTTGATTTTATTTTATTTGATTAGATTATTTCATACCACAAAATCTTCTGGGGAGATCCAACTATCACCTAATGCCACACCTCCAAGTGTGAGGTTGAGTCTTTTTTCTTCAATGGCTTTAGTGGTGGATAATCCAAGCGTCACAGCAAATTTGCCACCATATGATTCTGCCACAATGTAAAGAGGGCTCTTTTTGAGGCTCTCATTTCTGTTAAATAACTCAATTAACAATGTTGTTAAATCTGTCGCTGCTTCATCATCTGTTTTCACAAACAAACTCTTATCCTCCACAAAACTGTACCCTGTTCCAACCGGATTATCCTATATCAAAAAACAAAAAAAATAAAATTGTTGTCATAATTTGATTATTATTGTTTCACTAGTTATTCACCACTTACCACAAACAATAGATCTGCTTTTTTGAGCCATGTTGAGTTTCTTGGCTTCAAATCAGTATCTAATGGACCAACCTCTTCAAAGTTTCCAATTCCAACTCCTGAAGCACCCTATTCATTAAAATGTTTTAACAATTATATATTACTATTCACAATATTTCAATCTAATAAAACCATAACATATATATATATATAAGTAGTTATTACAGGTCCTCCTTGCAACCACAGAATAATTGGCCATGGTTTTGATGGATCTTCCACTCTATAAGGACTCTTGTAAAGCCACCAGAACATGTGAGCTTCTGTAATATAATAATAAAAAAATTACAAATTCAATTATTAATTTGGAGATGATGAGAGAGTATGGAATGAATTTAAGAATTTGTGGACTTACTTGGTCTTACTTCTACATAGCCCCATTCCTCTGATCCATCTTGGTTACTCTTAATTCCAATTCCTCCATGAAAGAGAAGAGCAAAGAATAGGAGAAGAAGAAGCTTAGCCATTTGGAGAATAAAGGTGGGAAAAAAAGTGATTGAGATAATAAAAGGATATATAAAAGGGTACCTATATATATATATGGACAGAGTGGTTGAGTCAAAATATTGTGTCAGTAAGGAAGACAAAAGATGAGTCAAGCAAGTAGGTTATTTGTTCTGTTCTTTAAGGTAAAGGGTATCCTTAAAAGCAAGGTAACTAGTTACTGCAAACACACACACACACACACTCATAACACAACCTGAATCCATGAACAACAACAAACCCAACCACACTAACTTACTTTGTGTCTTGTTTCACTATCATCATAAATCATTGTCTTTTTCTCGAGAGAAGTTATTTAGTCTTATATTGTAATTATGGCTAAAAAATTTTGATATGTAAGAAAAATGAGTAATATACCTTAACATGGTAATTTTTTGTGTTTTTTAAAATTGTAAGAGTATACAAATCGAACCCTCCAATTTGTATTTAAAAAATTGAAAAAAATTCAGAGTACACAAATCGGACCTTATGTTAAAAAAATTGAAAAAACTCAGAGGACACAACTCGGACCATTCGAGTTCTTTGGTCATGAAATTTTACTTCACAAATCGCATGGTCCGATTTACAGTTGATGGAATGGAATTCGAACCATCCGTTTTTCTTGTTTTGGGTAATTTTTTTTCATATTTTGAGGGACACAACTCGCAGGGTTCGAATTTTGCTTCCTCTGATCCCACAACGAGGTGAAGCACCCCTCCTCTCCATACGCGAGTCCAACACTTTCTTTGCTTCCATATTCAAATTAAAAAGCGTGTAATTATCATCTTGTTTTCTCTCTCTTTCTAGTAAATTAAATGAGAGAAAATGTCACAAATTATACTGTAGAAAGAGAAAATATAACTTATGAATGTTAGATGATAATGTATAATTTATTAAAGAGAGAGAAAATTCACATTTATTTTTTACTAAACTTATTGTCTTATTAATATGGGGATGGTTGAAGAGATATGGATGCTTATTAATTTTTTCCAAGTCCACTTCAAATATTTGATTGGATAATTAAATGCTAATGGTATACAGTGTGATGGTATAAAATCTGATAAGCTTTTAATACAGTGTGGTATTTGGTATAATAAAATTAAAATAGTACATTTTATAAAAATATTACTTATTTTCCAGTATTATTTATAAAAATGGGTAAATATCAAAATAAAATGAGAATACTTTATTATTAGTTCAAGGTACTTTAATTATTAGTCCTTACTTTTAGAAACTACATGTTATATTATTTAATTATAATTTATTTAACTAATGAAAAATTAAACATTTGTTCGTTTTTATAGTATATTTTATTTAAAAAATATTACTCTGGTTGGTAAAAAGCTATAAGTTTAACAAAATAATTTTTTTTCTGATGATCTAGCTATTATTAAAAGAATTTATCCAAATATGGTGAAAATATTTTTTTAACTAAACATAATTTTATTTATAATTGTAGCACCTAATTAACAACTAATTTATTGCAAAATAAATCACGTGTTGCATGCCCTATACAAACCCCCCAACAACTTGCTCTTGAAAAGAGAAACAAAGTGCGTAAAAGATTTATCTTATTTTCAATTATTTGCACTTTAACTTTAGCTAATAAAATATTTTTGGGTATCATTTCATTGAGTTATTACTTTTGGGTGGCTTATTATTATTATTATTATTATTATTATTATTATTATTATTATTATTATTATTATAGCCAAAGACACAGTGGTCAAACATTTTGGTGGAGAATGCAAAAAGTTTATTACGGAGAAAACTACTCATGCTATGGATTTGGATCTCATTAATGATTATAACCACAGTGGCTGCTAACCTTATTGGCAAAAGTCAGCATACATAATAATTAATTAAGTTCTATAATAAATTGTTTTCTAATACGGAATTGAAGTCTCAAAAGCAGGATAATATATTGTCAATATTGTAAGTATGAGAAGTGTATAAAAATTAGTTTCACATCAAATAAAATAAAATAAAAAATTTATAAGATAAGAGATTAATTAATTTATTATTTTAATATTTTAAATTAGATATGATATATTTTCATTTTATATTATCTCACTTGTCTCTCAAAATTTTTCTGGTAGTCGAGACCTTCCACGGTAGGCCCCTTATATTGCTTGGAAGAAGTTGTAAATTTTGAAACTTTGTATTATTTATTTATTTATTTCTTAATTGGTCAACAAAATCTGTTTATGGTATGAAGAAAAACTCCCCATTAATATTCATTTTGTCATCGTCCTTCTTTATATAAAAGTGGTTTATGCTTTGGTGAGTAGGAGTTGATGAGCTATGAACGAAGTGTACAAAATTTCACCTTTGCTAATTGTCTAATTGAAGATTATTACAATGCATGTGACGCTACATTGCCATATTAATTAGTCTCAGCCAAAAGTAGTAGGAATCTTTGTCCATATATAATTACGGAAATATTTGAAAACAAAAAATAATTAAACAAAAACAACTAAAATTTGCCTTTAGGTTCTGTTTGGTTGATATTTCAAAATAATAAAGACATAAACATAAATACACATAAATACATAGATATAAAAAAACACTCAATTTTTTATCTTGTTTGATAACTTAGACACAATAGAATATACAATTCAAAATTTTACTAAAATATCAATTTTATCTCTGCCATTCTTTTCCACTACTATTTTTGTCCAATCCCTTCTTTTAGAGTTATCATCAACATCAATACCACTATAATCTTTAACCAAATACAAAAAGCAACAATATACCAATTTAAATTAAATTTAATAAAATCAACAAAAATTTCAATTTATATTATTGCATATCTGTAAAATAAGATACACAAATTTATTTTTTTTTTAATAAAGGAATAATAGAAGAGAAAAAGATTAGAGACGTTCTTTTTGAAAAGAATGAATGACGTCGCTAAAGAGAGGATGTGGAGGGAAGCGCCATCCAAGCTTGAAGTCGCTGGCAAATCTGAATGACAATGGATCTGGACTCCCGTAGTCCGAATCCTTCGAGAGAGAAGGAGGAGCAAACGCAGCAGTTCTTGATGGAGGAGCAATGGCAATCGACGGCAAAAAAAATTGAATGCAGATCTGACTATCCGAGGAAGAGGACAAAACAGAGAAAGAAGGCACAGTGAGCAAAGATGAGAGTGGAAGAGAGGAGTGTTGGGTGCTGAGAAAAGAAAGTGGGAGAGAAGCAACAGTTGGCGTTGCGAAGAGAAAGATGGAGAGGCGGCGATCGGCAGTGGGAGAATGAGAAAGGATAGAGGATGGAGCTGCTGAGAACAATGAGAAGTGGCAGCCAAAGAGGGAAGCGATGCATGGGAGAAGAATTGGAGACAGATTTGAGAGGATGGGGGATTGAATTTGGAATTTTGAAAATTAAATAAGGGTAAAATTGTAAAAAATTAGTGTCTCACAAGTTATGTGTTAGTATCTCAGCTATTTGGTACACAAATTTAGTGTTTCCGTATCCATCCGTATCTTTCCGTATCCATAAAAAAATTGTGTCTCACTAAACCAAACAGGAGATGTGTGTCGCCGTGTGTATGTCTCTTTGAGACATGGACAACAACCAAACACTACCTTATTTAACATTCGTTCATTATTGTTTAGTATTCGTTAATTGTTACAACAACAATTAACGAATGCTAAATAAGATAAATTCTATCTATTTTTTTCTCTACCATTACCATATAATTATATTAACATTAAGATGAGTTTATATTATATAAATATAGCTCTTTCAAACACTACCAACCATGGATTTATTTAAAATAAAATGTTAAAAAACAAAAAAAGTTCCCGAAATATGAGGGATGAAATGATGTTTTTTAATTTTTATGGTATAAGGTCGTTGTCAAAGTAGAAAAGAACTTTAGGGGACAAAAAAATGGGAACCTAGCTGGCCTTCTAGCTCAGAATTAGAATTATGCATCATCAGCATATGTTTGCACATTATTATCACTTTTGCTGTCTTAATTATCCCTTCTATTGTCGTTACAACTTAAAGGAATTTTTAGGTCCTACTTGAGTTGCCTATCATCAACAATAATAGTAATTAATTTTTCCCTAAACACCATGGTTATATTCAATATAATATGGGACCATGTTGAGCCTAAATAAAAAAATAGTAACTTGTCAATTATGGGACCATTGTGCAATGTGTACATACTCTACTCACCTACTTGCATTTTCCTCAACAAATTATGAACTATGAACAAAGTTTTATTTTCTTCTGGAGAAAAACTATTTTTTGGGCCAAGATATTTTTTGCTAGCCCTAAAATAATTTTAACAGGTATCTTGTTTTTGGTCAACATAGGTATCTTTTGGGTTTAGGGCTCTAGATCATGGGCTGAAAACAAAAGTCCATGAGTGACACTAACAGAAAAAGAGGTAATAGTTTTAAAAAGTTTATGGACACACTACAATTTTGAAGGAATTGCGGCAACATGTACCCTATCCACGGGTACTCAACTCGATCCCATTCGATTGGGTAGGGTTGTCAATTCGATTCGTAGCGGATAGTGTAAGGTGTGGGTCGGGTAGGGTGTAGATTGTGCCTCAATCCTATCCGATCAACCCGCACCTTATATATGTATATGTTATATACTTATATATAAATATTTTTTAAATGGATGTTGAATTAAAGACCTCTCATTAAATGCAAAAGATCCTTAGTCATTAAAAGAAGATCATTAATTTATAATTTAATATTTTTTTTACATAAAAGTCAGTTCTATTTTAAATTATCATCAAATTATATAATAATATTGCATATTTTTTTATAACTCGCGGGTAGGGTCGGGTACCCACAGGTTAAGAGCGGGTAGGGTTAGGGTTGAGATATTCTCAACTCGCGAGTAGGGTTAGGATTGGCTCCAAACCCTACCATATCCTATCCATTGCCACCCCTAATTGCACTTATGTTACCAACGGGCTGAGAAGGGACAAAATATTAAAATTAGAATTAAATTAACCACTACATTTTGAATTTTTGGTATATTTATAAATTAATGTATGTAATATAATTAGTGTATTTAAATATAAATTGTATCCACATGTAAGAATTTATAAATATATTAAAATAATAGATAATATTAAGAGAAATAAACATTTACACATGGAGCTTCATTTTGGTAAAATAGGGTTTTGAATTCTACATTGTGTAAATAAATAAGGTTTAATATATATATTATATATGCACTTTAAGTTATGATATTTTCTAACTTAATAGATCAATATCATTTTGGGTTAAATTTTTTTCTGTGCTTAAGTTATGACAATGGGTATTTTTTTTTTAAGGTAATTAACGAGACAATTTTATAACTATGATCATAAATATACAACACATAATTTCAAAAGAAAATTCAAATTTTATAAAATGATTGTGTCATGTGGAATAGAAGGGGTTTGGTGGAGCCTAATCTTTAGATATTATAAATGTCAAAATTGGATAATTTCAAAGTTTAAAAAAATTACATTGACATCCAGTCTCATCTTCCTTTCCACAATTCCACTTTCTGCCATCCCCAAATCACACGTAACTTGGAAACTTAAAATTTGGTGAAGATAGACCAACGAAGAAGAAGACGCCAAAAGTTATTACTAAAATTGAAAAAAAAAAAAATTATAAATCATAATTATTAGTAGTAGCTCTATATATATATAACGTAACCCCTCCAAAATCCAAATACACATACATCATATATGATATTAAATAGGTTTAATTACTTTGTTGTTTCTATAGTTTTGCGAAATTTTTAATTAGGTCCTTATATTTTTTTCTTTTAATTGGGTCTCTGTACTATTTTTTTTTTCAATTGAGTCCCTACACTGTTTTTTTCCTTTTATTTGGATCATTGCACCAATTTTTTTTTAGTTGGGTCTCTATATAATGAAATCAATTACTACTAAGAGGGACTTAATTGAAAAAAAAAAATTGGTGCAGAAATCCAATTAAAAAAAAAGTATAAAAACCTAATTAAAAATTTTACAAAACTATAGGACCAACAGAGTAATTAAACCTATTAAATAATCACACACTAAGATGTTAAAATAATAATTTTCGTCCAATCCAACGATCCAAAACCCACTTGACCTACCATCCTCTCATCATTTGAACCGTCACCATAACATTATATATATTAATTAAATAATTAAATGCATATATATATATATATATATATAATGCTCTTGCTTTGTTCCTTGCTTCATCCGCTACTATTGTTTTGTTGATGAATCTTATGCCATTACTCTCTCTTCTTCTCCTCCATGCTTGTATTATTCCAGCTTCCATAATCATCATTATCATCAACTATATATAATTATTATCATTAATAATTAATCAACATTGCTTCAAAATGGTAATGTACATATATATAGCATTGAATATATATATATATATATGTTAGAATTGTTGATCTGATATGTGTAAGTGTGTATGATGAAGGTGGAACCTCCATGGCTGGAAGGACTATTGAGAAGCACATTCTTCAGAATATGCAAAGAACACATGAAGTCACCAAGAAACGAATGCAACATGTTCTGTCTCGATTGTGGGGACCATGCATTCTGCTTCTACTGCAAATCTTCTTTCCATAACCATCATCAAGTCATTCAAGTGCGTATATATAATTAATCTTCTTTCATTTCATTTTAATTATACAATATATATTATAATTACTTATTCAAAAATGTTATTCGTACACCAATATATTTGTATATAAATATATGTATGGTTTAATTTGCATTTATTTTGAGGTACTGGGATAGAGACTGGGAGACTGAGACACAGTATCATATTTATTCTGGTACTAAAATTTCTGTCTCTGTCCCTAAAATTTCAGTATTTTAGTACTTCCAAAAAGTAGGAACACAGCAGACTAAAATTTTTAGATATGGAGACTGAAATTTTAATAACATTTTATACTTAAAATATCCTCATTTTAATTAATTAATTCTAAATTTATTCTTTATGCAAATTAAATTAGAGTTTTATTCTTATTTCAATTTCTGTCACTCACTTTACACCAAACAGAATACTAAAATTTATTTCGGTCTCTGTCTCTTAGTCTCTGTTTCTCACTCTCAGTCTTAACATATATTTTATATTAGTAGTTGATTTTGATAACTGATTTTAATAGACACATAACATAGTCGTTAATTAATAATAATAACAATGATAATGCAGATAAGGAGGTCTTCATATCATGATGTAGTGAGAGTAACGGAAATTCAGAATGTTTTGGACATAAGTGGTGTTCAGACATATGTTATAAACAGTGCTAGAGTTCTATTTCTCAATGAGAGGCCACAGAATCAACTTAAGGCCAATCATAATAATAATAGTGCTTCTAATAATAATGGTAAAAGCAATTCACATTTTTGTGAAATATGTAGAAGAAATCTCCTTGATCCTTTTCGTTTCTGCTCTTTGGGATGCAAGGTTAGTTCGTCTTCTCAATTTATTAATTATCCTTTTTTTTTTCCTTCTAAAATTTGCAAACTGGTTCACAAACTGAAGAAGTTATTAAATTAATTATTTAAGTTAATTTGCAGGAGTTACTAATTAAAATTTGATTTGTTTGCTGTAAATATAATTAATTTTTAATAGTTGTATATATATTAACATTTTTAACAATAATATGTCCTTTTCTTTTTTTTTTTTTACTTATTTTTGAAAGAAATGGAAAACTCTTTTGTCATTATTTTATTTAGATAATTATATTATTAGTTTATTGTAAAATAATGAATTGCAATTATCTTCTTCTATATATGATGATTGGCTTATATAATCCCAAATGTTTCATTATTAATTCATTTAAATAAAGTCATCATGAAGCTACATTAATCATGCATGAGGGTAGCTAGCTAGCTAGAAACTTATATTTTTTCCTAGGGAGTTATTATTGGTTTTGCTTTATTTATTTAATTAAAGAAAAATAAATAAATAAAGTGGAAGCATATATAGCTGTGATGTTGGAGTAGTTGGTTTTACTATTTTTTTATTTATTTTGGATAAACGTATAATAATAATAAGGTGAAAACTCAGCTAAAGTCGACTTCACGTGAAGTTGATATCTGAGAGTCGTTGGATGAAAATTTAGTCAAATCAATCAAATCATCTAACGGCTCCTAGTTATCAACTTCACGTGAAGTCATCTTCACCTGAGTTTCCACCTAATAATAATAATAATTGTAAATGCATGATGTAATTGTTTGTGTATGTATGTATATGATAATAGCTTGTAGGTATAAAGAAAAATGGGAATGGGAGCTTTGTCTCAAGCGCAAAGAAAGAAGAAGAAGAAGAAGAAAACGAAGAATTGTTATTGCGTGAAGGAATAATAGTAATCCACAAACAAAAACAACAAGTATACCAAATAAACACTCCTTGCTCTAATCATAATAATAATTCAAGGAGAAGAAAAGGAATACCTCAAAGGGCGCCTTTAGGATTCTAAACTAGTACTTAGAAGAATTGATTAAAAAAAAATGTGTATTGTTTTTTTCGCCAATGCTATTTGAACCATCATTTGGGTGTCTCTTTTACACCAACAAAAAGAGATCTATAAAGAAAAATAAGATTATTATTGTTTTCTTTGTGTTTCAAACACTCAAATAGTAGTTTAGTTTAAATAGTATTGTTATATATATATATATATATATATATATATATATATATATATATATATATATATATATATATATATATATATGATACTTTTCTCTTTTGTGTCTATGTGCTTTTTTATCTGTCACTATATTTTTTTTAATAAATTTATATATCAATGCATCTAAATATATTTGTTACATTTGATCCAATATGTAGTGTAGTTAAAATAAATAAATAAATAAAATAAAATAAGGAGTAATAATAATATTATATTTAGTTTGAAATATTAAATGATTAATTCACCGTTAGTTTAAGAAAACGTGAAAAGTTGAAATCTTATATAATATATGTACCAATAATTTATTAATTAATAATAAATTTATAAATAAAATTTAATTATAATTGCAAATGATTAGTTTGAAGGGTGGATTTGGCGTCTTTATCCAGCTCATTTGATCACAAAGCCCATGTGGGTATGAATACCCATAAACCAAGCATTCTAAGCTGGCTTAACGGGTAGCATTAATTTAAGAACAAAAAAGAAAAATATATGTTGCTTTTGTAGATATAGCAGGTTGGTTTAGGTGCAATTATGTATGTTCTTTGCATTCCTTTAAATTAATATATTAAACATGATAGGTGTAAATGTACCCCAAACACATGAATGGTTTTATGTAAGGAAACAATGATGCAACTGCTTTTTCTCATTCTTAATCATTGGTATATCTTCTTTGAGTAATAATCTTTTAATTATGTTAATCGTGCCACACGCGGGAAGTAGTGGGAAGTTTAAAAGTTCATGATATTGACAAAGAGAAAATCTAAAAATAGTTTATAGAATTTAATTTTTTTATTTACATAAATGTAAAGGAATTTTACATAAATACTTAATTACGTATTGATATATTAATAAGAGTAATTAATTTAAAAATTTATTATTTAAAAATTATTTAAATATATAAATCTAATTATTAAATCAGATGATTGGAAAAAAAAATTACATTACTAATATATTAAAATTAAACTCTAATTTATAACATTACAAAAAAATCATGTATAAAATTATTTACATAACTATATTAGATATATACTAAAATCAAATATTAAAATTAATTATTAATATAAAATAATATTAAAATATAAAATACATTAAAAAAATGGGACAAAATTTAAAATCGTCACTAATTTATAATATTTAATTATAACGAAGAGCGGAGTTTAATAGAAACAATTGGGCTATGACAACTAAAGTTTTTAAAAATTATTAGGTATACATATGATGATACAAGTGTTTTGTAGTTGATTTGGCTAATTTACTAAGTTAGTTTTTTGTTTTCTCTTATAAATTTGTGGGTTCAAATCACATTCCCAATTATTTTCATATCTTTCTTGTGTTTTATTAGCTTTTACAATATTTTAAAAAGTTATTCTTTTTAAAATACTTGTTTTACTAATTTATTAATGTAAATTATTTCTAAAATAACACAAAATAATATTGATATATTCCATATATTTCGAGCTTTAAAATTAAGTGATCACGTTAATATTTTTTTATCTGAATTTTATCTTATGATATATAAATAATTTAATGAATTCGACTAATAAATATCAAATTTATAAAGATTTTTAAATAATAAATAATTTTAATTAAAAAATAAAAAATTAAATTTTGTTATCATTAAATATTTTTTGTTAAATTTTTTATTTTTCCAAAAGATTTTTTCAAGTTCCATCACTTGTTGTCATTAGTTTGTAGCACTTGTCGGAGTGTTTTTTATATTACATTTAGGGACAGTTTGAATTTGTCACTAAATTGCTAAATTATGTAACAATTTTTCATATATTTAGTAATTATTTTAAACTGTCACAATAGTTTGAATTTACCACTGAATTATCAATTTCTATGATAATTTTTTTTATATTTAGTGACTATTTTAAATTATCACCATCTTTCTAACATCAGATTTATCTTTTTAAATGTTTATAATAAATTAAAATTGTCACAATCTTTCTAACATCAATTTTTTTTTATTAATTTTTTTTACAAAAATTGTTTTCGTTATAAATAATAATTTATATATATACAAGTAGAATTTTACAAAAATACCCAACATTGTATTTCAAAAGATAATATATCTAGCAAGTTTTATATAGTTATAATCATACGAAATTATAAATTCAAGTAATAAGTCTTTAATATGTTTCCATAACATGTAAATTCAAATAATATAATCCCAACACATAATCCTAATGTATAAAGCTAATAATAATCTCAATCATAAAACTCCTTTTAAGTTTTGGATGGTCCATTTTATTGAAATTCATGGCTAGAAGAATATAATAAATGTTCTTATCTGTATCGTGATTCAAAATTTGTAATATAATTAAAAATATAAAACAATAGAGAGAATCTTAACAAACTATCTAGAACTTCTTTTATCTGCATAAGATAATGTTAACAATATTAGTAACCGAAATTAAAATCGTAGTCATAATAACTTTGACAAATTCAATTTAAAAAAATTAGTTTTAAGAATCAGATTGGCAGTCAGGCACTCAGGCTTCAATTATCCATAATTATATTTTCTTTTATAGTCATAACAAATTTAGTGAAGTGCTAATAGATATCTCTACCTTCAATATAAAATTAGTCTTATCCAAAAATAAGGTCTTTAGTTTGAGAACAAGGCTTTCTAATTTTCTATTAAAAAACACAATTATGCATATTCATTCTTTATAACAATTAGAATTTTCAGCAATAATAACGCCAAAACCAGTCCACAGCATCCAAGTCTATAAAATTAAGTATAACACATATTTTTATCTTACTTCTGTAGAAAAATTGGGTATTTTTTTATGATTAAAAAAAATTACTGGCTCCTATAATAATTGTACTTATAATTTTAAGAGAAAAGAATAAATTAGTCTCTAACTTTTTACTCTACGAACATTTTAGTCACTGACCATTGAAAAATACTTTTAAATTCATGATGTCTTTAAAAGTTAGACGGATCAGTCCCTCCGTCCATAAGTCACCGTCAGACCCAACAGAAAAGGTTGACGTGGCTTCTCCTCTGCTTACTTGGCATCATGGCTTTCCACGTGGCATGTTAGTGATGGAATGGAGCTTTTGAAAAATAGACACATAAGTCCCTGTCGCTCAAAACGACGTCGTTTTGTGTGCTGCCCTCATCCTTGTGTAAGTGAAGAAGTAAAGAAACAAGCTTCAAATTGATCATCTTGAAGTAAGTTTCTGCAACAATGCAGTGAGAAAAACCTCAGCATTCTTGATGTTACTAGCATCAGCCTTATTCCCAGTGGCCCACTTTACCTTCTTGCAACCTAATTTTCCAATCAATGACGCATACAGCTTTTCAAGGTCCACCCCTTTGCTGAAAAATCTGTCAATCCACAAGTACCCTTCACCTCTCAAAATCCTATCCACATCAAACAGCAAGAACTCCATCATCGTCATCGGAATACACCGGTTCACAGCACGCCCGCACCGCACAAGGTCCACCACTCCGTCGAACACCGGCAGCCGCTGCTACAGCGGCACGTGAAGTGGCACAAGCCCCTTCAGCGCCACCGCTCATAGTCATCGTCACAACTGTCACGTTGTGGAGCTTCATCGTGGCGGCGAATGACCTGGTGCTGCCACCGACGTCGAGGCCCAACCAGATGACTGACTTTGCAGACTTGGCGATCTGGAAGAACTGCGAGATCGGAAGATCGAGATCGGTCTTGTAGGTTGTGAACTTGGACGAATCGGAGGAATGGTTGAAGCCTAGATTAGGGTTTTGGCGGTGGAAGCAATCGAAGGATTTGCAAGGGTAATGGTCCCAAATTGCAGAGAAATCGGAGAGTGAAGAAGGGAAAGGGTCTTGAGGGAAAGGGGATGAGGATTTGTGTGGTGCGGTTCAGGAGAAGCAGCGGCGGCGGGGAAGGGGGTGGCAGCCACAGAGGATAAGGGATTCGGCGAGGTCGGAGTCGGAGGGGCAAAGGGAGAAGGGAGTGTAGGACATGTACTTGTGGAGGAGGTCAGGGTGGTTGTGGCAGGAAGAGGCTATCGGGTTGAGGTGGGAGTATAGGAGTAGATTTGGTGGGATGGTGGAGGAGGTGGTGGTTGTGTCAATGGAGTGTTGGAGGCGCGTGAGGTGGTTGATGGTGGCGCGTATTGTGTGGAGCAGGTGGAGGAGCTGGTCGGGGACGGGAGTGGGTGGTTTGGGGATTTTGGCGATTGGAGAGTTGAAGAGAGGTGATAGAGTGAGAGGATGTTGGTGGCCACCATTGCCATCAGAAGAACAAGGTTCAGTATCATTGTGGTGAACGCCAAAGCCATTTCTTCCCTTCCTTTCTTGCTGCACACAAAACGACGTCATTTTGAGCGACAGGAACTTATGTGTCCATTTTTCAAAAGTTTCATCCCACTAACATGCCACGTGGAAAGCCGTAATGCCAGGTAAGCAGAGGAGAAGTCACGACAGTCTTTTCCGTTGGGTCTGACGGTGGCTTATGGACGGAGGGACTGATTCATCCAACTTTTAAGAACGTCAGGGACTTAAAAGTATTTTTCAATTGTTAGAGACTAAAATATTCACGGAATAAAAAGTCAGAAACTAATTTATCATTTTTTCTAATTTTAAATTTTGATATTTCTCGATGGTTCACTAATAATAACAGACTGCATAGAATTTCTTGAGCAAGATGAGAATCTAATTACTTAAGATACATGAACATTAAATCTCATACTTCTAACATAAATTTAAATACTTTTTACCAAATATTTTAGGAAAATTTTTAAATATACTGGTATATCGATATTTCAGTAATTTTTAATTGTTGATTTTAATTATAAAAAAAATATATAATATATATAATTAAGATTAACGGTTAAAAATGACTAAAACAACACTAATGTACCAATATACTTAAAAGCTTTCCAATACTTTAATATATGTTTTCTTTTTATTAGAAACACTCTCACCAATCTTCTTACAAAGTTTTCCTAGATGATATTTTTTATACGACAAACATATATATCGTTCCATTGATCAAATATATATACATGCATGGTAAATAAAACTCAAACTATATGAAAACTGTGTAAATATAATTTAATTAAAAAAAAAGCTCAAAAATAAGAATTATCAAGTAACTATAGCAACTATCATGACTACACTTAAAACTTCTAATACATATTTTATTGAGGCAGTAAATAGCCCACCACAAAAACACAAACTAAAAAAAAATTAAAGATGCGTTTGGTTTGTATTATTATTTTTTATTTTTATTTTTAATATTTTTTTAAAATTTTGTTAAATAAAAAAGAAAAACCAGAAGATACAAACAGAAATATTTAGGATTTTATTATTTTTATTTTTTTTTACAAAATTTAAAAATAAAAAATAAATGTTTTTCCCATTAACAATATATATTGATAATCCAAAATATAGGAAGTAACATTCGGATGAATTATAGCTCAAATGACATAGTCTCTCCATACTCAATTAAGAGGTTATGGGTTCGAATCTTCTATTTTTGGTAAAAAAAAAAAATATATTCGGAGTTGAATTATACAATTAGACAAGGGAGGGAAATGAGTGGAAGAATTAGATTACACAAAAATGGTATTGGAAGAGTGAGTTTCATTGTTGTCACATGCATATGTCAATTGTCATTGCCAAATGCCAACTACAACCGCACGGCACTGTCACTCCCTCTTTCAAGTTTCAACATTGAAGCAAAAAGCCTCACATAAAGTCTCTTAGCAACTAAGTCTAAAAAGGTATCAAATAATTTGTACCAAAAGCTATTGTACTCATCACTATCTATCCCTTCTCAATCATATGATAACTATATATACATTATTTTATTATATCTTATTGTGTTTTTTGTTTGTGTTACTTTATAATATTATTGAAGCTTGCTAGCTATGCTCATTCAAGATCCTTCACCAATGGAAGAATCAAGTGTTATTCGTATGCGAGGAGGAGGAGGAAGAGGAGAAGGAGATTCGAAGCGAAAGAAGGTTCTAGAAGAAGAGGTTGTTGTTGTTGTGGAGGAGTTAGAAGAAGAAGAAGGGTTCAAAACCCCAACATGGCAATGGAACAAGATTCCTAAAATTGAGAATTGTCCAAATGCCCCAAGAAAGAAAAGGAGAAGATCATCACAACATATGAAAAGATCATCATCATCATCATCATCACAAGAGATTGAGTTCAACTTTGGAGTGATGATAAAGCATGATGATGAGGAGGTAGAGTCTTTCTTCCAATCCATGTTTGAGCTTTCTAGGGTTAACAATAACAAGAGATGTAAAAGTATATGAGATTTTTTTTCTTTTTTTTTAATCATTTTTTGGTTAAGAATATATGGATAATCCATCATCTAATTTATTTAGTCATAAATTGATTCTATCTAGTTTTATTTTCTATATATAATCTTATATTTTTCTCAAATTTAAGATAATAACTTTTATGTAAATAGAAATAGCGAAGATGCTAGTTTGCAATTCAATCGATGTTATCGTTATTTTTTTTATTTAGTTATTCTTTGACAGTTTGCAATATATACTTTGTAATGATCGAGTCTAACTATACCAAATTTTGATCTTGCTTTCACTCAACTATATATATTCCAAAAACCATATCATTAATTAATTAATTAATTAACTTCATCACTTTTATATGATAGTTTCAAAGACTATATCTTCCAAGAATTTGAGGTTCATTATATTATTATTGTTCCATTCCTCTCAACTTTCGGTTTAGTCATTAATTTATCCCATCTTGTTCAAAAGATACATTGTTGGCACAAGGACGAAAAACAAACAATAAACCGTACGAACTCAAAATTCAAATACCTAAAAACTTGTTACCAGAATGGTAAATAGAACTTATTACTTTATTAGTTGAAGGAGAAGATTCTAAGGAATCCTAGCTGGTAAATATTATTGTTGGCACTTATCTAATTGGTGGTGATTATATATTGTTGTTCTGTTTGTATATGTTGGGGTGAAAAGAAAACAAGAGTTTTGAAAGCAACAGAAGGAAAATAAGAAGCTAATAAGGGAGTAGGGAGTGAGAGAGAGAGAGAGAGAGAGAGAAAGCATGGTCTCCACATGTTTGATATCCTATTGGATGAAAACTCAGGTGAAGTCGACTTCACGTGAAGTTGATATCTAAGAGCCGTTGGACGAAAATTTAGTCAAATCAGTCAAATCATCTAACAGCTCTCAGGTATCAACTTCACACGAAGTCGACTTCACCTGAGTTTTTACCATCATAGTGATATGATAGAATAAGAGTCACGTTCAGTTGTAAGTGGTAGCGCTCGTTGCTTTCCCAGGGGACCAAGACATGCATATCTTACATAACCACGAGCACCACGAGAGAGAGAGAGAGAGAAACATGTTTGGGTCCAATTTAATTGCAATACTACAAGATGGGCCAGCCCTAAATATTGTTTGGGCTTTATGCCCAGCAATGTTTTTGTGTTCAGCACTTAGTTTGCGTCTCTCTGTCATTCATTAATAGAAAAACATTTATGCTATTTATTTAGACAACAATTAATTTTTAACTACTACAAAATATAGAGGATAGAGAAATGCGCCAGTCTGGGTATGAAATTTTTGAAGGGGTTTCTAGAGATTACAAGAATTCAATGTTTGTTCAGTCATGTTTTCAAATCCGAATATACTGATACTCACAGTGCTTATTCTCAAGGTCAGAAACGATAAGGACGACAAAGAAAGAAACCACAAAAAATGAGTTAAGTAATTGGAATAATTAATTAATACATACTGTTAATTAACTTATAATAATTTAATACATATTTATTAGTTAGATTTTCAATGATAATTTATGTTTTTTATCATTCTTGAAAACTAAAACAATTTGTTTTCCTGCATAGAAACTTTAGAGAAAAGTTTAAGTGTTAGCATAATTTATTGATTTTGGTCCATATTTTTAGTTTATATTTTTAAATATGGCTGACTAATTGCTAATTATGTAATTATGCAAACAACACTTGGCAACTTGGAAGTCTTAACATGAACTGTCCATGGCTTGACACTTGACAGTTGAGTAATAAAGAAAAATTGTTTTGATAGAGTCCAAAAAGAAAAGAAAAGAAAAAATGATAGTATGAAATGATAAATCATAATAAATATTTCATATTCCCTTGTGAATCTGCAACATTCCTGCATCGTCCAGACTCACCGATCAAATTTAATTACATATGGTTGTGGTCTCCACATTCTGTCCTTATCAATCATCTCACTCCACATCTCAATCATTTCGATACATGATGCATTATTACTCCATTTCTATTTCTACTCTCTCTTCTTTTCAATCATAATGCTCCTTCAAAAGTTACTAATCTTCGTTATCCTCACAAGGTTAGTACGGTATTATAAAATAAAATTCCATGCAAAACATTAATATACTATTTAACATATTTAATTCTAGTAGTAATTATTATTTCATCAAAATTTTATATAAATATTGTGTACTAAGTCAGGACCTCAAAATAAGGAGAAACCACAGAAAAGAAGTGAGTCCGTGAATGATTCTTAATGATGCTTAGAATATTCATCAATATTAATGGAAAAAAAATTTACTACTGTTAATTCGTTAATTAGAATATGAGGATGCAATTCCTTAGTGTATATATATTCAGAAAATGAATAACATGATAAACTAAACACTACTTCACAATTTACTGTAACACTCTCTCTCTCTCTCTCTCTAGATTCTCTTAAATCTCTTCACATTGTTCTTCGTTTTTGTTTGTTTCTTTGTTTTTCCCGAGAAAATTAACAGAGAAAGATACACATACATGATGATGATGATGGAATTCCAGAACCGCAGAGTGCTACTACTCCTCAACAAGGATGTTCCAATATCTTCACCGCCGCCGCCGCAGCCGCCAGCGTCGTCATCACCGGTGATGGCGATGTATGGATCATCGTCATTGCAAGTACCAGCTCGTCCGATCTTCAGTTCAAACGTAGCCTACGCCTTCATCATCCTCCTCACCACGCTGTTCTTCCTGGCCTTCATCCTCCTCTTCCTCCGCCAATTCTCGTCGTCCGGCAGCAGAAGCCGTTGCTCGGAGGAAACGACGGAGAAGTGGGCGCTGCCGACAGTTGCGTACAGTAGGGGGAAGAGGAAGGTGAAAGAGCAGGAAGAGGAGTGCGTGATATGTTTGGAAGAGCTTCGCGAGGGTGAAACGGTAAAAATGATACCTCACTGCAAGCACGTGTTCCATCCTAACTGCATTGACACGTGGCTCCTCACTCACGTGACATGCCCCGTGTGCAGATGCCCCAAGGTTTGTGAAGAAGAAGAAGAGAATGATGAGGGAGAAACAAGAATAAGAAGAGAGGTAGTTGAAATTCAGTTACAAGAGTCTCAAACTGAAAGAGCGGTGAGTAGTGATGAGAGAAGAGAAGTAACTGGGTTGAGGAGATCACTCAGCTTCTGACTATGAATTTGATTTCCTCACATTCAGCTTCCTCAGACGTGTAAATTAAATACATAGTGTAGACATGCAACACAAACAAGCCACTCTTTGCATAAACGCTTGAGAACTTGAGAGATAGCTACTTGCGGCTTCACCTGTAAACTGTAATGTAATTTTTTATTTTTTTTTTCAAAGTTAACTGAAACTTGAACCTAACATCTCTAGGTGTGAATGGAGAGACTATATTATTTGATCTCTAGTTTGTTGGGTAAACTGTAATGTAATTACATGCTACATAAGTTTAGTTATTTCTTTAATTTTATTTTCTAGTTTGAAGCTAAATAATACTTCTACAGATTTGACTAGTTCACACTAAACACACTTACTATTTATAGTTTCATTTTTTTGAAGTATATTTATTTGTTTGGATATCAATGTGTCAAAATTGAATTTTCAATGTGTACATTTTTATTTTCGTTATATCACATATATGTTACGCCAAAAGAGAAGTTTGTGTATCATTTGAAAAATAAAAATTCACATTCAATACAAAATTATATTGATTATAAATTTCTCAAAATTGTTGCTTTGAAAAATTACATTTTCTTTTTATTTAATCATCAGAAGAAATGTTTGAACAGATATCATATTTGCCAAGCACAATAAATCTCGATTTGTGCCAATTAACTTCTAACCTAAACCCACTTTACAATATCAAATTACTCAGTTTTCTGGACTACGCAATCTACATCAACTCAATATATAAGTTTTTTCTTTATATTCCTTCCTGGTTGTGTGGTTGTGGTTGCTCGATACAACGAACGAGTTCCATTCATTACGTAAGACAATGTTGGGCCTACTAATTGCCTAATTATTTAGGTTTCTGTGATCTTATCTTATACCCAAAATCGTGTATATTGGATGTTATTGGGTCAAACTCACAAACCTACACCCAACTGAAAATGATACTCGCAATTAGTTAGTTACCGTGGCTAATAAAATTGTTAAAACTTAAAAGCGATGTCAATATTTGGTATCTCACCAAACTACCAACCTAGCAAAAGTAAAAAAGAACAAATAAAAAATTTTAAAAAGATCTGAACAACATTTCGCGATGTATGATATCTGATCCAACAAAATCTTTCCCGTTGTGACACGCTGTCATTTTGTAAAGCAACTTCTACTCTATCATCAATCAGGGAACACTTGAATATGTTTTAACCTGCATAACCTAAAAAAAACAGGAAATGCTGGTTTCCAACAAATCAACATTGGAGAGGTTCATAGCAACGTAATTCAGAGGCAAGCTAATTATGATTTAATATTGTATAGTTTACAACCCAGACATGAATCATGACATATCAGAACACTATAATCACACAAAACACAAAGGGACAGAATCTTCTATCCAGTATATCAATTAAAAGGAGAAAATCGAAAATTCAGAAACAAAACATAATTTTTATTTATATTTATAATGATATCAGAATCATGGCCACCAAAAATTTGCCATCATGTGTTCCATTGGTGCACTCAACATAAATTAAATACAGTAACATGGTATTAAACCAGAAGGAAAAAACTAAAAAATAAAAAATAGAGTAACTGGAAAACTTCCAGGAGATAAAACTTGTTAGAAACCTGTATTTTGTTAAGAGTGTGGTCTTTATTTATGTCAATCTATAGTATAGAATAAGCACGTATAACCTCCACCACGGGGGCTTGACACATCGGGCACTTCCTTTTACTTTGAAGCAACTCATTGGCACATTTAGAACATGTACACAAGTGCCCACATCTGCAACCAATGCACAACGGTATTGTAATTTGTAAGAGACTATATTATAGTCATGCGCAAACTGGCAAAGATGCAACCATGGGATAATGAATGGTACCTGTACAACAAAGAATCAATATTGCTTTCACAGCATATACAGCAAAGCCCTTTCCTCACACATTCCCATTTGGATTCATCTGATGACTCGAACTCATTTGTTCCTGAAATAAGATTAAGTTGGTCACGTTAGTGGATAATTGATGACAGATAAGTAACACAATCACGTAAAATATAAAAATAAAGTTTAAAAGAAGGCCAAAGATTAGTGGCACTGGAAAAGAAACCTCGAGGTGCAAAATAATAATACAGACCTGATGAACCAGTCGAACGATTTAGGGCAGCAGAAACTTCTTGCCTTATTGAACGCTGCAACTCCAGCTGCATATCCATACAAGCCTCCAGCATTCTTTGCATATTGTTCATCCTTTGCTGCAGTCTAGACATGTCAATTCTCAAGTCATTGACAACCTCCCAATCCTGCCAAAATAATGAAAAAAATATTCAAATAATAAATACAAATAAATTTTTAACACAAACTAATAAAAAATCAATTATCATGCCAGTGCCAGTGTGCCAGAGACACCTTTAACTTTATTAAAGATGTGAAACAAAAAAAAAACGTACAATTCCTCCTAGATGCTGATTATTCATGTCACTCTGCGACTGTGACCAGCTGTCACGGCGAGGGTGCCGGTCCCAAAGAGGCAAAGGAGGAGGAATAGGTAAAGAAGGTAGGTCATGTGGACTATTAACAGTACCCTCCTGACCAACAATCTGATCCCTACTCTGCTGTTCAAGGTCCTGTTCCACAGAGGCAGAAGACGGGGTTGTTTCTTGTAGCTCCCACTCCATCTGATTATGGCCTTGCCTTGCAACATATGATTGTATCAACTGGTCAAGACTATCGCGGAAACTGCTACGGAGGAGGTTGGAGACACTTCTCCTGTGGAATAAACAGAAATATTGATTTTAAATTACATTTTCAAGTATGAAAAGGATAAATGCAAAAACTCTCCACTCATATTTACATACCTATTAAGCAGTTCCCTGAGTTCAACACTATATACATTGTCGTCGTCTGGAAAGTAAAATCCATGAATCCTACCGACTGGAGCACTTTCAAGATCAGAAGGAGCCCCCAACCAATTTTCTACAGCCTCTTGGAAGCCACCATCCTCTTGCCAGACTTCAGGACCTTCTTGCAGCCGAGAGTTTTCTCCATCCTCATCTCCAAATTCATTTTCAGGCCACTGCATTGATGTACTGCTCACTTGATTATCATCTACACCTTCCTCCGTGCTATTTCTCCATTCACGGTTACTCTGATTCCAGACACTTCCTTCATTTTCAATATCTTCTTCCAGCTGTTCTCCTACCAGAGCAGCGGGTTCATTCCGATTCATATCAACAATATTTTCCTCCATGGGGTGGTTGGGGTTTGATGAGTCATTTACACCATTACTTATATCACCCGATCGAAGTTGATCATTGTATGCCTCAGTGAATTCCTGCATAGCACTCTGAAATGGATTTTCAGTTTGCAAACTTTGCTGCACATGATCACTAGCAGTATCCTCAACTGGCATCACATGGTTCACATCAACATTTTGCCCAGTGCTATCTCTTCTTTCAACGGCCACACTGGATGATAGCTGATTTACTGGTTCAAATTGCAAATTCTGTAACTGAGCTCCTTCTACATGACCAGTAGTATCTTGTTGATCTGGATTGTCAGACATTGTTTCCTGCAAACAATTCTGGCCCCCCAACATCTCAAGTCCATCATTTCTTCTGGTATTAGATTCAGACCGTTCAGAATTCAGAGTGGGGACCACATGTGAATTGCTAGCACCGATTTGTTCAATCGTATTAAATTCAATATCACTGTTAGGTGACATATCAGATACGTTGCCAGTTGCTTGACTGCAACCAGTTTTATCCTTTCTGGAGAAGAATCCTTCCCTGTTCAGAAGACAAATTAAATGTCGTTGGTATAAAAATATACATGAAACCACTAAAATGAATAAAGGGTGGTAAATATCAGCACATGCTCCAATATGATGAGAACAAGGATCAGTAGCATTAACTTAACTGGTATAACAACACAAGAACAATTACCATTCTACAGGACTAATGGGAAATGGGGCTGGAGAAGATTATTTTTCAAAATGTAAGCAAGGTCAAAGTATGAAAAAAGTGATTATACTAAAGTTATTATTATTCAAGAAAGAAGAGGGGACAGAGAGCTGAAAGGCTTCAGAGAGAAATAGATATGTAAAAGTTCTCATAAAATTCGTTCATAAAGAAATTAATACCTTAGTTCTGATACAGTTTGTCTTTGCCTCAATAAACCTAGTTCACTTTCAGCAACAGAAGTGGACCTGTTATTATCAACAGATCTATCATTTCTCAAGAACCAGCCTCTAAGCAATGCCTGAAAACATTTTGAAATTTGAAGCATTCATCAATTTGAGTACAAACCTCCAATTTATACTAAATCTTAAATTTTGAATTATATTTCCTGGAAGCATTTATAGTATTTCTGCTTTTAATCATTTCCTAGATTTTCCAAATTATTTTATATTTGATATTGCTTCTGAATAAGAACTTTCTGATTCTATTCTCACCTACGAGTACTTCCATCTCAAGTGATGCAAATATTTTACCCAATTCAAATTAACAAAGCTCAAAGTCCAATTTTCATAGTTAACAACCATATTGTACAGAAAAGTGAAGAAATACAATTGATAATAAAATATCTGCAGAGCAGAACAAACCTGAATGCGATTACGATGAGGGAAATGAGATACTGCCCGATGGTTCAACAACTCTTGAATTTCTCTTTGCCTTTGCATCTCAGCCTTCTTCAGCATATCAAGCATAACCTGTCGTCCGCATAATTTACGGATGCCCCTACGAAAATGTTCAGTCTGGCCCTCACCCTGGTTAACAACAAAGCCGTCACGAACACGTTCAATTTGTGTACCAATTTCAGCAGATTGCTCTTCCCTGGTTTCCCCAGAAGAAACACCTCTGTGCTGGCTACTCATTTGTACCCACTCCCTTATTATTCTCACCCTTTCCTGCTCAGTTTCACCAAGCCATTCTCCCCTTGAACTGTTATTTCTCCGGGAAATGTTTGATCCATGATCCCCAGCACCACTGCTCATCCATTCCCTAAAAATTTGCCTCACTCTTTCCCTTTCAACTTCTCCCAAATCAGAGGAGTTTTCACAGCTGGAGTTGTTTAAATCCTCATGATCGTAATGGGATTCATTCTGACTTTGTGACTGTGACCATGTTTCAGATTCAGTGTCGCCCAAAACTGCGTCGTCTAGCATTCGATCCTGTCCTCTCTCATGGCTACCTGGAGAATCTGCCTGTGAGAGGTCAGAAATCAACCCATCACTCCTTTGTTCAAGTAGTACTTCACCAGGCCTTCCTTGAACCTGATTCACTGCATGTTCATCTTCAAGCTCTTGCCACATTTGCAAGAGTGCGGATGACCGAGTTCCTCCCCTCCTTCCATCTCCCCGCCTGCTGGATGACTGGGAATGGGAATCCCTCAGGAAAGAAGACTCGAGTACAGATACATTGTGCAGACCAGCAATAGCCATCCTAAGCTACTTTACTAGCAAGCACTCAGATATCTTCAACCCATCTGATTTAAATGCACCAGAATTTAGAAAAATGGCAGCCAAAGCATTGAGAGACAAATCTTTCTTATACTCTCATGGATTTAACCTCCATCCTATATGCCAATGGTATTACTTTCCTCGACACCATCATCATCACTACTAGCCCCATCAAGGAAAGGAATTACAAACTTGGAACTTCCCAATTGAATTAATTACCTCGAGCTATAATTCAGCCTGAACCAAAGAAAGTACAAATAGATTAACAAACCATATCAACTTATAAAACATGTTAACTTAAACTTAGAACATAAATTGGATGATTTGAATACGAAAACCACAAACAACAAGGCACCACGGTTTCTATACCACGCACATAAAAAGCTAAGCTAAAACTGCCATGACTGAAAGTTAACAAAATTCCCAGTTTCATGAACCTTAGATTCGAGTATATCCTCAAGTCTTGGCAAAAACAAGCCATTCAGATCATCAACCTCAACGAGCTGGAATTCTTCATTATAAATCCAGAAAATTAAATTCGAAAGTCCATTTCTCACTGTTTCACCCATAATCATGAACCACACGCAACCACAGATAGGACAAATTTAAAAAACAAAAAAAAAGGAAAAAGTAAATTCAAATCCACATTGTAAATTGCTCAAATATCAGAGAGAAACAAATCAGAATCCAGAGGAATCAGTAACTGAAGCGGGGACAAAAAGAAAAAAAAAGGAAGCAAAGCAATATTAAAATGCGTATTGAATTGAAGTAACGTTGAAGCGCGAGTGTGAATATGAACGTACCTGCGAAGGTGTGGTTTTTGATTTGGAAGTAAAGGGAACGAAACCCTAACTACGATAGAAAGATGGAAGGAAATCTTCTCTGACGCAGAGAGATAGAGAGAGAATGAGAATAATGACAACAAAAACGAGAAAGAAAGAAAGGAAAAAAAAATTGGAAGCAGAGTGAGAGAGAGATAAGAAGAAAAAGAGGGAAGAGCGGCGATTTATAAATATAAAAATATATAAATAAATAAAAATAAAAAATATAATATAATAAAGAGATCTTGACACGTCAATTGGAGTGCCCACGCCTTATTGTCATTGGCATAGAAAATGCCGTAACACTAAGGTAGCGTTTGTTTTGAGGTACTGAGACAGAGACTGAGAGACTGAGACTCAGTATCGTGTTTGTTAGTTCAGAGACTGGTACTAAAATTTCTGTCTCTGTCTCTAAAATTTCAGTATTTCAGTACCTCCAAAAAGTAGGGACACAGGGGACTGAAATATTTAGAGATGGAGACTGAAACTTTAATAACATTTTATACCTAAAATACTTTCATTTCAATTAATTAATTCCAATTTTACTCTTTGTGCAAATTAAATTAGAGTTTTATTCTTGTTTCAATTCCTGTCTCTCATTTTGCACCAAACAGAATACTGAGATTTATTTTAATCCCTGTCTCTTAGTCTCTGTCTCTCAGTCTCAGTATTTCTGTCTCTGTCTCTCCACCAAACGCTGCCTAACGGACTAAGAAAAAATGTAACTCTATATAAAATAAATTAAAAAAAATATAGATAGGCAATAAAAATATTAAACAATGTGAATAATTGATATATTGGATGTTTATTAGGTGTTTGGATGTTTAATTTATTAAGTGTGTAGATAGTTATTCTAATATTAAAATTTAGATGAATAATTTGAAGTGCAGTATTTTACTTGAATTTGGTCGATTTTAAAACTTATTATTCATGTTATTCAAGAAAATTATTGATTATCTAGCATAACCCAATAAATTAAATAATATATATTTATACATAATTATATAATATTAATTTAATAACTAATTTTTAACTAATAATTTTATAAATAAAACATGAATTTTATTTTATATCTATTTCCTCAAAAGAACTTCTATCTTATTAAAATACGCCAATATAATAAAAATATATCTGGATCCATACATGGATAAGAAAAATTCTAGATTCTCGTAGATAAATTAGTTTCTTCAACTTTATATTAATTAATCATATGAAGTTACTATAGAAATTAAATTCAATAGATTTTATACCAAAACCGTGTAAAAAACCGGTATTTCAATAAAATTTAAGGTCATCGAAGAAAAGTATTAAGGTTAATAATATCATCTAAATTAATAAATTTTATATTCATTAAAAATAATTTAATATTTATACTGACTAAATAATTATCAAAATTATTAAAATTGTTGGGCCTAGAATTTTCCCAAACAGATTCTTTTCTTAGGATACAGTTAGGTGTCAAAATACTAATTATTTGGATAATAACGGTAACAAATCTCACCAAATTCAATAAAATGCAAGGTAAAATATCTAATTTAAGATTCGTTATTTTTTTTTTAATTTTTATACCTTTTAAATAATAACCAATTTGGATGTTAAAATCTTTTGCATGTATATTACCCTTATCTTACTCGTTGGGTCGTTATTGGTGAACATTCTTAATTAAAAGAATGAAAGAAATTAACTAACTTCATAAAATTGTTAAAAAGTGCATATATATATATATATATATATATATATATATATATATATATATATATATATATATATATGTATGTATATCAACTACTTTTAGATAAATGGGTGTAATCTACTTAAAAATAGCAGTATACTACCTAAAGATTGAAAACCAGGTAGGAGTGACAACAGAGGTAGGAGTGGATTTTTGCTCTATTCGATTCTGTTCTGTCGACTATCGTACAACAACTCGTATAGAATCCGCTTCGTTTTTACTTGTGGATAGTAAAATGTTGAGTCCTAACCTGTCCCTGCGGATACCCGCTCTATTCCTACCCGCCCCTATAATTATTAAAATCTAATAAATAAAATTAAATTTCAAAATTTATATAACCATCATCACATACATAACATAAATTAAAGTAAAAATTTAAATATGATACAATATTAATAATCATTTACTAATTATTTTATATATATTATATATTAAAATGATATATATTATATATATACTGAGACGGATATAAGCGGGTATTACCTAAATCCGACCTTGCTCTGTCCCGCCTAAAAATCCGCCCCGCTCAAAACCCGCTCTCGAATGGATAGAGGGACGGAGTGGGTATCTACAGATTTGGGTGGTGTTGCCATTTCTAAATACAGGTAAAAAAAATAAAGAAAAATTAAAATGAAACCATAAAACTACAAAAGTACTATTATTACTGAACAAATAATAAGGTATCTTCTCCAAAAACAAAAACAAAAAAAAAGGAAAAAAGAGTAAAGTTAGTTCAACATAGATTTGAATTTCAAATGCTGTAAGATCACCCCCTAAAAAATGAAGAAATCCGAAGTCTTCATTAGGTGTGTATTAATTAGAACAAATAAAAGCTGTTAATTGCTGCCCTTATTAAAAACAAGAGCGTAAGAAAATGTTTTGAAATCCAAAACTTAACACTACGCTGTTTGAGAGCTCTTAGTTTGGATTGACGTTGAATTTAAGATCTTCACAAACAAGGTGTAATAATTATTGATTAACACTTATTAAAACGAAAATAAGGTTTCATCCATAAAAAAGAGCCGAATGATACTTCAAAGTGTAGAAATATATTAAATTTAACTATAAAGAAGAATAAACTATAATCTATATGTCGAATTATAACTTGACAATGAATATAAATTTTGATTACAATAATCTAGATGAACCGGGCATGGTGTTTTTTGCGAGAGAGAAGAAGGAAACTTTTACGGATGAATTAGAAAAGTTACTTACTCAATTTTTTTTTTTTTTGACTACTTACTCAATCAATATAATTCAATTACATTATAGTCATTGTTGGATTTTTTTTAAATTTACCATATGTGTATAATTTCTAGTGGACCGTTCATTTAATTTCATAACGTTAATGAAATATTTTTTTGATAAAAAAAATTAAAATAACAGATAAAAACGATGATAGATTTGAGTCTTTTTAATTTTTAGATTTACACAAAAATGTTACAATATTATAAGATATATTTCTAAAAAATATAAATAGAATCTGTATTAATTTATATATATATTTTTTTAATAAATATATATAGTGTTAAATGAGTAAGGATTCTCGCGTTTTCGTAAACGGACGAGGGTAAATAAGCTAGTTCACAAAGTAAAAGGTAAAGGTCGAAGCGACAGAAAATTGAGATTTGGGACATGGAACATAGGCACTCTAACAGGAAAGTCCATGGAGGTGGTGGACACCATGACAAGGAGGAAGATTAACATTATGTGCCTACAAGAAACAAAATGGGTTGGTGCAAAGGCTAGGGAGTTGGATACTTCTGGTTTCAAACTTTGGTATATAGGAAAGGTGAAGAATAAGAATGGGGTTGGAATAATTGTGGATAAGCAGTGGAAGAAGGACGTAGTGGATGTCAAGAGGGTGGGAGATCGGATCATCTCTATCAAACTTGTGGTGGAGGGAGGTGCTTTCCATGTGATTAGCGCATATGCACCGCAAGTAGGTTCGGACGAACAACACAAGATAAGGTTTTGGGAGGATCTAGAGAGTTTGGTTCAAGGCATACCTTTGGGAGATAAAATTTTCTTAGGAGGAGATTTAAATGGCCATGTTGGGAGAGAAGTGACTGGATATGGGAGTATTCACGGAGGCCATGGTTTCGGGGTAATCAATGCCGATGGTAAAACTATTTTGGACTTTTCCTTAACTTTTGATCTTCTCATCGCAAATACATGTTTTAAAAAGAGATACGAACATCTTATAACCTATAAGAGTGGCATGACAAGCTCTCAAATCGACTTCTTCTTGTTGAGGAGAGTCGACCGGAATTTTTGCATTAACTGTAAAATTATCCCGGAAGAGAGTTTGACAACACAACATAGGGTGTTCGTCATGGATTTTCGCGTTGAGTAAAAGTTGAGGAAAAGACATCATACGAAGAACCCAAGGAGAGGTGATGGCGGATGAAAGGTGAGGAACAAAGAAGCTTCCTAAGACGGGTAGGAGAAGAGGCAAAGTGGGATGGGAATGGAAGCGCGGAAGAGATGTGGAGGGAGATGGCAGAAGTTATTAGAAGAACAACAAAAGAAAGTTTTGGTGAATCTAAAGGAATAGGACCAAGAGACAATGAGTCCTAGTGGTGGAATGCGAGTATACAAGAAAAGATAAAGATAAAAAGGGAATGCTTTAAAGAGTGGTCTTTATGCCGCAATGCAGATAACTGGGAAAAATATAAAGCGGCTAAGAAAGAGACAAAAGTGGTTGTAAGTAAAACAAGAACAAGAGCATATGAGGGTCTCTACCAGTCTTTGGACACGAAAGAAGGAAAAAAATGTATATATAGAATCGCAAAGAGCCGGGAAAGAAGAACGAGAGATTTGGATCAGGTTAAGTGCATAAAGAATAATGATGGAGAGGTGTTGGCTCAAGAGGAGAAGATTAATGAAAGGTGGAAGAACTACTTCTACGAGTTATTTAACGAGGGACAGAAGACTCTTCCGAGCCTTGGTCGATTATGCACAAGGGAAGAAGACCAAAACTTTGACTACTATCGAAGGATTCGAGACTTCGAGGTAAAAGAGGCTCTAAAATAGATGAAAAATGGTAGGGCAGTAGGACCTGATAATATCCCAATTGAGGTTTGGAAGGGTCTTGGAGAAAAAGGCATCAACTGGTTAACCAAGCTTTTTAATGAGATTTTAAGGTCAAAGAAGATGCCTGATGAGTGGAGAAAGAGCACCTTGGTACATATCTACAAGAATAAGGGGATATACAAAGTTGCGAAAACTATAGAGGGATTAAGCTTATGAATCATACTATGAAGTTATGAGAAAGGGTGATAGAACGGAGGTTGAGAAAAAAGACACAAGTAACAGAGAACCAATTTGGATTTATGCCAGGCAGATCTACCACTGAAGCGATATACCTATTAAAAAGGATGATGGAGAGGTATCGTAGTAATAAAAGGATTTACATATGGTGTTTATTGATTTGGAAAAAGCGTATGATAGGGTACCAAGGGAGGTCTTATGGAAGGTTTTAGAAAAGAGGAGAGTAAGGATTGCATATATTCGGGCAATTAAAGACATGTATGATGGGGCCACAACTAGTGTAAAGATTCAAGGTGGTATGACAGAGGAATTTCCTATTGGTATAGGATTACACCAGGGATCATCCTTAAGTCCATACATTTTCACATTAGTCTTGGAAGTACTCACAGAGCACATCCAAGAGCCTGTGCCATGGTGCATGCTTTTTGCCGATGATCGTCCTTATGAGAGAGTCAAGAGAAGACCTAAATAAGAAGTTGGAGTTATAGAGAGAAGCTCTAGAAGTGTATGGTCTGCGCATAAGCCATAGCAAGACGGAATATATGGAGTGTAAGTTCAGTCTGAGAAGGGAAAACCCCAATATAGAGGTGAAAATTGGAGAAAACATCCTACGAAAAGTTAAAAGTTTTAAGTATCTTGGGTGCATCATACAGGATAATGGAGAGATTGAACATGATGTAAATCATAGGATCCAAGCAGGTTGGTCAAAATGGCGGAGTGCATATGGTTTTATATGCGACAAAAAAGTGCCTTTAAAACTTAAAGGTAAATTCTATCGCACCGCTATAAGACCGGCTATGCTGTATGGTACGGAGTGCTGGGCGGCTAAAGGGGAGCACGAACATAAGATGAGTGTGGCAGAGATGAAGATGTTGAGATGGATGAGTGGTCATACGCGATTGGATAAAATAAAGAATGAAGATATAAGGGAGAGAGTTGAAGTAACACCCATTGTGGAAAAGATGGTTGAATCGCGTCTCAGGTGATTTGGACATGTGAGAAGAAGACTGATAGAACATCCAGTCAGGAGGATGGATGAGATGGAAGATGGACAAATGGCGAAAGGCAGAGAAAGACCTAAGAAGACCATCCATGAGGTGGTCAAACGAGATCTACATGTAAACGGTCTCTCTGTAGACATGATACATGACAGAGCACAATAACATCGTTTGATTCATGTAGCCGACCCCACTTAGTGGGACAAGATTTTGTTGTTGTTGTTGTATTGAACAATATTTGTCCAATTCCGATATATAATATACTGGACCATAATAAAAAAATTATAATATATATTTTCTGTATTCATAAGTTTTAAAATTCTTTGTAGAAAATCGATTTTAGGGTTTGATAACTTGATTAGGCCCTAAACGTAACCATATATATATATATATATATATATATATATATAATATATATATATATATATATATAACTCGATTTTAGTAAATAAGTGTTTAATGGGAGTAATGAATACATGTAAATAAGAATGAGAATAACTTGTTTAATAATATACTATAATACATTAAATATTATTCTCAAGTGAAAAGGCACATTGAGAATATTATTAAACAAGTAAGAGCCGGTTTACACAACTGAAAAGTAAGGCAAATTAATCATAGTCTTTTGTACTTATTAATTAGGGGCCTGTGAATTAAATATCCTTGGTCATCCTCTAACTTATAGAAATGTTGGTGCAACGATGATCATTCAAATGGAAAGGGTTAAGAAACACAATTAAATAAAAATTAAAGAAGAAGAGAGCATAATCATCATTGAGAAATAAAGTATAGCTATCATGAAGCACACAAAAAAGGGTGCATTCCTCTAACATATGACTGTTTCATATAACTACCTATAACTACTTATTAATTATTGTAAATATTAATGTTTTAAAATCGAGTGTACTTTAGTATATTTTTAAAATTGTTCTACATTACACTTGCATTTTATAATTATTGTACAATGCTAGGGAGACAAAAAAAAAAAAAAACAGTCAGAACTTGTCTTATTTAGTATTCATTAATTGTTGCGACAATTAATGAATGTTAAATAAGATAAGTTATGGCTTTTTTGACTGATTTTCTTTAGTTACTAAACATTTTCATAAATTAATTGTTTATGTAAAATTTGTGAAATCCATGGTTAGATTTGGGTATAAAGTTAACAATAAACTCCAAGTTTAAACTATTAGAGAAAATATATTTTTATTTCATTAAAAAAATTACTAGAATAATAATCGATTTTAGTGACTAAAAAAATTGGTTATTAATAGCGATTAATTTGGCAATCGATATCAAATTTTTAAGACAAAAAAAAATGATTGATAAATTACATTTAGTCGCTAATGATGAACGATCAATTTGAATTGCTGTTTAAATTTAGTGACCAAAATTTTAGCGATCATCAAAATTAATTGCTAATCACTATACTAATAATTTATTGTAATGAATAAGATACTCATTAACATGTATCTAAGGGTACCTCAGCATAGTCATGAGTTTGCTTTATATGAACACATATACAATACAATATATATAGATTCCTCGTTAACTTATGACTTTTTTGAAAATAAAGAAATAAATTTCTTCTCATCGATCTTGGGTTAAAAAAAGCAATCCCAATAAAATTAAGCGTAATGTTAGGTAGACAAAAAAAATAGTTAAAACTTGTTTTATTTAGTATTAATTAAATATTACAATAATTAATAAATAATAAATAAGACAAATTATAACTATTTTTGACTGATTTTCTTTAGTTACCAAACATTAAATCGTGGTTGGCTTAAGTTTGGCTGCCCCATCACCAACCACTCTAATCCTGTTTTGTGTTTCTTGCAGTTGACCCACATTACATGTCTCCATGATAGGGAAGGAAAGTTGAATTACAATGATTAATGTCATATCATACATATAATATTAAATTAATTTTTTTAATTAAGAGTACTGTTATACATACAAGTCTTTTTAACATACAAGTCATACAAATTACCTACATCACGCGTGCATAAAACTACGTCGTTTTTTTTTGTCCTCCTCTTCCTTCTTCTTTGCGTTTCTCCTCATTTTCTTCGCGTGTTTCATTTTTATTGTCATTTTTTTATCACTGTTGTTGTTATTGCATTTTTTCCTCCTCCTCTTTCTATTGATTTTGCAACATTATGTTTTTTTTTTCTTTGTTTGATTTTTTTTCCAAAAAAATTATGAGAATATGAAATAAGAAGATGAAGAAGAACAAGTAGCAGAAGATGAGGAGGAGGAAGAGTAAGAGTTTTGAATTATGCGGAACTTATCAGCACACATACATCAAAAATTCTTAAACAATACACTCGATATCTTTTTGTTATACCCAAATTTATTGTAAATATAGAAAAATTAAAAATTAATTTTGTATATTTATTCTTGAAAGAAAATTATCAGTTACCTTAAACTAAGCCAATGCCGACAACGTTAGAGATAATGCAATTAAACCCTTATAGAATAATCTTTTTTTCTTTTCTTTTTTTTTTTTTAAAGAGAGAGATAATGCAGCTCGCAAATGAAGATATATATCGGTCTACTATTCATTTGGAGGCTATCTAAATCTACTTATCCTCATTGGTTCCGAACATTATATTGAAACACACCAACCATGCAAATTAAAGCCAAATAATAAATCAATCAACCTAGTTGGAGGACAATGCAAGAACAAATGAAAAGTATAGAACCCTATAATGTTGGATGGATTCATGGTTTAAATCCATAAAATATAAGATCAATGACCCCTTTGGTCTCCACCCCACCATTTTGCAAAACTTTACATTGGAATATCATCAATTCATGTGTGACAAATTTCCGAACACATTGCATGCATCCCCCTAAAGCCACGGTATTTTGGTCATGTCTTGTGTCTTGTCACGTTTACTACATTACCATGTATATCAATCTATAAAAAGAACTAATTCGTTTGTCTAGAAAAAGCTAAGGTAGGAAGACATGTTTTTTCATTAGTTAGTTTGGATAACAACCAACTTGGTTTGATTTAACCGATAATTTACTAGTCCACTTAAAGCAGTGTCGAAATTAAAACTCTTAAAAATAGAGTTTATATCAATACCAAATGATAATATGCTATATAGAAGGACAAAAAAAAATTAAAATTTGTCTTATTTAATATTTATTAATTATAGCGACAATTAATAAATACTAAATAAGATAAATTTATATTATTTTCACTGGTTTTTTTTTTTTTCTCAAATAGCTAGTATTAAAAAGTAAATTAGTGTTTTTTTCCCTTAATTATTATTAGATAGTAGATATCCGATCCAGCATTCCAGCAATATACGTTACTTTAAAAAGTGACACATTCTTTATTTATACGTAAACTATGAATTTTGAAAATAGAAGAAGACTCAATTCATATATATATAAAGTGTCAATTTTATATGAATTAGTGACACACAAAAACCAACAATTTAAAGCCACACAAAATAAAAATAAAGTGACCTTTTACCTTTGGCATTGAATTAACAACGTTAAAAGCAATTTTGATCCTAACACATAACAAAAGTGGATAAGGAAGTAACGTTTTTTTCCTCTATATATCTTGTTATAATAGTATCTCCATATAGTTAGTTTTTGAAAAATATGAGGTTTAAATATCGATCCTTTTCAGTATATACTAATTAAAAGGTTATTGTGATGTTTATTTATTTATTTATTTATTTATTTATTTATTTTTCCTGTTAGGGAGCAGAATACGCATGGCCACAAATTAAAACATAACATAAATAAAGAGAAGCATACTTGATGCACATCCAACAAATAAAAAAAAAACATAATTTATTTGTAGACACACCTAAACTGAAATAATGTGATAAACTATATGTGAAATAAACAATACGTTGATTTGATGTATTTATATAAATAAAATTACACTTGTTAATTAGAACCAATCTGATCGAGACATTAGTTCACTCGTCTGCTTAACAGGTATTAGAAGTTCGAATTTTATTTGGTAAATATTACATAATTCTTTAAATAATGAAACTTAGATCCATGACAGATTAATCATTTAATTACTAGACCGAAAGATATTTTGACAAATAAAAAATTTACACTTATTATTAGTTAATTAATAGTTATACATAATAATCTATAACATATCATAATAAAGTCTCTTATTAAAGCACATCCAACAAAAAAAAAACATAATTTATTTGTAGACACACCTCAACTGAAATAATGTGATAAACTATATGTGAAATAAACAAGATGTTGATTTGATATATTTATATATATAAATAAAATTACACTTATTAATTAGAACTAACTTAGTCGAATTGTTAATTTATTCGTCTGCTTAAACAAGTATTAGAAGTTCAAATCTCATTTAGTGAATATCACATAATTTTTTAAGGGAGTCACTCGAATAAAGACGCCTAAAACGTCTTTTTTTAAATATGTTTTTCAGTAATTAAAATTTAACATATATAATCGATTAAATCATGTTATTTTTGTCAAAATTAGGCTAGACAAATTGATTTAACCGAAAAAATGGTAAATCAAATCTTGAACTGGTCTAAATTAATATTAATTTTTTATAAAAAATGACTACAATACTCTTATTTTTTAAAAATTCTAAATCCTAATCCTACGATAGAAAAATAAAGGACTAAAATTTAAAATTATCAAAATTAATATATATAATAAAAGTATTTTAGTCATTTTTTATAATAGGGTATTGTAGTCATTTTCTATAAAAAAATAATAATATTAATTTAAACTAATTCAAGATTTAATTCACCATTTTTTTATCAGATCAATTGTCTAGCCTAATTTTGACAAAAAATAATACGATTTAATCAATTATATGTGTTAACTTTTAATTATTAAAAAACATCTTTATAAAAAGACGTTTTCAGCGTTTTTATCTTAGTGGCTCTCATTTCTTAAATGAAAGTTAGATCCATAACAGATTAGTCATTTAGTTACTATATTGAAAGATACTTTGACAAATAAAAAATTTACACTTATTCTTAGTTAATCAATATGAATATAGTTGAAATATAAATAGTGTAGATATATAGTATAGGTCATAGTACTAAATGAAATTAACATAGATACTCATATAGGAAGCTTCAGCAAACAGTGAACTGTAATAAAGTACAATTGCTTGCCTATAAAGCTAGGCAATCTGGAAATAAATACTCCCAACCCAAATAAAGTCAAAGAAGAAAGTGATGAATGAATATAACTGAGAAAAATCAAGAACAAGTGGTCACACAGTTACATCCATCCATGAAAATACAAACACATGCATCCACCACATTATATTGAGATGGAAAGAAGATTAAAAAAAAAAAAAGTTGGTATATTAAATGTGTTAGGTTAGATGTCTTTCAATTCCCCCCCTCTTATTTCTTATCTTCCAAACACAGCTCCATGCTATATGCATTTAAGGTCTCATTATGTAACTTCTTTTATTATTTATCACACAATGCAAAGGCTCCAATCCAATTGTAACTGGTCCAACCTATGAGGTGTTGATCAAGTTATTATTACATGACTAATAAAACAGTGACTTTTACTCTTCAAACTGGTCCAACCTAAGTATTGATTTTATTTATATGCAAGTTTTAAATACTATTGTAAGAAAAATTCAACTAGAATTTTTTTTCAACTAACATATAGTTTTTTAAAATTTTATTTTTTAGGTTTAATTACTCTGTTGGTCCTATAGTTTCACGAAATTTTCAATTAGGTCCCTATACTTTTTTTTTTTAATTGGATCCCTGCACCAATTTTTTTTTTCCAATTAGATCTCTCTTAGTAGTAATTGACTTAATTATATAGGGACCCAACTAAAAAGAAAAAATTGGTGTAGGGACTCAAATAAAAGGAAAAAAAGTATAGAGACTCAATTGAAAAAAAAAATTGGTATAGGAACCCAATTAAAAGGAAAAAAAGTACAGGGACCTAATTGAAAATTTCGCGAAACTATAGGGACTAACAGAATAATTAACCTATTTTTTATTTTAAATTATAGTCAATTTTAAGCCTTCAACTTTTCAAAAAAATAAGAGTTAAAAAATAATTTTACAATAAAAAATTTAATTAATTAAAAGGTTAATTTTTTATATTTATTCAAAAATAAATTTTAATTCTTATAAATAATTACACAATTTTGACCTAATAAGTTCTTGATTCAAAGTGAATGATGCATATATAGTAGACCTATTGATACGTGCTTCAAATGTTCGTGATATGAAGAGTTCAAGAGTTATTTAGAAGATATTTTAGTTTACATTTTTAGAATATTTTATTTAATGTATTTTGATTTTATTTATTTAATTACTAGATTGGGCCTTATGTTTATGGGCTTTAGGATTTTTATTTGTTTTAACCTAATAAGAGGTTATAAATACCTCCTTAGCTATTATAGTCGTAGTATAGAATTTTTAGAGGTTTCAAAACCCTTTTTTGGTTTCGTGATGAAACCATGGTGTGGACAATTGAGGTTGAGGAGTCCCTCTCTTGTTGCATCGGGGAATTGGTTAGAAGGTTGAGGAGTCCCTTCGAATCAATTTCCAAACCATGGCGTTGACAAGTTAGGTTGAGGAGTCCCTTTCTTGTTGCGTCAAGAAATTGGGTAGAAAGTAGAGTGATTCTCTTTGTACTCAATTTCAATCTATCATTTTTGTTTCTATTTCAATTTTAATGTATCTTTTTATTCAGTTTGAATTCTTGTCTTTATGTTTATCTATTATTTCCGTATCATTTGGTATCAGAGCTCAGGTATTAGATTAATTCTTATTAATCTATATTTGTTCTTCTTTTATCATAAAAAAAAAAGAGTCCAGTGTTTGTCGCGTCTTTCATTTTGTTCTTGTGTTCTTGTTTTCGTCTGCGTTTATTATTAAAAAAAAAAAAAGAAGAAGAAGAATAAAGTGAAAAAAAAACAAAAAAAAGAAGAAAAAAAACCAAAAAAAAAAAGAAATTATCTTCTTTATAATTATTGTCCTTTTCATATATTATTTTTTTCACCTACAAGATTCGAGGACGAATCTTTTTTGAAGAGGAGGAGAATGATACGTGCTTCAAATGTTCGTGATATGAAGAGTTCAAGAGTTATTTAGAAGATATTTTAGTTTACATTTTTAGAATATTTTATTTAATGTATTTTGATTTTATTTATTTAATTACTAGATTGGGCCTTATGTTTATGGGCTTTAGGATTTTTATTTGTTTTAACCTAATAAGAGGTTATAAATACCTCCTTAGCTATTATAGTCGTAGTATAGAATTTTTAGAGGTTTCAAAACCCCTTTTTGGTTTCGTGATGAAACCATGGTGTGGACAATTGAGGTTGAGGAGTCCCTCTCTTGTTGCATCGGGGAATTGGTTAGAAGGTTGAGGAGTCCCTTCGAATCAATTTCCAAACCATGGCGTTGACAAGTTAGGTTGAGGAGTCCCTTTCTTGTTGCGTCAAGAAATTGGGTAGAAAGTAGAGTGATTCTCTTTGTACTCAATTTCAATCTATCATTTTTGTTTCTATTTCAATTTTAATGTATCTTTTTATTCAGTTTGAATTCTTGTCTCTATGTTTATCTATTATTTCCGTATCACCTATATAACCCTATAAAAATGCTAATTGCTAGAGTTTAAAGCATTTGGGTAGTAGCTATCCCTTGCCTCACCCTTTTGAGAACATATAGATAGATCCTATCTTCCTTTATAATTTCATTGTATCTTTGATTAATTATTATATAAGAGAGACCCTTTTCAGAAACGTGGAATCCGGAATTATATTTACATGGACGAATTCTGTCCAAGAGAAAAAAATAAAAAATAAAAAGGAATGTGATATTACAGCATTGTTCTTTATTTTCTATTCACATCTTCACGTATCACATTGTCATAGTCATGCTCTTGAATAGTATAATAACTGAAAGATGATTAGTTAAGAAATTAAATACAATCCATTCATTTCAATGTAAGGCCTTCACTTATTTGATTTCCATTGTCACTAGAAAGATCGCATGAGAATTATGGTACGTGTTTCATTTCGGAGTGTAAATTCATCTAAACTTGACACCATGCAATTTATAATGATGAGAAAAATAGTACTATATATACTTAGATTTATTTAGAGAAAAAAGATAAACACTATAACGGATACAATATTTTTGTGGTGGCATAAAAATTTAGGCTGCGTTTGTTTTTAAGAACATAACAGAATAAGACATTGAGAATAGAATAGGATAAGATATTAATGGACAAAAACACAAAATTTTGTGTTCTTGTATTTTATTTGATGATAAACTAGAATAAATTATAAAAATTTAATTTATTCTCATTTTTTTTCATTCAAAAATTTTGAGATGAAAAATATAAAAAAAAAATATAATTATGAAAGATTAACGAGAATAATGAAAAAAAAAAAAAGTTGTGTCTCTTGTTAATGTCTCCGTGTCCTTACTGTTAGGATGGACACAAAATACACTAATTCAGTGTCTCTGAACACATTGTCTCTGTCCACGTCTCCTCTGCCAAACACGATTTTGTATCTCAGTGTCCCTGTGTCCTGTTTCTGTAAACAAACACAGCCTTAAAAGCACTACTTTTATGCCTTATAAGTATATACTATATATATAATGGACATTTGAAAAAGGTTAAACTCTAAACCTCTAAATTAAAGTGTAAAATATTTATTATTTTGATTAATATTATATTTGTAATATTAAATATATTTAATAATTAATGTACATTGCATAGGATGCTTAGATTATGAAGCCAGCAAAGTGTTTTATTTTGCAGCTTCCTCATGTGTGGTACCGTAGACAGATGTGTATACTTCAACTTCTGATGAATACAATTTTTAACTTTATGCAACTTTCATTGATGTAAAAGAAAAAAAAAATTCCAAGAGAAGCATAAGTTCCTATCTTTGGCTTTAATTTTCCTTATAGGTCCAAAGAGATGTTGATTACTTAGATCCAAAATTACTGACATATAAGGATTGCTCTATTTTTCAATTTGGTTGGAGGCATGTGACAACAAACAAAAAGGGATCTTTTTTATTGTAGATAATTTTTTTTAAGGAAGGAAAAATATACCAAAGTATATGTCATTTTCCATTGAATTAATTTAGTGTTGCCTTAATTGTTAGGCTTGCTTGTTTTCCTCTCTCAGCATTTAATTAGGAGCTGGCTAAATTGAAAGGAGGTAGGTGCATTTCCAACTACCAACTAATCTAACACCACTACCAATCAATTCTTGCCAATTGCCACCTTCAAATAAATGCCTCTCTTTTTAGTGCCTTTAATTTTTGAGAAGTTAAAATGGGCAATTGCCCCTTTTTTTAGCAGTTTAAATGGGCAATTGGCCCAAATATGCATCTAAGCCCAATTTTTTCTAGTCCAAGTTTAAGCCCAAATTTAATTATTGGATTGAAATATAGCCCCAAAAGATTATTTGCTTTCTAACCCAAGATAAATTAACGATTTGTTTTCTGATTTGTTGAAAAAAAAAATACAGCTCATGTCTTATTTCCAAATATAGGCTTACCAAAAGATCAGAACAAAAAGAAAAAGAAAAAGAAAAAGGTCCCCCTTTTTTGAAAATCCTACTATATTTCACTAAAAAGGATGGAAAAAATGTTTTCTAATCATGTAAATATGAAAACCCCAATCCCACAACCTCCAAATTAATGGATTTACAAACTTATTATGTGTTAGACAAAAAATAAAGTACTAAATAAATTATTTGTGTATATATATGCATCTATATTTTAATGTTTACTTTATCTGAATTATTAATTTGATATCTTATTATTTTGTATGAATATGTATCTTTTATGAAACACGAACGCTTTGTTGAGTTATCGTGTCCGCATATCAGACATATTTTGGATACGACACTCATCGATACTTGTCCAACACGTATCTGCGGTATCCAATCGTGTCTCAATATTTTTTTTCTCTAAACACACTTGGACAAACATAAATATCATCACATGTCAGCGTGTTCAGTCTTATTCTTAATATATATTTTAAAAATGAATTTAGAAATAATATATTATTATTTAACAAAAAAATATTTTATATTTTATATATATGTCGTGTCCATGTATCTTATATAGATTTTAAAATTCGTGTGTTCGCGTGTCTCATGTCGTGTCACGTATCCCGTATTTAACTATGTCAGAGTCCGTGCATCATAACATATCTATAATATACAAATTTTTTATCTTTTATTAGCTATCGTATAACTCTAAAGAGACCTATAGAAATCAATGTTTACATGTTTTAATAATGCTACTTATATCATTATTTTGTTTACATGATTGCAACAATACCTTCTATATGCCAATGAGTAATAGCTCAAATGGCATAATCTCCCCATACTCAATTAAGAGGTTGCGAGTTCGAGTCTTATATCTTTGGTAAAAAAAAAATAAAAAAAAAACAATACCTTCTGTATGCAAGATCTTATTGAGCTTTAATGCTTTATGATTCTAATTAAGTTCTACCAATGACTGCAGATAACTTTTGCAAATCACCAACTAGAATGAGAAAGGTTTCAGATTTTTTTTTTATTATTTTCTTAAATGATCTTAACCAAGTATTTGACATAAATACAATATTGTTAATCTTTAATTTTTATTCAATTTATCTAAGTTATATAATCTGAAAGTAGAACTCAAGGCAGCTATACATAAAATACCCTTGCAATAGATAAGTACTTAAACTCAGAAAATAACATTTAATGGAAGATCAATTTTAATAGTATGATTTTATTTGTTTTATGTTCAACATAATTGCAACTAGAAGAGTTACATTGAACACATGTGAATAAGAAAAACTAGTAATGATTATTACACTCTATCAAACTTCCACAGCTAAAACCTTGAACCGCATCCTTGCCTTGAACCAACTAATTTCACTTTTAAATTCAGCCATATTTGGCCACAGCTTGAACCATTAGCCATGGATTATTGGAGATGTATGCTCTTATATGCTTTAATTGAAGACTTGGCATTGGGATTCAGGGCAAGGAAGAAAAAATTGATCTTCATGTGTATTGGAGATGTATGCTCTTGTATATATGCTTTAATTTCTTCTTTTGGAGTTTTATAGCATGAAACTTACAAGCAAAAATGTTCTTTGCTTGTAGCATTTAGAATGAATGAGCAAAGCCCAATAAATGAAAACCTACTATTATATTCCTTGTGGGTTTTCCTATATACGAGGAAATGGATCCTCTCCATTTTTTTAATACTTGAGAAAATAAAGTATGATCTCTCACTTTTTATTCTATAAGTGGAACTAAAATTAAATAGAAGAGAGAGAACAATGAAAGGTAAGATTCTACACTAAACACTATTTAATTTTTTTTTTTATCAGAGAGGATCCACTCTCAAATATGGTGAGTCTCACATGCCAAGCCAACCCCCCAACACCACTTTTCTCTTTACCAATATTCTTTCTTCCACATCATTCAATAAATTAATGAGAATGTGGGAAGAAGAAGACTAACATCATTATGATTAGTCATGTATATGTATGTATGAATGAATGCATGTCATGTGAATGAACAGTGCCTCCCACTTCTCCTGCCTGACACGTATATAATGACTCCAGACTTGTCGAATAGTATTGTTTCAAAAAGTAACATTATATGAACGTTTCCGATTTCACTATCGGAGTGGATAATCTCCAATGAAAAGAAAACTGGATGGTATGCAGTGTTTAATTTAACCATTTATTATTCTTTTTTTATTTATTTTTGGTCCCACTTATAGAATCAAAGGTAAAAGATTCAGCTGTAGGCGCCACTTTAAGGTACGAAACCATGTAAACTTGAACAGAAATATTAGTTATTCTTTAATTTCAATTTTTAATCGATTTTTTTTTAAAATTTATTATTTTTTAATTTATTTAAATATTCACTTTCACATATCTTTGAATTTTAAATTTTATTTTAGAAGATAAAATATGATCTCTCATCATTTATTTTATAGATGAGACCAAGAGAAATTATGAGAGAAAAATCATTTAAGGGTGAGAAATCACTCTTTACTCTCTAAAATAAAAATTTAAAATTTAGAAGATCCAAATTCTATTTAAAGGATACCTAGTTATACTATTAAAACTATTAATTAAAAAATGTAAGATGAAATCAACTAAATAAAATAAATATATTTATTTTAATCAAATCAAATAATAAATGTAATTGATTAGTTATAATTAAAATAGTAAAATAAAATATTAAATAATTTAATATTTATTTCAATTAAATTAATTAAATAATTAATTATAATATTTAAAAAATTATTAAACAAAATACATAAAATAAGGTCGGCTTATACGATGAATAATTTTTTTTTTCTCAATTTGATTATGGTGGTGTTAATTGAATAGCCCTAACGTATAACCTAATCATAATTTACTTACTGTGACGAAGATAATGGCACCGGTGGAGTGTGAGATTTCTGAGAAAAGGAAAGAGGAGCTGCGGCTAATCGAGGAGCTAATCCGAAGAAAGAATTTGTTCTTTTTTGTTTTTTGGACACTAAAATTTGTTCCATAAGCACTAACAAGTGGTATTGCAACGGGGCCTTAGCCCAATAACGAATTTACAAACAATTGAGTTGGGTCTGGGAATTTTTGTTCCAATACAAACTCAATCCAAAAGGTAACTATAGCAAAAAGAAAAACGGAAAACAGGATGTTCATCCCCCAAAAAGAACAGGATTAATTTGATTTTCGGCAATAATATATACAAATTTGGATGTTAATACCAACAAAATATATATAAATTTGCACGTTGTATGATGATAAAAGTTACAAAAGCTTAGAAGTTAGAAACATTGTTCTATTCCGAACAAAAAATAAATTGCTTGCTTTACTATGTTTTACTAATAAGATAGTATTAATATTAACTATGTAAGTAGTTTCACACTAGTGGCACATGAAAAATTTAAATTTAAAAATAATATATATTTTAGCGCTTCAATACATTTAAAAAAAATAGTCAGAAGTACGCAAATAATACATTACACACTTGACACTGTCATCTTTAATTTAAGGTTTTTTTTTTTTTTATAATTGTAATTCTAATCAATGAATGTGAAAAGAAATAGTGATGTCAGTAAATGCGTCAACTGAGATCTAAAATTCTAAATGCAAGTCAAAGTAAAACAAAAATACAAAAAAATTGGAAAAAAGAATAAAAAATGGCGCCTATGTATATCCACAATGACACAAAACACGATCGCAAAGACGGAAAAAGACAACACCAAACACGTTTTGCTTTGAACATCGCAGGGTTATTTTCGTCATTCCAAAAATAAAATGCTTCTCATTTTCGTTTTCCTCTTCTTCCTTCTTGAAGGTAACCAATCCAACCTTCACACTTCACTGTTCTCAATTCAAACCTCACAGAACAGTATCTCTCCCTCTTTCTCTCTGTTTCCTTTTCTCTTCGTCAACCAAGTTCCCTAATTTAGCAATTTCTAGAAACCCTAATTTGCTTGCCAAGCTTTTAATTTTACGATTCCTGCTCAGATACGGTCAACGGGAGTAGGAAGAGCTACCAGTTTCGATAAGGTTTGAACTTTATGATTTCTTAGTTTAGGGGTCTTAGCTCATACTCCAATTAGATTTCAGGGGCTAGCTGAAGTTGATACTGTAGTGTGTGCGTGCGCGTCCATGGCGAACTGTGCGGATTCGGAGCAGTTCCTGGTGCTGTCTAGTATCCGGACGGGTCTCAAGAGAGAGTTTGCATTCGCCATGAAAGCTCAATCCGAGATCTGTGGGTCACTGGGCCGGACCAGGGCCTCCAAGAACGGGAATGCGGTTCAGGTCGTGAAAAGCCCGGTCAAAAAGCGGTCCAGGAAGTCAAGTTCGGGGGAAGGGAACAAGAGCGAGCCGAAAAGTGAGGACTTGAATTGTGGGGTGGTGAAAAGCGAAGATGGTGGTGGTAGAGGTGATGTTATGAGTGAAGAGGAGGCAAAGAGTGATGTTGTTGATGTGGAGGAACTAAAGAATGAAGGTGTTACGGTGGTGGTGGATGAAACGGAGAAGGTTGGTTGTGAAGGTGACGCGAAGGAGGGTGGTGAGGTATGTTGTTCTAAGGAAGATGGTGTTGTTGGTGGGGCAACACCGGTTTCAATTACAGGTGATAGTGGTGGTAGTTTGAAGGGTTCTGTTGTTTCTATGGAGAAGCCATTTAGGAGGTTTACTAGGTCTCTACTAAAGAGAAAGTTGGAAGAAGATGTTAGTGGCGCAAAGGATGGGAATGATAAGGTAAATAACAATGCCGAAGCTGTTGAAGTTGGTGGTAATAATAAGAAGCGTGCTAATGATAGTGGCAAGGATGTTGAAGTTGGTGATGATGTCAAGGAGGGAATTGAAGATGGTGCATTGGTTGCTGTGTCCAAGGCTAGTACTAAAAGGTGCCCAACAAGTCTGAAGGAGCTTCTAGCCACGGGGATTCTTGAGGGTTTGGCAGTGAATTATGCTCGCAGTGTGAAGGTGTTGGCTGATTTTCCTTCTTATTGTGTGGGCTCTCTTCTTGAGATATGAGTATTGCTGTTGAAAATGCGAGTGTCTAAATTTGAGAAATTTGCAGGCAATCAAGGCTGGAGAAGCAGAGCTTCGGGGAGTGATTAATGGCAATGGGATTGTGTGCCATTGTGAGGATTGCCATGGTGTTGAGGTAAGTAAAATGAAGATACACTTTATGTTACTGTATGGTCTAAAAATATTGTGTGTTAGTTCCTTTGTTTTTTGTGGAACTAGGTTGTGACGCCCACCTTGTTTAAGCTTCATGCCAGTCGTTTAAACAAGTGCCCCCCAGAGTATATATACCTTGAGAATGGGAGTACTCTTCATGACATCATGAATACATGTTTGGATGTACCATTAGAAACCTTGGAAGAAGTTATCCAAAAAGTTATTGGAGGCTTCACCATAAAGAAATCTACCTTTTGTTTTAACTGCAGAGGTTTGAGATTCACTTGTTTGATTTCCTCTGTACTTTTTTGATGTGCTTGCAAGCTTATTCCAGTCAGGCTAACAAGTAATTCTATTGTATCATTGTATATCTGAAGATACCAATGTTGTGTCGAGACTATTATGCAATTCATGCATGGAGTCAAAGGAATGCCAACCTAACCTCCCCACTCAAACAACTGACACTAGCAATTGCAATGTTTCACATGCAGTTCAATCCAGGTACTAGTTGTTTGCTTGATGATCATAATTAGTATATCATGGAATACTATAACAATTTAAGAAAGAAAAGCATGACATTTGTTGGATAGCAAGGCATTTTTTTTTTAAGTCATTGTTATATGTAATATAGGTAAGGCCATCGTCGGAATTTACCGAGCATTTCTTTTCTGTATATTTATTAGCAGCGAGCTTATAATGTGTCCATATTCTGATTGTTTCTATACTAGCAGGATGACAAGTTTGGTTTCAAGCATTGATGCATTGGTGCTTTATTTGAGTATCATTTGTACAGATGTATTTGCATGTCACTCTTACATATGTATTACAAAACTGATCGGAATATCGTTGCCTCAATGTAGTCATATGATTATATAACATGAACTGTTTTACTATTGCAGATCCCCAGAACCCATCGTGGTTCAAAAGTCAATAAACAATGGAATGAAGCACAGCACATCTCGTGATAAGAGTGACGGAAAAGTAACTAAGAAGTAAGCATTTGTGTTCTGTTGGAAGTGCAATTTTTGTGTATGAATTAAATATTATTTTTATTTGTTTCAACATGTATTTTCTCCCTTATACGTCTCTGAAATTTTGAAAGGGATCTACGCTTGCATAAGTTGATCTTTGAAGCAGATGTGTTGCCAGATGGAACAGAAGTAGCATACTATGTTCGCGGAAAGGTTGCATTGATAATGACTTGTCTTTATTTTCCTATTTTTTATCAATTATAGCACTTCTGAATGTGCTTTTCTTGTGTTGGCAGCGACTGTTGGATGGTTACAAGCAGGGTTTTGGAATAGTTTGTAGCTGCTGTGACAAAGAGGTACTTCTTCTTATGTAGTGTAATTGTCCTATATATTTGGTTTCAACCAGACATTTAACACTTCTTTTTGAAATACAAAATAAAAATGAATGAACAGATTAGTCCCTCCCAGTTTGAAGCTCATGCCGGTTGGGCATCACGTAGGAAACCGTGAGTATTTGTTGTTCAAACTCTATTATTGGATTATCGCCATGCATCTGGCTTTACCTTACAAGGCTGTCGGTATTCATTGCCTCTTTTCATTTGAAAACTTCTCTTTCGCCCCTCTTCTTCTTTTTTTTGCCAATTTTTCTCCTTCAACTTTCTAGCCTCAAATCTCAATGTGTTTGGACCCTCAAATTTTGTTGTATGGTGTATTGAGAAAATTGACTAGTGTTTGCTTCCCTGCTCTAACATTTTGATGTATTTATTGCAGTTACCTCCACATATACACATCTAATGGAGTCTCACTCCATGAGCTGTCCATCAATTATTTAAAAGAACGGAAGTTTTCCTCCAGTGATAATGATGACCTCTGCAGTATATGTTCTGATGGAGGGGATCTTTTGTGTTGCGATGGATGCCCAAGAGCATTTCACATCGGTGAAGTCCCAGTAACTTATTTTCCATATTGTGTATAAATTGATTCTTTTGTAATATACTTGTAGATGGAGTGTATGTTTTGGTATTTTGTTATTCATGTCTAGGAACTATTTGACAACTCAGGTCTATTTATGTTTATAGAAGAATTGTTTCTGGCTGAACACAGAATTAGTTTTGGCATGTGCCTTATTTAAATAATATGTTTCTGCTTTGTGATCTCACCCTTAATATTTGCTTAATTTGATGTTGCAGATTGTGTTCCTCTCCCCTCTGTTCCAACTGATACCTGGTATTGTAAATACTGTGAGAATGTCTTTCAGAAAGACAAATATGTGGCGCATAACGCAAATGCGTTGGCAGCTGGAAGGATTGCAGGCATTGATCCTTTAGCACAGATACATGAAAGGTGTATTCGCATTGTTAAAACTCACCAGGTTCACCATGAGGGATGTGTACTGTGTAGGTAATATCCTGTATTATTTAATTAAGCAAATTATTATATTATTTTCTGAACTTCTCTTCATCTGGCTATTCTTCCTTCATGAGCACTATGTAACTCTTGTAGTCATGACTAAATTTATTAATATATCTTACAGCATGCTCCTTTTATATTTTTTAATCACCCCTGTTTTTCTCCCCATATATATATGGCTCAAGTTTCTTAATTTTCAGGCAACCATATTTTAGCAAAATCTTTAGTCCCCGAACTATGATGATTTGTGATCAGGTAGGTATTGTGTTTCCGGTAGATTTTCAAATCTTAATAATTTTAATTATTCCTATGCTGCTAATATCTGTGTCATAAATTGCTGATTGAAGTATCTTTGCAGTGTGAGAAGGAATATCATGTTGGGTGTATGAAGGATCATAACATACAAAATCTAGAGGTACAAGATATTCTTTCCTTTTTGACTTCCATCTTGAAAGTTTGTTTAATCTTTATCTTTTATTGAGAAATTTAGTTTTATGCATTGTTGATGTAAATTTATTTGATGGGTGTAATTTACCAGGCATTGCCAGAAGGGAATTGGTTCTGCTGCTCAGAGTGCAATGGAGTTCATGCTGCTTTGGTAAATTTAGTGGCTGGTGAGGAAGAGAATCTTCCAGATTCCCTCCTTAGCTTGATTAAGAGAAAGCATGAAGAAAAAGGTTTAGAAACCGGGGCTGCTCTTGATGTTAAATGGAAGGTTCTGAACTGGAATCTTATTGCTTCTGACAAGACCAGAAAATTGCTTTCGGAAGCTGTTGCTATCCTCCATGTGAGTATATATTAGTTAATTAATTTTTTTAATTTTCACCTCTACTAATTACTGAGATCATGAACTAGAGCATTCGGATTTGGTGGTTTACCTTTATGTTAATCTTATATACTTTTTTGAGAGATTAACTTAGTCAAATTTGGTATTTGTTTCCTAGGAGCGTTTCGGTCCTATAAATTCTGATTCGAGAGCCGATTTCATTCCAGCAATGATTTATGGGTAAGCAACACTCAATTCTTTTTGTACTAGTGATACACTTATTCAACATTTCTGGACATGTGAATGAACCCCCAGTTCTTTTCTTCGGATTTCGACAGGAGGAAAATTGGGGATTATGATTTTCGCGGAATGTACTGTGCAGTTCTCATTGTCAAGTAAGTCAGATTGTGAAGTGTGATTTTTTGCTAAGCATGCACATGTTTGGTTTGATGCCACGTCTTATTTTGGAATCTATTTTATGTTTTTGCAGCCAAGTAATTGTATCTGTTGGAATATTTCGCATCTTCGGGCATGAAGTGGCAGAGCTTCCCTTAGTGGCGACGCCTACAGACTGCCAAGGACAGGTTTTTATTCAATTTTCACTTCAGCTATGATTAATATATACCTTTCTTCCTAGAACTTTTTAATTTGAGTAGTTACACATAGTAAATTATATATATGTTTTTTCTGAATAGGGTTACTTCCAGTGCCTCTTTTCTTGCATTGAGAGGGTGCTTGCCTCTTTAAAAGTGAAACATTTAGTCCTACCAGCTGCGGAAGAAGCTGAATCAATTTGGACCAATAAATTTGGGTTTACAAGGGTTGACCAAGATGAGGTGTGTAACCTAATTTGGTGTCCGGCTATCCTTACTATCTATCTATCGTCGTTAAACCTAGACCTTGATCTCACCATTTCCATTCTTGTCGCAGATAAATGAATACAGGAGACGTCTCCGAATGATGATATTTCAAGAGACTCCCTTACTGCAGAAGCCGGTTTCTGCACTCGCAAGTACTTAGGGCCAAAGGAATATTTCATCTGCGGATCTTTCTTTTTAGGGTTGTTTTGCTGGGTGTAGAGTGGGAGCTCAGAGCAGAATAAAAGCATTGTATAGGATGATCTATTTGGTGTACAGAGAAAGAAAAAAAACACTAATCACTCCTCTTTCTTGGTGTAGTTCTCATATTTTTTGTTTTGGTTCTACTGAAATTGAAATGAGGGTCATGCTAGGGTTAGCCAGGACAATGGATTCTTAGCAACTAGCAAATTTTGATGTTACATTCATTTGGTTTTGGTGTATAATCCGGTTTTAATCTTAATCCCGATGATAAGGTGCTTTATCTGTCTTCATTGTTAATACTCTATTTGTAAAGTTATTAATATTTTGTTTGAGTAAAGATGAGTAACAAATAATAATACATTAATCGTGTAAATTTTAAGATAATGATGCAAATAAAAAAGATTTAGAGGAAGAGGAAAACACTCGTTATTTTTTTATGTATCCAACGCCTTCAAGTGTATTTGCGTGTAGAAAATTCAACGTTGGAGCGGGAAAATTTCAAATTTGAAAAAATAAAAGTCAAGTGAATGCTTCGTTTTTTAGCCGTTAATCTTTTAAATTCTTAATACTACTATCTTTTTATTTTAAAAAAGGAAACAAAAAATTGCACAGTGCCACAGTGTATTATATAAGAAGTGAATTTACGATTCCAACCCTTGTACTGATTTTTTCGCCACACAAATATATTCCCTCCCTCCCTCTCTCTTCCATTCACACACTCTCACTCTCTCTCTCTCTCGTTAATCATTTCTCGTTTCTCTGGTAAGCGCTCTTTCTCTCGCTCTCGCTTTCTCTCTCTCTCTCTCTCTCTCTCTTTCTTCTTCGATCAAACTTCAATTCCATTTGATTTGAGAAGATCCTGTTACTCTCTAACAGATAGATACTTTGGATGAGAATTTTGTATTGGATTAATTTTTCTTTGGACGATTGAACGAACAGAACAAAGTCGGAAAGGAAAAAACAAAACCCTAGGCTTTGACGATGGGTCAGATCCAGTACTCGGAGAAGTATTTCGATGACACTTACGAGTATAGGTAACAGTAACACGCACATTTCTCAATGTTTACATCATCTTTTCCAATCGACTCAACTTTTTATGTTTCTTCTTTTTTTTTTTTTCATTTAATTTATATTAATGTTCAGGCATGTGGTGCTGCCTCCCGAAGTTGCTAAGCTGCTTCCAAAGAATCGACTTCTCTCTGAAGTATGTTAATATTTTTTTTATGTGTTGATCGAATTTCATTGGAATTACTCTATATTTTGAATCTGGTCATGCAAATTGGTAGAAATCAAGAGAAACTTTCGATTAGGTTTTCGAATTATATTTTGTAGTTATATAGTCTGTTGTAGTATTATTCAGTTGATGAAGGCATGAATATAATTGTTTATTCACTATTTTGTTTGAACTTTGAAGGCTCCTTTGTTGGTTGATACATATTTCTAGTTTTAGGGGTTTCATTTCTAATTCTTTTTCCTTTGTGCTTGGATTTGACTATACAGAATGAGTGGCGTGCAATTGGTGTTCAACAGAGCCGTGGTTGGGTTCATTATGCGATTCACCGCCCCGAGCCACACATCATGCTTTTCAGGAGGCCATTGGATTATCAGCAACAGCAGGAAAGCCAGACCCAGCAAAGCATGCTCGTCAAGTGAATTTAGTTTCCATTGAAAATCTGAAAATGATGATTACAAACAAATTTATATAGGTTTTTATATAGTCCGTTTTAACATGGCTGTGTTGTTAGTTGGCCTGTTGGGGATTCTCTTCTGTGGAGAATCTGAATTTGATTGAATGTGGTTTTTTTAGACTTTCCGTTGTCAATTTGAATGTCCTTAAACGTTGCTGTTTCTTAGGGATATGTTGGTGTACCTCACCTCTCGTGTACTCGTATGCATGCTGGATTTAATGATATTCACGGGGCTACCTTAGTGCTTACGTATGATATGTGAATCTGGCTCTGAGCTTTAAATTAAAGAGTACCTATGGTTTCCATTAATGGTGAATTGTAATACCCCTTTGCTACAAAATTTTTCAGTTCCGAACTAGATGTTTCATTGGAATGAACCATGTTACGTTCGTGCATCAAAAATTTTATTGTCCAATTTTTGCTTCACTTCACGTGTTTACACATTTCCAAACATTGAGCTTTTAATAAAGCATTAAAATAATAGTAGTGATGAGCACAATAAATTTGGGTGCAAATGATACAAATTGGTTGCCAGCCAATTAGAGGAGCGTTAGATACAAAATTTAGTGGTAATGATGAACCATCTTTTACCTTCACTCGCTGGCTGTATCATGAATTATACTTATATCTCAATAACTTTTTTCTGTTAAGGCTAGGGGTGTTCAAATCCAAATCGAACCAAATTAAACCGTTTATCCAATCCAATTCAAATCGAAAACCGATTAAAACCGTACTAATTCGGATTTGATTGGATTCTATTTTTTGCAAACTGGTGGATCGGATTTCGGATCTACTTTTCATAACTGATTTAATACAATCCAAACCGCATAATGTATATAATATTATTATTTTATTATTATATTTACAATTATATATATAACATGTTCAATTGTTTATACATTTTTATATTATTCATGTATTATTATTATTTAATAAATATTTTATGTTCAAAATATTATTTATTTATTTATTTTAATTAATATATAATTTTATTTTTATTGTTATATTATCGTTGGCTTTTTAATATATTGTTGAGACTTGTTATGTCATTGTTGATTATTTAAAATTTAATGTTGAGACTTGTTATATGTATTTAATTTTTTTAATTTATAAAACCGCAAATCCAATCAAATCCAAACCATAGCGAACACCCCTAGTTAAGGGCATGCGTATTCGTTTTCTGAAAAATAAAATAGAGAAACGAATGAAATTGTTTTTGGTAAGCTTTTTTTTTTTTTTTTTGTCAAGTGGATTGGACAACCCCCAATCCTAGGTATTACACCCATGTATTACACACTCACACAACACACTCACACATACTACATGGGTATACTATTAATATGGATTCTATATTCCTCACTGAGGATTCGAACCCGGGTGCAGCTCCCAGCGAGGCAGGTGATACTGCCATTGAACCAAGGCCTCGGCTGCGTTTTTGGTAAGCTGTAACTCATGGAGAAAATTCACGGGCCTGGCGAGTTATGTTGGGCCGTGTTGTTTAAACAAATTATTCATGTGGCCAAAAAAGAGAGGTCCAGCCCAAAAAACGGTCATCCTCCTTCTCATCACGTTCCCGTACAAGTGTCCTCTTTCTCCAACTTTAACTCCACTCTCCGATCGCAATTAGGGTTAGGGTTCGCAAGCTTTTCCAAATCAATAGCTTGCTCCACTACCTGCAGCTCTGAGCGCATTGCTATGGCTTCCTGATTGGGTTGGTAGCATCGCTAGCGAGTTTAGAAAACAATTTTGGATCACTTCTCAGAAGGTAGGTCTTTTACCTGATTAACTTTCGATCCCTATGAATTCTACTCGAAGCTTTCAACTTCTGTAAACTGTGAATCTGCAATAGTTTCTATGTGTTGAAGGTGTGTTTTGAAATTCATCTAGGGTTCGGAATTTTTGTTATATTATATATATAGGTAATGCTTTAATTGTTGTTGTAATGTAGCTGGTCAATTATTTGGGGGCATTTGATTGTTGCGTAAATGGCACGTGCGCGCAATCTAATAGTTGCTGGAGGGCTTGTTGCTTTTGCTTCAGCAGGGTTGGCATTTCCGTTCTACATGGCGTAAGTCAACTCAACTAAAATCTCAATCACTTTTCAATCTTCAATGCCATTTGCATGTTTAAATCATGTTTGAATTTCAGTTTGAAAGGTGCAAGCTGAGTTTCAAATCATGCTCAGATCATGTTTGTCTCAAACTGCAATTTAAAACCATTCAATATATGTGGCATAGTTATGGTGTGTGTGTGTGAGTTGGGTTACTTTCCTTGTAAGTAAACAATTTGCATGCTTTAATGCAAAGAAATTGGAGTTAATACTCAATAGTAGAGTTTGTATTGCATTTGCCCAGATCTTCAAAGAAGCCTGTAATTGACTCAACAAAGCCGCTTCCGCCGCAAGCAACTTTTCGAGGGCCTTACATTAACACCGGCTCGCGTGACATCGGTCCTGACGATCAAACTTTCCAGAAGAAATGAAGCAAGCCTGAGAATCACCATGTTTTGTGTTAGAAGGCTAAGCTCATGCATAATATACATACATTTGGTTATTCTTCAAAAGGAGTTTATCATCTGGCATGCAAATCATTGCAACCGTGGCAGAGTTGTGCATGTTCTTAAAAATAATTTTACACGTGTTGAATAATGTTTTGTTCTGAAAAAATGATGTAGTAGAATCTGCTAGCAAAGAGTTCCCCCACGGTTTGAGGGGATCATGACATGGCTGGTCGTTGGAAGATTTGAGTATCATCTTGTATGAACTAAGAACCAACCTAGACGGTGGGAGCTTTTTTTTTTTTTTTTTTCTCTTTTACTATTTATATTTTCTTTAAGAGGTTCTTGAATCTGTATGGATTTATGTTACTTGAGTGATTGTAATAAGAAAAAAGATGAATACTATCGCCACATTATGACTCGAAGCTCATTGTGAGAATAAAATTGCAAATTACTCAAAGCTCATTACCATTCTGGCTTGCAACTAATTTAGGTTGTGTGATTATCATTTATCAATATCTTTCAGAGACTGAATAAACTACCATTTCTATTTACAAATATTTTGAGCGACGGTAAATCTATTCATGAAGAAATATATCTGATTTTGTGATGATGGGTTTCATATGATAAAATTACTGAAAAAGGGCTGAAGAATTTAGTCATTGAGCTTGAAACTTGAAAGTGCTGTCCGATGTAAAACTCTTAAACTGCTTCAAAAACAATGGCCTCATTGTCAGATTTCATTGTTTCATGTAGTTGTTGAGAAACGTTGACGTCTGTTTTTGCATCCATGCCACAAGGGTAATAAAATTTTATCGTGACATGCTCTATTTTCAGCATCTAATCTAACACCGCTATGAGCATTGCAACACTTAAAACGTGCTCACCAACCGTTCATTGTTTTGTCTTTTTGTTCCCAGTTTTACTTCAAAATTAACTTTATGAACTCGTTTATTCACTTTGAATATTGAGCTAATACTCATCTTTTCACTTGATAAATTGAATAATTACATATACTACATTTTATACTTACAAAGGACTAAAACCAAAAGTATTGATGTTCTAGTTGAAGCTAAATTGCAAGACCTGGCCCACGTGTACTTAACGTATATATTATGCTACATGGCAGCAATAGCATCAATCTTGGAATGCTTCTCTTCAAAATTGTGGACGCCAATTGTTTCTCTCACAACCGATATTTTCAGTTCACACACTCTGGATCTTTCCTTTCTCTTTCTTTTTGTTTCCATAAGAATGGGAAAAAAAAATAAAGTGAAAGTTTCCAGTAATTACACAACATTAAGCGCTGTACTAATTCACTGAATTGAGGAAATAATCCAAAATAAGCAAATAACCTTTATTTTAATAAATAAAATAAAAAATGTCTGGAAAATGACAGTGTTGAATTCAGCAGAACATTGTCTGAAAACTGGAAAAGAGGGGAAGGGGAGAATACAAACATGAACATTTAAAACTTGCACGACTCAACAATCCTTCTTCCATTCCCCTTCCCTCAAATTCGAAACAATAACCAAAACCCTCTTCAAACCTTAACAACACCCCAAGCCCCCCAAAAAAAGTTTTTTTTTTTTTCACCATTGATGGCACTGCGACACTCTTCTTCAACCTTTTCAACCACGCTAACACTCTCTTCACCGAGAACCAAACCCCCAAAACCTTTTCCGCTTTTCTCCTTCACAAAGTTCCCATTTTTAACCGCACCAAACTCCATTTCCATCACACGGAGAACCAGAACAACCCTCTCTCTAACAGTTCCACGTGTTGCTGCGCCACCAACAAAGGTTGAAACCGAAGAAAGCAACGAAATTGATGAAGGTGCCGATGAAGAGAGCTCGTCCACGAAGTTCACATGGAAGGATCACTGGTACCCAGTTTCTCTGGTGGAGGATCTGAACCCTCGGTACCCAACGCCCTTTCAGCTTCTGGGTCGTGAGATCGTGGTTTGGTTCGATAATTCTAAGTCCCAGTGGGTTGCTTTTGACGATAAGTGCCCCCATCGTCTCGCTCCTTTATCTGTAAAAATACTCTCTCTTTGTTCTTATTCTATTTTATTGTATTAGCTGAATATTAAAAAAATCAAATATTTTCAAGTAGTGAGTAGTTTAAGCACTTTCACTCATGTGGCAATACATAACTTAAGGTTTGTATAAGATATTTTTAAACCTGTGATCTCACAATCCATAACTGAAGTCTGAGTAATATATAAGCTTATGTGTATGATGCTGTTTTTGGGAGAAGGATTTGGGTTCCATGTTTCTTATTTATTTACTTATTTGAAGATTGAAATTGGATTGCAAGATAAGGAGAATGTTTGAGGAAAAGGGGTGTTTTCAATTTTTGGGGATTAAAATTGGGTGTTTTTGGTTTTTGGCAGGAAGGAAGGATTGATGAAGGAGGGAACTTGCAATGTTCCTATCATGGTTGGTCTTTTGATGGATGTGGATCATGTGTTAGGATCCCTCAAGCTTCCTCCGAAGGACCGGAAGCGAGAGCTTTGAAATCTCCTAAAGCGTGTGTCACAAGGTTCCCTACAATGGTGTCTCAGGGTTTGCTCTTTGTTTGGCCTGATGAGAATGGTTGGGAGAAAGCTAATGCTTCCAATCCTCCAATGTAATGAACTTTATTTGATTCTGTCTTTAGTTACTAAATTATCTACTTTGAATTTTTAAATTCATTATTTAACTTTAGTCTAATTTGGTCAATTAAAATGTTGTCCACTGTTCTTTTATGCTATGATCAAAGAGTGTTGTTTTTCTTTTCATTTGATATGTATGGTGAAATTGTGTTTGTTTAGGTTGCCGGATGACTTTGAGAAGCCGGAGTTTGCCACCGTGAACATTCAGCGTGATCTGTTCTATGGCTATGATACTCTAATGGAGAATGTCTCCGATCCTTCTCACATTGATTTTGCTCACCACAAGGTACAAATAATGCCTTTTTCACTTGATTTATATATGCCGCATTGTTTATTCTTAGTCAATTTGCTGGTTGTCAATATTTTATTTGTATCTGGTTTGTTAATTGAACTTAATAGTTTATTTTATTTTGATGTCATTGGTGGAACTTTATATTTTATATTATTTTAGATCTCGGTTTTTAGTATTATAAGTGATGCGGTTGTTAAAAATTTGTCATTAGGGAGAAAATTATGGTTAGTTCCGTTTGTTATATATTATAGTCAATTAGTCATCACTCACCCTAGGACCAAAAAAGTTGGTGGAGTTGAAATCATGTCATATTGTTGAGTTCAATAATTCCATAATTGCTAAAATAGAAGTGATCAACATCCACAGGTTACAGGCAGGAGAGACAGAGCCAAGCCTCTGCCATTCAAGATGGATTCTAGCGGACCATGGGGCTTCGCCGGAGCCAATGAAGGGAACCCAAGAATCAGTTCCAAGTTTGTTGCACCATGTTATTATATGAACAAGTATGTTCATGACTTTTTACTTTGGATGTTGACATAATTTCCTTTTTCACATTCATCATAGATGTCAGCATTATCGATGAAAGGATATTGTCTATGCTTCTGTTTATGGTTGAAAACACCAAAATAGGTTGATATGTCGCTAATCTGGCTCCATATAATCGCCATTGTTATTGCAGAATTGAGATTGATACCAAACTTCCAGTAGTTGGTGACCAAAAATGGGTAATATGGATATGTTCCTTCAATGTCCCCATGGCACCCGGTAAGACTCGCTCCATTGTTTGCAGTGCTCGAAACTTCTTCCAGTTCACAGTGCCAGGGCCTAACTGGTGGCAGGTAACATTGAGGATGTTGACTTCGTTATCCGATCTACTGATTTATTTCAACAGATTGTAAGCTTAAGTCGAGCAGCGAGTTTCATGAATGCTTACATGTAACTTTGTCTCTGCTTGTTGCAATATACATATATCAGGTGGTTCCTAGATGGTACGAACACTGGACATCAAACAAGGTATATGATGGAGATATGATTGTCCTTCAAGGCCAGGAGAAAATCTTCCTTTCAGAAACCAAAGACGGTGGTGACATCAACAAACAGTACACAAACATCACCTTCACACCAACCCAGGCAGATCGCTTTGTCCTAGCATTCCGAAACTGGCTGCGGCGACACGGAAACGGCCAACCAGAATGGTTCGGGACAAGCAGCCAACAGCCATTACCATCAACCATCCTATCAAAACGCGAGGTATAGATAAACAAATCTTAACTCGACCCTTCCACACACCAATTCTGCGCCACTTGAATTTAAACATGAATTAAGTTGCTATGATTTTGTAGATGATGGATAGATTTGAACAGCACACACTGAAGTGCTCTGCATGTAAAGGAGCTTATGAGGGATTCAAAACATGGCAGAAGGTCCTAATTGGTGCAACAGTTTTGTTCTGCGCATCAAGTGGAATCCCATCAGAGACTCATTTGAGAGTAATCTTGGCTGGGCTTGCAGTTCTCAGTGCAGGATTAACCTATGCCGTAACCGAACTCCAAAAGAACTTTGTATTCGTAGATTATATTCATGCCGATATAGATTAACCAAATTACCACAACTGTAAATATACCACATCAATGTACCTATCATCGTGTATCATTTGGATTCATTAGGTTCAATTTGAACCCTATTACGTAGATTATGAACTTTTATGTTCTTTAAACCTAATTCGTTTATCTAATAATGCTCAAAATGTATATCAATTGGAATTAACAAGAACATATCATTTAAATAACAATCAGCATTGCATCTACATGTACCACAAGAAAAGCAAAACGAAATCGGTTCAAATAAACAATGGAAAAACCCTAAACCTAAGAGCTAGTGAATTTGGTAACAGCTTTGGTTCCTTCAGAAACAGCATGCTTTGCGAGCTCACCAGGAAGCACGAGTCTAACAGCAGTCTGAATCTCCCTGGACGTAATGGTAGGTTTCTTGTTATACCTAGCGAGTCTAGAAGATTCTTGAGCAAGCTTCTCGAAGATGTCGTTGATGAAACTGTTCATTATTCCCATCGCCTTGCTGGAGATTCCGATGTCAGGATGAACCTGCTTCAAAACCTTGAATATGTAGATCTTGTAAGTTTCCACGCTCTTCTTCGCCTTCTTTTTCTTCTTATCCGTAGATCCACCTTCCTTCGGGATCTTCTTCTCTGCACGGGGCTTCTTCTCCGCCGGAGCTTTGTCTCCGGTTGCCGGTTTCTTCTCCGCTAGCTTCTTCTCTGCCTTCGCCATTATCAGAGATCAGAGAGTGTTTTGCTTTTGCTATTGAAATTGTGTTGTGTGTGAGATTGGAAGGAAGAGTAGGGAATGTATTTATATGTGTGGGGTTTCAGATTTGATTGGTGGAGAGGGTGAGGTGCGGATTGATGACGTGGACTGTTGAATGTTTTGATCTCTGTAATGGACGGATGGGATTAGTGTTGGGACATTTAATCGGGGCGCGTTATGATTTTGGAGAAGGATCAATTTTGTGTGGAAAAATAGTTGGCGCGCAAACGAGGCAAATTTCGAAAAAAAAAAAATGATTTGAGAGATTAATATTATTTTTATGATTTAATCGTCGTTATCTTAATGCCATATGTTATATGCCAAAAGGACAAATTATTTTATATTTAATTCACCTAAAGAAAAAGATTCTCTACCGAATCAAATGTTTTAAGTTATAATAATGCGACAAGATTGTATATATAACACTAAGCAATTTTTATCTTTTCTTTTCTATCTAGTAGTGATCAAAATGTATTATAAAAACTTACTCCATGCTTGTGTTCTAAGTTAGGCGCAGTCAAAATCTAGCTAGTAAGTATGGTGAGGGATTTCAAATCTATGTTTGGTTCAAAAGTAAAAGTGGGAGTAGATTTTATTTAAATGAGTTATATATAAAAATTCTTTTAGTGAAATTTACTTTTATTTCAACCTGACCTCCTAGACATATATAAGTTAAAAGTCATGATATGGGCACTTGATATGCACATCACAACATAGATTTGAATAGTAAGATACGCCAAATTTAATTGTGATTAACAACACATAAAGGCATGGGATCGATATAGTTCAAGTTGTATATATACATCTCTTAATTAAGTATTTGTAAATAATAAAAAGTGTTTTATGAACGAATATACCAAATACTAATTCTTATCAAAATGAGCTGAAATCTTTTTGTTAATTAAGGTGACACTATATTAGTTAGATGTATGTTCATATATATAACAAAATGTTTTTCCCTCTTATCATATATGCACACAACTAAACCCTAATGCTATATATATTTATATTTTGTTGTTTGCCATGGCATTTTCCAACTTAACATGTTAAGAACTAATTCGTCGTGAATTGGAACTCTATTTAAGGATTTGTTGCTGACTAATGAGTTGCTGCATATACAAAGCGAGATTCAAACTTCTGACACTTGGTTAAATAGAATAGTGAGTTAACTACTAAACAAATTCAACTTGGCTATGCTATATATATACCCATGTGAAATTCACTTATTGATATTAATTTTGATGCAATAGTAACAACATTATTTGGTACTTACACATGATAAGAAATATGGTAAAAGAAAGTGATAATATTGCACCTCTAGCTAGACAAGTATCCAAATTATATACGGAAAAGTTTAGGGACTAGCAACTTTTTCAAATTTTGGTCAGCATGTAACTAGTAAAAAAAAGTGAGTCATTGAATGAAATTTCACACAAATCTTACACCATTAAAATCATCATTAATGACTACTTAATGGCTACAAATACCAAAAGTTACTGCCCCTAACACTCCTCTTTATATACACAAACATGTTATTATGATCCTTGAGTAGCAGCATGAACTGGGGAGTGGCCAAGGAACAAAGCAAGATGTCCGAAGAGCTTGTCTTTTCTTGAGAAAGTGGTTCCACAAGAACACAACCATTTATTGGGATCACCACAGTGCTTCTCATGGGTCCTCAAATCAGAGAGCAGAGAGAAGTTCTTGTTGTTGCACCTCTTGCAAACATACATCTTTGGGCAATGGCTTCTCTTGTAGTGATTCTTCACACACACCATTGATTTCAGTGCCTGAAACTTGGCATGATTCTTGTTCCACCTGCACCCATCTTCAGGGCACGAATACTTCTTCTTCTTCTTCATCATCATCTTCTTGTTATTGTTATTGTTCTTCAAGGCTTCACTGGTTTTGAATTCATCTCCATGAGCCCTCATATGCATCCTCAGATTCGCTTCGCGCTTAAATCCTTTCCCACATACTTGGCAGAAATGTGTGTAGCTTGCTAACAAATCAGCAGCATCCAACTCAATTATATCTGTTTCTTCTTCTCCATCATCATCCTTAGTATTATTGTTATCATCACAATAAATAACAGTACTATTGTTATTGTTGTAGGGTTCAGAAAACCAATGGAGTGTTTCTTCTTCTTCTTCTTCGTCTTGTTCTTGTGCAGGTTCATCATTAGCAACACTACTAGTAATGATATTACTATTATTATAATCATAAGATTGGTGGTGATGAGGGTGCAATTCTAATTGTTGATTATTGCAAGTAGAAGTAGCAATAATGTTACCTGATGATGGATTGTTATAACTATTGATGTGTTGTTGGAAGGTGAGTCTGAATGAAGAGGAAGCAAGTATGATATCTTGGATGGTGGAGGTCATGGTGGATATCGCCATGGAATAGGAAGAACAAGGAATTGATGAGTGGTGCCGATTGGGGGAGGCTACAACCCCCACAAGGGACTGCAACTCGTTGATTTTATCATTGAGAACTGAGAGATAATGGTACATGGTGGATGATGATGATGATGAGTATTGCGTCATAGGTGGGAATCCACCACCACCACCACCTTCATCAGATGATGCAGCCGCCATTATTCCAAACCTGTTACTGCTTTTGTTTGTTATAAGGAGGGATCAGAAGAGTTCAATTTCTGATCTTCTTTCTCCTAAGGTTTGGTAGCAGCTCAAGGCTTTGACTTTTGTTACTTCTTCATAAAATACTTACATATATACATACCATAAATTCTTCACAAAATTTATTTTTGAATAAATAATTATTTAAATGTTATTGTTTTTATATGAAGGTGATATCTACAAACTCTAATATTTTTTAACTATAGTCTTTATATAACAATAATTTTGTGACTAATAAATTTTACTTTTTTTTAGCTAATATTTTATCATTTTTAAATATTAAAAATAAAATTGTCAACTTTAAATTTTAAAGTCTAATAATATACAAATAAAATATTAGTTTTTTTAAATGGTGATTAATATTAATAAAAATATGGATAATTTACAATACTTCTTAATTAATATTTATAAAAAAATTATTAATAAACTATAATATATATATATGGTTAAATTACACAATTGGTCCCTACACATTCAGTGAAATTGTAAATTAGTTCCTATATTTTAAAAGTTTGTAATTAGATCTTTAAAGAGAATTAAAATTTACAATTTAATCCCCGCTGATCAAAAAGTGTTGATTTAATAGAATATTCTCAGAATATGCTAAGAATATTTTGTTAAAATAGAGAATATATTGAGAATATTCTGTTAAATCAAACACTTTTTGAACGACGAGGACTAAATTACAAATTTTAATTATCTTTAAAGACCCAATTACAAATTTTTAAAATATAGAAACCAATTTACAATTTCACTAAAAGTGTAGGAATTAACTGACATATATAAAAGTATAATCGGTCAAATATACATATATACTCAATTTAATATATGTACAAATTGTTGGCCTTCTAATTTTTTGCTATTAAAATTTAATATATTACATCCTTAAGTTCTATTAAAATAATGAATACTAAAAAGTTGAAACTCATCCCCACTAAAAACCTCCCTTGCATGAAGCCACTCTTAGTTAAGCTGCTTATTAGGTATCAAATTAACCCTTGTAACTTCATCTGTCTGCGCCCAATAACATTTAGTCATTTACAATTTCAACACGTTGAATGTGAATGTTATGAATTGGTTTACATCCTTCTCTCCATCTATCTCAACTAACTTTCTTAATTAGTTAAAATAATATTAAGCTGATTTTTCTCTTGTATACATACATGTAGACACATAGGCTTAATTGTTGGTTTAGGGTTTCACAATCGTTCAAGATATACTATTTTTTTGGCTGAATTCAACGTTTTCTACTTAATGAGAAACAGTCTTTTACTCCCTTCCCTTCGTTTTCCTTTTTATAGATGTGTTTGTGTTTGTGCATCCAACAATATACCAGAAAAATACAAAAAATACAGTGAAAGTAATATATCAAATATATAAGAAATATAGAAACCAATTTTTAATTAGCCAGTGTCAATCAATATTACAGTTTAAGATTATAATTTAGAATTTAAAAAAATCAAAATAATTTTTAAAAAAATGGACTAATATTAACCCAAAATAATTACCTACCTAATATTCCTCGTATAAATATAATTGAAACACTCATTTCAAGTTTCAACACCTAACATAGTATAAGTTCAAAAACTTTAATATGAAAAAGAAGTGGGTTCATTTTGGAAACGGAAATGTTTGGTAACCAAAGAAAATCAGCCAAAAACAGCCATAACTTACCTTATTTAGCATTCATTAATTGTTGCGACAATTAATTAATATTAAATAAGGTAAGTTTTTGCTGTTTTTTTTGTCTACCTAGCATTACGCGGTAGAAAATGGTGGCATGAAAGAGAATAAACTGCGAAGTGCCTCAATTATTGATGTTTATAGTTATTAAAGTTACTTTTCGTTTGATTTAGTATATATATGTATAACAATTTAAAAAATATATATATACTAATTTATAAAAAATAAAAGTTTTACTAAATCACATCTTATTATACTCTAAGCCATATACTAATTTAGTTATAGTATGAGTTTAGGATTCATGTAAATGATCTCGAGATTAATTAAGAATGAAAACATATATTTCCATCTTGATCAAAAACTTATTTGAAATTAATGTAGTTCTGGACGTAAGGTCTAGATTTTTTTTTTATAACGGTTCAAATGTTTTTTTCAGCAAGATAAAGTTATCTAAAGTCTTTAAATGAGAATGAAGAGTGATACTTACAAAAAATAATTAACAAAAAAATTGAACTGTGGTTATAAATTACCATTAAAAAATATCTGTGCGTGATGGGATATTTATACAGTAAGAGTAATAATTTTTGTAACTTATCCTTTTATACTTTCTTTTTGTTTAGGGGATATTGAGATCCCATATTATGAATTCGAACCAAAACAGGTAATCGGGTCTAACCCGAACTAAACCGATGACTTTTGTTAGTGATTGGTTTGAATATCGGTTTTGAGAGTGCGAAAACCGAACTAATATGCGAACCCGATCATATATTAATTAAATAAAAAATAAAAAAATTTATATGTTATTTTCATTAGACAATGATTATTCATTATTAATATGTTTAGATTTTAATGAGTTTAGTTTTTAATGTGTTTGGTGTTTAATATGTTTGGATTATTTATATTGATGTACAATAATGTAACTTGTTGAATTTTTAAGATAAAAATTTAGTTTTTTTATGAATTTCAAAGTTATCGGATACCCAATTATCTGAACCGAACCAATCCATTCTTAATTGGTTTGGTTTGGTTCGGATATATGTACAAAAAAATACAAATCTGAACCAAACTGAACCAATTACATTTTGATCGGTTCGATTCTAATTTTACCATAAATCCGAACCAAACCGACTCGTGCTCACCCCTAAATAGTGAATTAGGGGTGGCAATGGGTAGGGTAGAGTAGGGTTTGGATCTAACCCTAACCCTACCTGCGAGTTGAGATTTTTATATAAACTCAACCCTACCCTACCCGCGGGTTGAGAATATCCCAACCTTAATCCTACCCGCTCTTAATCCGCGGGTACCCAACCCTACCTACGGATTACAAAAAATATACAACATTATTATATAACTTGATGATGATTTAAAATAAAACTGATTTTTATGTAAAAAAATATTAAATTATCAATTAATAATTTTCTTTTAGTGGTTAAGAATCTTTTGCATTTAATGAGGGGTATTTGATTCAACATCCACTTAAAACATATTTTTATATAAGTATATAACGTAAACATATATAGAGTGCGGGTTGGTTGGGTAGGGTTGAGGCTCAACCCGCACCATACCCGACCCGCACGAGAATCCTACCCGCACCCAACCCTACCCGCTGCGGATCGGGTTGGCAACCCTACCCGATCGGGTGGGATCGAATTGAATACCCACGGACGGGTAGGATACATATTGCCACCCCTACAGTGAATCAATTTGTACGAATACACATTAGTGCAGGTGATGTCTTATTGATGTATAAGTTGGGTCGAGTCAGAACCAAATGATCCAGACTCTAACTAAGTCGGATAGTTTTGGAAACGGATCTTCTAGACTCTTAAATTTTGTGAACTGGCCTTTTATTTTGGGTTTGACCCCTAATATTGAGCCAGACCATGAACATATCCGAATTTTAAATTAATATTATTTTTTGACCAAAAAAAATTATTATTATTTTGTACTCTCTACATTTTATTTTGAGACATACAAACACAATTATTAATGTGGTTCATTTCGTATATAATTTTTTAATTAATTGTTAATAGTCAAATTGGACTTATTTTAAATATTAGACAATTCAAAAAAATTTAAAAACATTAGAAATTTTATTAATTGGACAAAGTAGAATAAACGACGTCGTATTGGCGAACAACGCATAAAAGATAAGACATGGCGCATAGCGAGAGGAGCACAGCATAGCTGGATTCTTCTTCTTGCGCAACAATGGCGTTAGCACTGCCTTCGCTTTCTTCTACTTCTTCTTCGTTTCTGCAGCAAAACTTCACTGGAAGCTCCAAGGGACCCACTTGCAACAACACCAACAACACCTCAAGCTTTTTGGTCTTTGCTCAAAAGAAGGCAAAGAAAATCCGAAAGGTTACATCCACATTCTATGCTCATAATTCCATTAAATTTCGTAACTTTATCTCTCACTCCGATTTTATCTTGTGTTTCTGCAACTGGGTGTGCTTGGTTTTGCCGCATTATTCTGTTTTTTAATTCCCCTTAGTTATTGGTGTGCTATTTTTGAAATCAGATTATATTGAAGGAAGATGTAGCTGAAGTAGGAAAGAAAGGACAACTTATTGATGTTAAAGCTGGTTTCTACAGAAACTATCTTCTTCCCACTGGAAAGGCACAGATTGTTACTCCTCTTCTGCTCAAGTAATGTGTAATTCAATTTGAGCTATTTGTTTGATAATTATTTACAACTTTCATTGTTGGGTATAAGACTGTAATATCTCATTGTAGTGTGAAGAAATAAGCTTCATCTCTATGAAGAGTAACTTTGAAGTGTGACTGTAAACTGACCAGACTCTTAAAAATTTTCTGGCCTTGATTGAGAGAAAGCATATAGATGTCTTTAGAGTTCATAACTTGAATAATCATGCTTGTTGCTAGAATTTATTTACTTTGTCCATGGGGCTTTGATATTTTGGGTTGGTCATGTTTGTGTTTTTTCCATAAAACTCAGGCTCTTAACTCCCCTTCATGGATACAAAATGAAATTTTGTAGTCCTTTCTCGGATTTTCGTTCTCAGCTTGAATTCACTTTTGCACCTTTTCAATGACAAAATAATCAAATTTTCTTGTACAAATATTTGATTTCATATTTTCTAGTCAATTTTTCCGGTAGGCCATCTTGTCTGAATTATTTTCTTATGCAGGGCTAGCTTAGCTTAGCTGCTTCTGTATGCAAAAATATGCATTGCCATATAAAATGTTAACAATAATGTATGTGTTGTTTGCACAATTTAAACTGAATTTCCCTTGCATCGTCTAGGGAAATGAAGTTAGAGGAAGAAAGAATTGAGGCCGAGAAAAGACGGGTAATCTTTTTCCCCATCCAATCCTTACTTGGATAGAATGTGTCTCTGTTAATGTGAACGAAGGTTTCCATTTGTGAGTAGGAGAAACTTCTGCTAGTAAGCTTTACATATAAACCTGGTGTTACGAAAATCCTGCTGTCTTTTTAACTTCTAACTCCATATTAGTTTTTATTCCGAAAATCCATTTCATTTTCATATCTTATTGTCTTCAATGCAGGAAAGTTTACAACTACTTTGATACTTCTTCATTATCAGTATAGTTTTCCCCCTCCTATATGATTATTGTATGCATTCCTCAGTATCTAAGTTTCTAGTTCTGCAGGTAAAAGAAGAGGCACAGCAACTTGCTCGAATTTTTGAAACAGTTGGGGCTTTCAAGGTGAAGCGGAAAGGTGGTAAAGGAAAACTAATTTTTGGAAGGTGAGGCTTGTTCTGTGCAATTTTGAGCTGTTGATTTATGCTCTATATGGATTATGCTTCTAAATTTGCTTGTTATTCAGTGTTACAGCTCAAGATCTTGTTGACATTATCAAAGCGCAGCTTCAAAGGTACTATCTGTCTAATGTACACAAGTCTTTCTTTTTGAGAATTGGGAGTCTAACTAGTCTTATGTAACATGTTATTCTTCTCTAAATGTGAATGACTATTCTTTTCTTCTTCCTTTGAAGCTTTCCAATATTAAGGAACAAGTGTGTTTATGAATAATTGTCATGTGATCTTTTGTGATTTTCATAGGGAGGTGGACAAGAGAATTGTCGAACTTCCGGAGATACGAGAAACCGGAGAGTATATCGCAGAGTTAAAGCTGCATCCGGAAGTTACAGCGAGAGTAAGGTTGAATGTCTTTGCTAACTAAAGCACAAGTATGAAGTTCTATATGCTAATAATGCACATTTGGAGCTACCGGCTTGCAATGGTTCAAGGTAAATAACCACTGTATGAATCTTCAAACATCAAGCTTTATGTGATTTTGTCCCAAAAGTTCTAATAGAGGAAGGATTCCTAATGTACTAGTTCAATGGTTTATGTTCATATTTCCTCTTTGAATGTGTATTCAAGTTTTAGGACCTTTGTTTGGAATGTACTATTTTCTTGGTAAAGAATATGTTTTGACTCAATGGTTTATGTTTCTATGACTTACTTCACTATGGGAGGGAAATTTGTGATGTAAAGTATTTATGTTGATTGGACTTGCCCATCTTTTTTAACAGCTACCAACATGGGACAAAGGAAATGAATTCTCTTCCTAGATAGTATCATGTGTAGTGACAAAGGTCATGTAAAATTTTCAGACGAGAATGTAATATTCATATATACATTACATTCCGGTGGATGAAAGCTTTTCGCATGCTGATTATTGTCATTAACAAATCATAAAACTTTGCTTTGCTTGGCCAAAAGAATGAAAATAAAATAAGACTTGAGTCATGAAGCAAATTCAAAAAATCAAATTAAGAGTATAATGTAAAAATGTTGCTGCCCAGGATCGAACTGGGGACCTTCAGTGTGTAAGACTGACGTGATAACCACTACACCACAGCAACTCTTGATGGTAGGGAATCTTAGATTATTTTTATATCCTATGCTCATGATTAATTAGACACAAACTTGTATTCTAATGAACTTGTGAAAATATTATACTCTAAGAACAAAATAGGGTCCAATTAGACACAAACTTGTATTCATTTTCTTAAATAAAAAGGTGATTAATTTCTTTTCAGGAAACAATACATACATTCCTTGTATTGTACATGTGTTTGGTACAAAACTTTTTTCAACATAATAATAAATGAAGAATAATTATACTTTAAACATAAAAGAAAACTTCGTTTAATTAGTTGTCTTAATGATAAAAAAGAAGTGGATTGTTGACAGCGCCCATGGTATTTGTTCACAATAATTAAGTAGTCATAATTTATACTTTAGGAAAAATTTCAATTGTATCGAGGAAAACCGATGTTTCAATTGTTTTAACCATTGATTTTAATTAATATATATTATATATATTTTTTATAATTCAAATTAACGGTTAAAACAATTGGAACACCAGTATTTTCGATATATTTGAAACTCTTCCTCTACTTTATACATATATTGGCCAATATACTATAACGAACCCTATATGTGGATATGCTTCTCCATTGAATATCATTGGCAAAATTCAAACGTATAATAGATTAAAAATTAAGTTGTTGAATCCTTCCAGGCTGCTACACTAATTCCAACTTAATACTCATCATGGCTTCTAAATTGAAATATGGATTTTATTAATATATTAGATGAGTAATCATAATAATGGATTGTATATATAATATTCTTTATATTATATACTCGTCGCTTTAAACCCTTTTCTACTATATATTGATTTCACTTCTCATACACCATTATCATAAGACAATTTGGTATATATATAATCCCGTTTTAAACTGTGAATTGTAAGTAAATCCACTCTAACGCCAATAATTATTATAAAAATAAAAAATAAATCTCCTCCATATAAAATGCAAAATAAGTAAATAACTGACTATATAATTATATATATTTGGGCCAATATGATCCACAAATTTTATTGTTCCATCACAATGACAAACCTTCAAATTGGGGATGCGTCCTAATGAATCGGATCCAAACCCTATTGAGGGTCAACACTATATACAGAGAGAGAATTAAGCAAGTGATTATAGGTCACTAATAACACAAATAGAAGGGGTTATTATGATTTATGAGGCCGGCCAGTGCCTACTTTTTTAGGCTATTTTGGTTGAGAGGGGGGGGGGGGGGTTGTAGACATAGTGTTATACACAAAGTATGTAGGGACATCATGCCACATAGTATAAAACCAACTCATGCCATTTGAGGAATTTGTCTCTATCACTAAACTTTGAACCAATGCTAACTCCACATAACATAAACCTTGTCATAGCCAGAAAAAGATAAACAACTTCACATGTTAACAAAATGCATGCTTCAACCTAGCTAGCTAGCTCAATTTATTTAATTTTCTGCTACATAATATGCAATTTAATCATCATCATCATCCAGCTGTTGTGAAGATTAGAAAGCAGGCCAAATTATTTTAACATAAAAAAAAATTGGACAAAAAAAAAAGAGTATTTTCAGAATAATTTGTGGGATTTAATTATTTATAAGTAATTTACACATATACTTAGTATTTTTCAATTTATAAGAAATTATACCCCTTCTTCAATATTTTTTTTCCTCTTTAAAACTCTTCTTTATGTTACACCACAAGCTTGTGTTAAACTTTGGCAAGAGTACGAAGTAGTACGTACTATATCTCTATTTGTTTGGATAAATTACAAGAATATGATGATTTAAAATCATCATTCAAGTAGTTTTTTGTTTTTCCTCATTATTTTTGTTTTTCTACTAATAATGGAAATTGATGACATCTCAGCTGATTTCATACCCTTGTCTTGTGGTGATTGGTAATTTCATAGCCATTTGGAGTAAGCAAATTAAATTAAAGCAACCAATTGAAAAAGTTTAATTATATCACACAAACCCATCTTCATTGCTTTGGTTCCATCTTAATCACATTCTTATATTACATTAATAAGTTATAAACTATACTTCAACCCACATTCTTAAAATCTTAGGCCTTTTAACAAAAGAAGAAAATTACTAAAGCATTGGGTCTATGATCATAGTGTTAAGGTCCTAAGTTCCCTTTAATTAATGAGAACAATATTTATATAAATAAAGTATAGTTTAATGAAGTGGGAATAAGAGGATATAATTGTGGGGGTTACATACATGAGATAATGGAGAGAATGAATTGAAGCTCTCCAACTAAGACAACATACATGTGCTAATGTCAATGAGTGAGTGAGTGATCTCTTTTAATTTCTATTAGCTTATACATAATATTAATAGTATAGTCTATAGTATATTACTTTGTTATATATGTTATGCATTCGGACACCTCACGCAACATATGTGTCCACATGCTTCGCTTACCAGCATTCACAAAAACGTGCACATAACTAACTTTAGATAAGTGGCCAGTGTAAGTGACTTAAAAGTCTTCCCATCTCTCTCTCTCTCTCTTTCTTTTTTCCTTCATTGCTTAATTCAAGTTACATCTCTTACTCAATATATAATAATGACATATATGCCCAAATTTCAAGCTATAAGGCAAAATTAGTAACTATTTTATGCATTTCTCAACTCTTATATAATCTTTTGTTATTTGAATTCCCTTGATTATGTGAATATATGAGTAAAGATGTGTGGAATGATGGGTGCAAGTCCAAGAACTAAGGTTGGACAATACAAATGAAAATGGTATAATATAACCTATGATGCACGAATATTGATATGTATATTAAAATATAAAATAATTTTTTAATTATTTTTAATATATTTTTTAATTATATAAAGAATATAAAATATTTTTTATTTTAATAATTAATGGTATATATTATTTTTAAACTTATTTTATAAATACATGTAAAAAATAAGGTTGGATACGCTGATACGTGATGGTATTTAGATGTGTCTAAGCGTATTTGGTAAATAATTTTTTATTTTTTATTAAGACACAGTTAAATATAAAAAATACGTATATTGAATAAATATTATGTTCAAAATATATCCGATACGCAGAGACGACAAATAAAAAAAATTACCCGTAATTCATATAATATATAAATATAACTCTCCTAATCAGTAATAAGGTGTTTGTGGCCTCAAAGTTACCACTAATATCTTTCTTGGGAGCATCAAATTTGTATGGGCTGAAACAGAATTCCAATGAGAATGAGATAATCCCCAAGATAATTATTACTATGTATCTAGTCACAAATTAAACAATAAATGTATTTAATTAATTATTTTAGGGGATTACAAATTTAATTAAGCAAAGAAAAAAATAGCTAACTTGGCAGCTGGTTAATTAGGTCAAAGTGTTTAATTAGTTCAAATCTAAAAGCAATTACTATAATAGAGAGATGGAGAGAGGGGACCAGCAAATATGATAATACTTAAATTAGCTTATTATAGTATTTAGAATAATATATATAGCAAGAGACAGGGAGCCATAGAAATTGAAAGATACATGGTGAATAATAATGATGGCTTCGCAAGCATAGCATATGGCAACGACACAATGCATCATTTCATTTTTGTTACCAAAATTAGTTTGTTTTAATGCATCCCTCCTTTTCAATTTATTATATTATATTCTTGTGAATTAGTGAAGGAGAGTGGGAATGTAATGTATGTGGTAGCTATAAGTCCAGAAGTATATGCATGTATGTATGTATATATGTATGTATGTATGTATGAGAAACTAAAGAGAGGGAATGAGAGAAAATAAAGAGATCTCTAAACATAGCATGTAAAAAAAAAAAATCAATCACGCTTACGTGATCAACAACATTTCTGCTAACTTCTGCCAACTCTTATTTATAAATGTGTTTAATGAAAGTGTCTAATAAAAATATATTTTTTTATGGTTGTATTTAATAAAAGTGTCTTTATAGATATATTTTCTGGATGTATTTCTTTATATATGTGTTTAAAATATAATAATTAATTATTTTTAGCAATAAATTGACAAATAATATATTGGTATTTATACTTTTCCAAAAAAAATACATGATTAAATAGATAGTATAATCATGTGATAAAAAATGGGTATCTAAATATATGGGTACATCAAGAAAAATTACATGATACAATACATAATATATATAATCATCATGTGATGGAAAGTAGGATATCTAAATAAAAATAATAAGTTGCATTCATATTGCAAATGAAAAAGTTATTTCAATAGATGAAAAGAAGAAAAAACCTAACAAATATGTATATATAATTAGCTAGGTATTTTTTAAGGTGGTTATGTTATAGTGATTACAGTATTTTAAATTAAAAAAATGCTGCTAAAAGTTAAAGTAAATTATTTAATAATATTTTTAATTATCAAAATATTAAAAATATTATTTTAATTTTAATAATACTTATATAATTACCGAAATATTTTTATACTAAAATTCACCCTTAATAGTATATTATAAATATGCAATTATAAAATTACATAAAAAATATGTATGTATGTATGTATGTATTTATGTATGTATGTATGTATGTATGTATGTATGAGTGAGAAACTAAAGAGAGGGAGTGAAAGAAAGAGATCTTTTAGGCTTTATTATAACAAAAAATGAAAAGCACACAAAAGGGAACCTAATCCACGACTTTTGGTTGTGGTGGTGGTTATGCCAAACCCTAGCTATACCTTCACTCTTGCATATCACTCTCCACTCTTCTAAAAACCATTAGTAATTTCTTTTTTCTTCATATTTAAGACTTCGATCTTAGACTATTAGTTACGTTTTTTTTTTTGTGGCTTCCTTAATTGGTTCAACTGATCAGATATAAGGTTCTCAAAATTATACTAAAAAATAAATAAAGGAAAAGAAAAGAAATATATATATAAATAAAAGGAAGATAAATAAAGATGCCCTATCACTCACTTTTCGTGAATGAAAGGCAACCATGAACACTAACTACTTACTTACTCAAAGTATTCCAACTTCAACAAGTAGATCATATTGTCACGTATTTTTATAATTCAAAATCAAAATGCTCAATTATTAATAAAACCAAAGAATAATTCCAAAGAATCGATAATTAGCTAGGGAATAATATGTAAATAATTAACAATAGTGCTAAGTAATAATAATTCACATTGATCCATAATTGATCAAAATAATGAAAATTCCACCCTTCCCCAACCTGGCCTAATAATGGCAGTCCACCAAAGCCGGAGCAGCTGAGAGCACCATAGATTTCTTAGTTGCTGCGGTAGCAAACTGAAACTTTGGCTCCCGGAGGTCTTCCTCCGGAGCCGGAAGGTTGAGATCCAATTCTAGAATATTTCGAGGCTGAACTTCTACTGTTGTAGTTATAACAGTAGAAGTTGCCTCAATTCTGCTTAGGCCAACATTGGCCTGAGCAGTACTATTGGCGGCTGCGGCCGCTGTAGCCCTATGCCTTCTCATGTGTCCACCCAGTGCTTGGCCGGATGTGAATTCGGAGCCACATATGGAGCACTCGTGAATCTTGTTGGGCTTGTTGTTGTTGTTCCCGTGGAAATTACCTTTTTGCCCACTCCCAAATTGTAGAGAAATTATTGGATTATTATTATTTGGAGGGACAGTTTCAATCTGCTGGCTATGATGAAGATGATGGTCATAATTGGTCTTCATCATAAGTTGCTGCGGTGGTGGGGGAGGCAGTGGAGGTGGCGGAGACGGTGGTGGTGGTTTCTTGTCCTCGGCGGCAGGGATTGTTGTGAGCTTAGGCTTCTTGTGACTGGCTCTATGACCACCCAAGGCTTGAAAGGAAGGGAAGGTTCGGTTACAAGTCTTGCACTCATAAATATAGAAACCAACCTTGTTGTTGTTTATGGTGGCGGTTTCAATCTCCGAGAATTTCTTCTTGTTGTTACCACAACCATCATCATCTTCATCTTGATCATCAACTTGTGGCGGTTTTTGATGAGAATCTCCTCCTCCTTGAGCAAGAAGAATCAAGCAATTAGCCATGTCTTCTTCCTCTTGATTGGTTGTGGAAGAAATCGAAAACGAGCCGTGATCATCGCCGGAAGCGCTAGAACAGCTAGAGGCCGGCATGATGACGGTTGCGCCGCCACACAAAAGCCTCAACCTTTTGGTCCGTTTTCCCTTGGCTATATGATGGGTAGCATCATGATGAACAACATTACAATTATCATTGCTAGTGTTGGACAAATAATAGTCTTCCTTGTAATCCATTTCACAATTCAACACAAATTATGAGATAGAGTGAAGATAAGAAGAGTATAGAGTTATGTATTTATATAGTTTGGGATTTGAGAGTGAATGGGAACAAATGAGTTTGAAGCCGTCCTTGCTCTTTATAACAGCTACTTAATATTACTAAATAGTTGTTTACTTTGCCACCCAAAATCTTCCTTGCGTTTCCAACCTTGCAAGTGTGTGTTACTAACAACAAACTCTTCTTTTTCTTCCCTCTTCCACGCTCTCTTCTTGCCGCGTGCTTTCACGCTCTCATCATCTACCACACTTTTCTCTCCTCTCTTTCTGTTTCACTTCTACTACTACATACATTTTATATATGCTGCTTTATTTCTTAATATGTCTTATTAAACTTGTGTTATCATAACTTATGTAATTAATTACTCTTGGAATATATATACAATAGTTTTATAATTTTATAGATGGTTAACATATTATAAAATTTTATTTTTTATTGTTGTGTATATATGTAGGTGAAAACTTAGGTGAAGTCGACTTCACGTGAAGTTGATACCTGAGAACCGTTAGATGAAAATTTAGTCAATTCAGTCAAATCATCTAACGGCTCTCAGATATCAACTTCACGTGAAGTCAACTATACCTGAATTTCCACCATACGTAACATAAGTCTATTGGAATTGGGTGTGTTATATTTTTCATGATTCATCCATGATTATATATTGAATATTGGATTATTGATATTTTTAGTTTATAATTAATAATGGGAATATGTTAATGAAGCTAAGCAGTGTAACTTGCGAGTACAATTATCAATTAATACGTGTTAATAGGTTATTAGCTTAATTAGTAGTTTTGTGGATGGTAGAGATCTAGAAGGAAATTAGGTTGAAATTAGAGATAATTATTGTTATTATTAACTATAGTGGCAGATATGAATCTGAATTAGTGTTATAATTGTAGGTAACTGAAAAAGTGGATTAAAAAAAAAAAACTATGAGAGTTTAAAGAAGAGTTGAAGAAAGAAAGGTTGGTGTTAAGTGTTAGCGTTAAGGGTCGGTTTCACACTCTCTTTTGGTTAGGCTTTAGGCCAAACAGAAGGAAAGGGTAATTAGTAACACTATTTACACTAATAACCTATTCAAGCAAAGTGAGATTGCACGTTAAAAGCATGTATGTCAACCCTCCTCATAATAAGTATATATTTCCTCTTCTCTCATTAAAGAATACTTCTAATCCAATTGGAATCATTATTAGAGATTATTCGGGTGGCTTTTAAGCAAAATTAATTAAAGCCCCTTTAGTACCATCCCAAACAATAACAAATACACATATACATATATTTTTTTTTATTATTTTGTATTTAATTAATGGTTAATTAATTGTATTTTTCTTCCTTAAATTTTATGTCAATGTATATCGAAAGCTATCAAATTAACTATCATGTATTTACATATAAATATATGTGTTATCTAATTCAATTTCAAAGTATATTTAACATTTCAATATGTATTTTAAATTAAACGATTAGTTAATTTGGTAATTGATTTTTAGTGTGGTTAGTTTGTGTGAGTATGCAGTAGTGATGTGTGACTAGAGAATTATAGCGTAGAGAATAAAGAGTAGAAACAAAAATGTAATAATTGATTCTTATTATTTTTTTAATAGCCAAGAGTATTATTTATAGATATATCAAAGGGTTAAATTACAAGAACCAATATAAAAAAAGGTGAGGCTCTAACTATTCTTTGACTGTATCAGTTTCAGGCCCTATATTAGAAGTGGTACTCTTCACATTCCTCTTCAAACTCAGTGTGGAATTGAAAACCACCTGAGTTTGGTTCGAAATTTATGAAAGAGAGTTGCTGAGAGGGGCTTGGTCAGCACATCAGCTACTTGAGAATCAGAAGGAATATGAACCACAAAAAGTTGGTGTTTTGCAACTCTATCTTACACAAAATGCAAATCAATTTCAAAATGTTTGCTGCGACTATGAAGAATTGGATTGGCAGCAAGTATAACAACATTCAAGTTGTCGCAAAAGATGGTTGGGGAGACAGTTTAAGGTATGCCAAGTTCCTGTAATAGCTTTTGCACCCAGAGAACTTCAGCCTCTGCTTCTGCCAAGTGCCTGAATTCTGCTTCAGTGGAGGATCGACTCATTACATTCTATTTTCTACTGCACCAAAAGATAAGATTACAGTCTAGGTAGATACAATAACCACTGGTACTTCTTCTATATTTAGTTAGATCCTCAAACTCCGGTGAGCCTTGGGAGACGAGTTTTAGAGTAGATAACATAGGGGTAGATACAGACGTACAGTTTTAGATTCATGCATCTGAGCTCTGTGTAATAGATCCATAATATATTTTGACCGAGATATGTGTAGGTCACCATTAGGTATTATTGAATTCTAAGCCAATAAAGTAATGCAGGCCGCCTAAATCCTTGAGAGAGAATTTATTATGAAGAGATTGAATGAAAGTCTCTATTTTAGATACATTGTCTCCTGTAATAACTATATCATCAACATAAACTAAGATAGATAGCAGAAGTATTAGTGATTCGAACAAATAATTAAAGAGTTATCAGCCTTAGTATTAGTAAAACTATAATGAAAAAGGGTGGAGCTAAGAGCAGAAAACCAAGCACGAGGTGCTTGCTTCAAGCCATAGATTACCCTATTTAACTTACATACTAAAGTAGAGTTAGAGGAAGTAAAACCTGGTGGTTGCATCATATAAACATTCTCATTCAATGTGCCATTTAGAAAGGCATTATTGAAATCGAACTGCCGCAGAGGCCAGCCTTTTGTCACAGCAATAGAAATCACAGTCTTAATGGTAGAGGGTCTTATAACAGGACTAAAAATCTGGTTAAAATCCAAACCTTCAACTTGGTGACATTCCTTAGCTACTAGTCTTGCCTTATATTTTTTAATTGTATTGTCCGGAGCTCTTTTCACGGCATACACTCACTTGCATTAAATGACTGTGGTATTGGGAGGAGGTGTAGTGAGATGCCAAGTGTGGTATTTCATTAAGGCGTTATATTCTTCTTGCATGGCCCCTAGCCAGTGAGAAGAATTCAAGGCCTGTTTCAAGGATGTTGGTGGATTTTGAAGAAGATCATGGGAAGAGACAGCAGCAGTTAATACTTTTGGTTTGTAAATGCCAGATTTTGACCTGGTAACCATACTGTGTTGGTTTTGAGTGACTTGAGGGTGGGGGTTTGGCAAAAAACAGGAACTCCTGAGGGTTCAGTTTCTATTGCTTGAATTGGAGTAGCACTAGAAACATTTAATGAGGAGTTGGAGGAAGGTTGGATTGAGGAAGTATGAGGATTTGAGAGATGGAAATTGGAAAAGGTTGATATGAGGGGAGAATTGACATGGTGCACAATCTCAACAGTTGGAATATAAGGAGGTAAAATAGGAGGAGCTGAATCTTTGAAGGAAGAACTTGTATTATGAATGCTATAAACAACAAATAAGGATGAAAAGAAAAACAACTGGTCATCAAAGATAACATTTCTTGCAATATAGATTTTTCCTTGAGATGTAAGACATTTGAACTCTTTAGACTAAGGAGCATAGCCCCAAAAAAATACATTGTTGAGACCTATAGTCTATTTTATGAGTGTTAAAGAGTCTGAGATGAGGATAGCATGCACAACCAAAAACTTTGAGTATGATGTAATTTGGTTTCACATCATTTAACATTTCATAAGGTGATTTACAGTTCAAAACTTTGGTAGGAAGTCTATTGATAAAAAATGCAGAGGTCAAAAACGCATTTTTCCAAAAAGAAAAGGGAAGTTTGGCAGTGGCAAAAAGAGATAAACCCATCTCAGCTAAGTGCCTATGCTTTCTCTCAACAACTTCTTGTTGTTGATGGATGTGTGGGCAAGACAAGAGATGAACAATATCATTTTTTGCACAAAAAACTTGAAAGAGGATGACAAGAATTCTTTATCATTATCTGTTTGCACTTGTTTTAAAGAAAAACCAATTTGTTTCTCCATTAGGGTTTTATACTATTTAAAAATTTCAAACACTTGGAATTTATTTTGAAGCAAAGACAGACAGGTGTATCTAGTAAAAGCATCAACAAAACTTACATAATACCTAAAATCAGATCGAGATGCACTAAGAACTGGATCCCATATATCAATTTGTAGAGGACAAGTATATATAGTGTCAGAATTAGAAAAAAGAAGCACATGCATTTTAGCCATGCAACAATATTCACAAACAAAGGAATCAGAGTTCTCATTATTATCAATTGGAATGTTACATTGTTTTAGGATAGTTTTAACAATAGAGAAGAAGGATGTCAAAGCCTTCTATGTCAAAAAGCAAGGTTAAATTTGCAAATTGCTAAAAAAGACTGAACCATATTTTGATGATTTAAAGACTGTAGAAAACAGAATTTTAAAAGCATGCAATTCATTCTTAAGGATTCTCTGGAGAAGAATTTCTTTGTTGACCTGTGATTTCACACAACAAAATTTAGAGACACTCAATAGGTTCTTAGCAATTTCAGGTACATGTAATAGATCTGTAAGAAGAAAAATTCTTTTTGAAATTGGACGAGTTAAAACCAAATTTTCATATTGAGAAATAGCAATTTTGGGAGACCATCACAAATTGCTTCAATGTGTGTTCTGTAGTGACATCATAACCAAGAGAAATGAGAGAATCTACCAGTTTCTTGATGTTCTTGAGGTATGATGTGAGGATTATTGCCAGTTAGGATTCCACAAAGAAGTCTCATTGCTAGTATAGTCCCAACCAACAAATAACTCTCGCAATCAAAGTTTAATATAGTTGTCACAAGTTCAAACCCAATAAAAATTTACCGAGAGTATTACTCTCAAGTCGTCCTCAAGAGAATGGGCAAGTGTGTGTATCAAGGTTGGCTAGAAATCTAGGGTTGAAAGGCATATGAGCAAGAATTTAAACTAGCAAACTTAACATCTAAGAAACATAAATTACAAGAAACTAAATCAAGATAATTAAAGCAAGAGCTAAGTAAATGGCAATCTAACAAGACACTATATAAATCTAATTCTATTCTAGAGCTAATCTAAACAACTAAAATTAACTAAAGCAAGAATTAAGTAATTAGAATTTTGGATTTTCAAATATAAGATGCAAAAGAACTCTTGGCTAAGGCATAGGAATTGAGATCACTATCCTTGTCTAATAACCATATATTGACAATTATGAGGAACCAAACCCATCAAGTCTACTTCTATTCTTGAAGTATGTCAAATAGGTTGATCAACATCAACCCATAAGTCACAACCTAGCTACTAATTGACTTAGTAGTAAGCGAGTGTTAATGGGTATCAAATTGACAAACAAGGGATCTCAGATCACCAATTCAATTAGACCCAATGACTCAATGTCACTCAATTCCTTAGCCTAGGCCAAGAGTATAGAAAACTACTCCATAACTAGTGAAAATATTTTGTCAAACACATAATAGACAATAGTTAAAGACATAACTAAATTACATAATCAAATAGAAATTAAAACCATCCACTAAAAATTAACAATAAATAAACTTAATTAAGATTAAGAAACATGAAAACTTCAATGCATTAATTAGAATTCAAAATCAACAAGGTTCATAAAATGAGAATTAAAAGGGAACATAAGGAGAAGAACACAATTCTAACACAAGATTTAAGTAAAATTATAACTAGAGAAGCTACAATTAGGTAAATAAAACTAGAAGTAACAATATCCAATTCAAAAATTCAAATAAGAAAATGATCAAAATGCACTAAACTTAGAGAGAAGTAAGAGTTTTTCTATCTAGAAAAACAAAGAACAAAAACTAGCTAAAATTGTCTATAATGTGTGTATGATTGATTGCCTCCCTTCCCCCCATCAATTCTTAGCCTTTTCCCATTCAAAATCAAGTTGGATTTGGGGCTGGACCTCTCAGAAATCGCCAGCCACGTTTTCCATAAATGAGTCACATGCTGAACGTCACGCGTACGCGTGGGTCACGCGTGCGCATCAACTGAGCTCTTCACAAGTCACGTGTATGCGGAAGGTCACGCGTACGCGTCATCTGAATTTCGCAATTGTCATACGTACGCGTCATGTCACGCGCACGCGTCACGATCTGCTTCTTCAAATCTCTATTCTTCGTGTTTCTTCCACTTTTGCATGCTTCATTTTCATCCTTTAAGCCATTCTTTCCATATAGATCCTAAGATCACTTAACAAATACATCACATCATCGAATGGTAATAGGAAAGGATTAAAAATTAGCACTTTTAAGGCCTAAGAAGTATATTTTGAATTAGGGGGTAAGTATTGTTTTGGTCCCTAACGTTTAGGGTCAGAATCAAAACCGACCCCAATGTAATTTTTTATTTAAAATCATTCTTAACGTTTTATTTTGGTATTAAAATCATCCTTTTGAATAAAATATTTTTTAAATGACAAAACTACCCCCTTTCTCCACCATTTCACTATTTTCTCCTTCTTCTATTAACACAATTCAGAACTACAAATCCTTCATCCTCCATTAACAAAATCCAAAACTATGAATGCTTAAATACAATTAACAAAACTCAAATCTAATTTCAAGAATAAAAAACATATCAGAAACAAAAAAAACAGAAACAAGAATCTAATTTCAAGAATAAAAAACAAGAAAAAAATTAGAGAGAATTACAATAGCTCTAATTGAATTGGTTGGCTCTCCTACCTGGGATCCCAACTATCATCCATATCCGTTTACCTTACATGCTATCAAAACAAAAGTCCCTCCACCTGTTACACACTCTTCAAATGGAGGGAAAGAAGCTCTTTCACTAGTGATTATAAGCTTGGTGCCCTTAAATGACAGGAGGGGAAGAAGCTCTAATGGAAGCATCCAATTAACTGGAAATCCCACCTTTTAGATTCTACATTTGCTACTGCTGTAGTGGAGAATGAATCTACTACCTGTGCCAGCAAACAAATACTAAAAATAAGAAAAGGCTAGGTGTCCATACCACCAACCAACTCCTGAAAGAAAAACAAGAACAATCCAGAAGCAGGAATAAGAACAAGAAATCCAAAAACAAAACAAAGCAACAACAATCCAGAAGCAACGTCAACAGAAGCGGCGGCAACACGGTGACTACTCACCACCACCATCGTCTCTCTCTCTCTCTCTCTCTCTCTCTCTCTCTCTCTCTCTCCGGCGGCGATGCGACAACCTCCACCATAGCAGCAGCTCCCTTCTCCTTGCGAGGCTTCATGGATGACCAACCATGGCAAGACGCGGCGGGACGAGGCTGAACGGCGGCTGGGCGTGACGCATTCCTCACCTCGATGGCGATGCGTGTGACGGCGGCGACTCCTCCCCCCTTGGTCACTGGCTCGCGTCCCTCTCTCCCTCTCCCATGGGTGCGACACAATGGCGACGGCGACGCGTGTGACGGCGGCGACTCCTCCTCCCTTGATTACTAGCTCGCCATCCCCTATTCTTCTCCCTCTCTTTTCTTCTTCTCTTATCAGCTCTCTCTCTCTCTCTCTCTCTCTCTCTCTCTCTCTCTTGTGTGTGACGGTGGAGATGAAAAGAAGATAGGATTTGGGGATTAGGGTTAGAGAGGTGAGAGAGTAGAATAAATGGAATAAGGGTAAAATTGTCCAAAATGATGATTTTAATACGAAATAAAACGTTAAGGATGATTCTAAATAAAAAATTACGTTGGGGACAGTTTCGATCCCTAAATATTAGGGACCAAAATAATACTTATCCCTTTTGAATTATGAAGCATAATTAGGAAGAAATCATAAAAATATATAATTTATATGAATAAGTGTGAAAAACATTGATGAAACCCACCAAAATTAATACAATATAAACCTTAAAATTGAAGTTTATCGAGGTACTATGATATACTCTAAGAATTCTTTTTGGTATTCTTTAGCTGTGCCTTTATTTGCTTGATTTTTGATTTTGTAGATTCTACAAACCATTGATGAAGCCTGTTCCAGATCTGAAGAGCAGATTTAGAGCCCACCATGTTGTTCTTATAGGAGCTATCAAGAGATGTAAAAACGATTCTAAATACTTTAAAGAAATTGTACCAGCTGCTTGAGCTGCATCAGATTCATATTTTGGGGGTTCTTTGCCCTCAATAATATAGTCTTTGAGATTTTTACCCTTAATGGTAAAAAGAGCTTATTGTTCCCAAATAACAAAATTGGAACCATCCAATTTGTCAAAAATAGGTTGGAGGAGAGATTTGTTATTGTTGGTTGAAGCATTCGGAGCAATCAAAGCTATGGGTTAGAACCTTGAGAACAATGATGATACTGAGGGATCTGAAATTGTGCCTTCACCCGAGAGTAAAGATGCGACCCAAAATCCGAAGAATAAAAAACGTGGTATTGTTGTTGATATTGCAGTGTCGGAATCGGGCGCTATAGATCGCGATGTTTCAATTGAGAAGCCGAAGAAGACCCAAGATTTAAAGAAAAAGAAAAATATAGAAGGGTCTGATATCATGTGTGAGTATATAGCAGTGATGTGTGACTAGAGAATTAGAGAGTAGAGAATTAAAAAATAAAAAAAAATATAATTGATTCTTATTATTTCTTTTAGTAGCCAAGAGTTATTTATAGATATATCAAAAAGTTATATTACAAGAACCAAAATTAAAAAAAGTGAGACTCTAACTACTCTTTGACTGTATCAATTTCAGGTCCTATATTAAAAGTGGTACTCTTCACATGATTATATATAATTTAGTATTTAAATAATATATAAATCAACCTTTTGAACTTAACTTTTAAAAAAGATATTATTGACCACGTTAATAAAATTTGTTATTAAATGTTTATAAAAAATACATAATCATAGTACATTTAGAAAATGCACAAGACAAAATCAAAAATATTATTGGGAATATATAACTATCTAGAGAAGAAGACAAATACAGAAGCAAGCAAGCAAGCAATTAATTAATTTTATGCCTACCAAAAATAATATGTGGACATACAATAACAACTATTTTGCATCTCTACTATCATATATAGCGCATCTTAATAAGTATGGGTGTACTTTATTTGAGTTTATGTATATTTTGAAAATTTCAAGAATTAATTTGTAGTATTAAAAATGTAGAAATTTTATTTATTACAAATAACATAAACTTCAAAGAATAAATTACCATTAACAACTCTAATTGTATGCTCTACTACATATTATTATTATTATTATTATTATTATTATTATTATTATTATTATTATTATTTTGCTTGGTTGTGGGAATAGGGTAGTAGTGTATAATAGTATCTAAGGGTGTTGAGTAATCCAAAGAAGAAAAGAAAGGGACATAATAAGTGGCATGACAAGTAGTATAGGATTCGGTTAATGAATGAATAAAGACTAAGGAGGGTATATGTAGCATACAAGTATGTTATATGCTACATAGGAATGAACTTTAGCTAGGTACGTTTCCTACTCAAGTTAAGACTATGCTTCCTTTTAATTCCATTATTTTCATCACTTGTTATAACCTTCAAATTCCTCATCTTCTGCTTAAAGCTACCTTCAGCTTAATTATTGCTAGCTAGCCGCTCATCTGTCACAATAATAAATTATTGTTTTAGTAATCATTTGAAATCCATTTTTAGTAAAATTTAAAAACTAAATTTGTTCTTTATTTTATTATTACCGATGCTAAAATCATCGATAATAATAAAAGTAAAACTATCGAGAATCTGTTTTATCGACAAAGGAACTAAATTTATCGACAAAATTATAATAACATTGATAAAATAATTTTTAAATGCCTTAAGGTAGCGTTTGTTTTGAGGTACTGAGACAGAGATTGAGATATTGAAATTCAGTATCGTGTTTGTTAGTTCAGAGACTGGTACTAAAATTTCTGTCTCTGTCTCTAAAATTTCAGTGTACCTCCAAAAAGTAGGGACACAGGGAACTGAAATTTTTAGAGATGGAGACTGAAACTTTAATAACATTTTATACCTAAAATATTTTCATTTCAATTAATTAATTCCAATTTTATCCTTTGTGCAAATTAAATTAGAGTTTCATTCTTGTTTCAATTCCTATCTCCCATTTTGTACCAAAGAGATTTATTTCAATTCCTGTCACTTAGTCTTTGTCTCTCAGTCTCAGTCTTCCGTCTCTGTCTCTCCACCAAACGCTACCTAACTGTCGATAAAATTATCATTTTTATAATATAATTGGATTTTCAATAATAATAATAATAATAATAATAATAATAATAATGTTATTTTGATTTTGTAGGTAAAAATATCTTTTTTTTTTTTAATTTCTTGTTTCATTTGAATTTTTCAACTTATTCATCTTAAAATATGATTATAGTGGAAGAATGTGCTTCTCACGCCATGTTAATTAGTTCTCATTAATGAATCATAATATTTTAGATGTGTACATATAATAATCACCGTTGATGGATGTAAGTGAATCTAACACATTAGACTGTGCATACATAAAAATGGAGCAAACCATGCCATGTGGTGATGTCCTTGTATATCTAATAGGATCGGATAATATCAAATTTTTTAGATGATTAAACATATAAATAATTAGATCAAAGGAAACTAATTAAGAGAAGCAAAAGCGAAATGAAGTGCCATTTGGAAATGGAAGCTAGCTAACGGTGGTTAAGGTGTATGTACATTGTTTTGATATTATTAGTAGCTAGTTAGAGATTTGTGGAGTGTGATTGGAAAAAATTCAATTATACAGTGTGGTCCTAATAAGTTTGATTAATAAGATGTTAGTTACTGATCATTCTAGATCTCAAATCATTAACTTAATCGTCTTCACCAAGACATGGTCCACTAGTAGGTGAGGTATAATTTTATACATACATACATTATATTCATGTATATATAAAACCATTAATTAATTTTTAATATACTATATAGTCAAACAATATACACTACCAACACTAGAAAAATTACACACTGTTGACAAGGGAAAAAGAAAAAAAAAAGAAAATTAGTCAATAGTGGTAGTTGTACTAATTAACTATAAATGTGAATTTTATTTGTTCTATTTAATTTTAGGGGTGAGCACGGGTCGATTTGGTTTAAGTTTATGGTAACATTAGAACCGAACCGATTAAAATGTAATTAGTTTGGTTTGGTTTGGATTTGTATTTTTTTGTACATGTATCCGAACCAAATCAAACCGATTAAGAACGGATTGGTTCGATTCAGATAATTGGGTACCCGATGACTTTGAAATTCATAAAAAGAAAACAAATTTTTATCTTAAAAATTCAACAAATACAATAAACATGTAATATCAATAGAAATAATCCAAACATGTTAAACACTAAATACATTAAAAACTAAATTCATTAAAATCCAAACATATTAATAATGAATAATCATTGTCTAATGAAAAAGTCATATATATATATTTATTTTTTTTATTTAATTAATATATGATCGAGTTCGCGGGTTGGTTCAGGTTCTGCACCTCCAAAATCGATACCCGAACCAATCATTAACAAAAGCTATCGGTTTGATTCGGATTGGACCCGATTACCCGTTAATTTCAAAACCAATTTAATTGGTTCGGTTCGTGTTCGAATGGGTAATCGGATACCCGCTACCCGTGCTCACCCTTATTTAATTTGGTGTATTATAACTTTATAATACATGGCACTAGCTAGAACCATAGGTTCATGTAAGCCTCATTTTGATCCTCATCAACGTTATGACCACTATTCTAGCTACTATATTTCATTTAATTGGTGCCATGATTTTGATTTTAATTTAAGTATATGTTTGGGTAGATATGGCTTAGATCCAAAGTTGTGTATTTACTGGTTCATGTACCGTTGACCCAATCTTATTAGTATACCATAGCTTGTCGATCTACAAATTAATTATTTAATTTATAGTTGCCTAAACTTCAAGTCAGTTAGTTGCTCCAAATAAATCGATTCATTGTATGAGTATTAATGTAATAGTTAATTATGTTTATTAATAACAATATGTATGAAATCATTTTTAAAAAGATTAAATAATTTCACCCGTATTATTATATTAATGGTCGTTTTGGCCTTCTGGGAGAAGTTAAGTGAAGGTATTTTTATACGTAGTAATATATAGTTTCATACAAGCTAATATTGGTAAAATTCAGTAGCTTAGAAACCAAGTCAACAAGTAACTATGAAAACATACACTTTGTCACGTTTTTGTTTTAGAATCTTAGGACTGATCAAATTGTACGCTACTCTCAAATTCCTTCCTACAAAAGTGTACATATATTAATTATATTACTGAACAAAGAAAAATATATATATGTTAATTAATGTTTGGGGTAAAACCGTAAAATTAATCAGTAACTTCTACGAATAATAGTTAGATAAGTGCAATAATAATAAATTTTATTATTCCCTCAAAGTTTTAGTTGATTATGTCATTATGTGGTAGGGCCTTCTATATGTTGTGTTATTATATATGTATTATGTAATAGCCAAAGATTAAACATTGACTTTTAATTATATGCGAGTGTTCAAGTCAAAGTCCATTTCTAGGAACATTTTCCAAACCAAAGCTAGTTTGGTTGTTTAAAATTATTAACTAATTTTAATTATCAATATATATAAATTTGTATCAAAATAATGGCAATAAAATTGGTTTAATTACTCTCCTGGTCTCTATAATTTTGCAAAATTTTCAATTAGGTTTCTATACTTTTTTTTTTCTTTTAATTGAGTCCTTGCACCAATTTTTTTTAATTGGGTTCCTACATTTTTTTTTCTTTTTATTTAGGTCTCTGTACCAATTCTTTTTTTTTTAGTTAGGTCCTTATAAAATTAAGCCAATTACTATTAAGAGGGACTTAATTGAAAAAAAAATTGGTGCAGAGACCAATTAAAAAGAAAAAAAAGTAAAGAAATCTAATTAAAAATTTCACGAAACTATAGGACCAATAGAATAATTAAACCAATAAAATTCATTAAATTAACATATGCATGTGGGAACGAAGATTCCTGAACTAAATATATAGAAGAGATAGATTTATGAATAGGTAACGTGAATTATTTCATAATAGTGGAAGGTTCAATGTACAGTGAATGGAAAAAAAAAAATGAGAGGCAGAAAAATTAAAATAAAAAATAAAATAAGAAAAAGTACGGCAGATTCTTAGCGTAGCAAATTGAATGTGGTAAGTTGAAGTTGTGTTGTGTGAGGCACGTAATGTGAGATAGCTTGGTATTTGATGCTGCCATTGCCATAACCTCAAAAACTCTCCCATAAAATTATGTTAATATACGTAAAGGAGAAAATTCAATAAATAAATATATTGATTGAAAAAGAAGGGGCTAAGAAAGTGTAGCATTATTATTCTTTATGATATTATGCAATTTGCTATGAAAAATAATGTGACTATGCCGCTTTTTCCAACTAAGGCCATGTAGCTACTAGCTATTAGCAGTACCAATTAATAACTAATTATTATTATACTTATGTAACTTGAATTATATAAGACGTTAACTTGAATAAATGTTGGTTTTGTGGTTACATTTATTCCTCTGACAAAGTATATATATACATGCACACTAAATTTTGTGTGATCAAAATTATTAAAGAATAAATTTAAAATATAAAAAAATAAATAACTATCTCGGGAGTTTTTTGAACTATCATGAAGCCCCTATTAAAGATATCTTTTTTAATCTTTGATTTTTAACTTTGCATTCATTAATAATTTTTTTCTTGAGTTAACAGAATGTATTTACGTGACACGTACATTAATTAATTGATTTGTCTGTGAAATATCAACTATAATTAATAAATTTTTTTTATTAAGAATCTGATTGTTTTTCGTAATAATTGTCAAGGTTGTTTAAAAAAATTTTTCTCTATTTTTGGTTTATTTTTTATATATATTAGTTAAATTTATTGTGTAAGAAAATTGAAAAATATTAGTGATTTTTAAATTTTTTTTTACTTATAAAAATTGAAAAGAAGATATATATTTTAATAAAAATGATATTGCTAATTATTGTTCTCGGTCTTATCGATTTGTTACTATTTATTCCAAAATATTAAAATTTAAATATTTGATGTTATATCTATATGGTTAGTTAACATAATTATTTTTATTTATTGTATCTATTTAAGATATAATATTGTGTCAATTTTTTATTATCTATTATAAAATTAAATATGTAATTTTTTAATAATTAATAATGAATTTATGTGAATTATAATAGAAAATTTAAATTGAGTACACTTAAAATTTAATATAATTCTAATAATATAATATCTTAACAATTTTTTTAAATAAGAATAAAAATATTAAAAAAATATATCCTTCATTCAATTTATATAAGTAAAAAAATTAAAAATTATTAATATTTCTCAATTCCTATACGATCTCTAACAATTATTACCCTCAAAAGACAACAAGATTCCAACTAAAAAAAATAATCTAACAATTTTAATTGACACTTATTGAACAAATCATCACTTTAATGTGTCATATAATAGACATATTTTATTAACATAAAAAAAAATATTGATAGAGAGACTAATCATTTTCATAAAAATAAAGATTAAAAACAAAAAAAAAAATTAAGAATCTTGTTATCTTTTAGAGTATAATTATCAGGATAGTTTAGAATTTTTTTTCAACAAAAAGAATTGTCAAAATAATTCATATCTTCAAGTGTAGAGAACAAGTGTGACTATAGAATTATAATACTATACTATATGATCAAATTAAAAACTAATATATGTAACCTAGAAAATGGAAATTAAATATGCAAGAAAAAATTACCAATTAAGACAAATTATACAAAAAAGGTCAAATGTCCATCTTACCTAATTAGATGAAAAAGACTTCTCAATTGTTGAACTAGCTAGAGAGTAGTTCTCATTTTCAGGAAAATGAAAGAACAAAAAGCAAAGGAACATTATTTCATGCTCCACTTCGACCATATATTTTAGGAGAGAGTATGGGTCGGTTTAGTTTAGATTTATGGTAAAATTAGAACCGAACTAATCAAAATATAATTAGTTTGATTTGGTTTGAATTTGTATTTTTTTATACATGTATTCGAACCAAATCAAATCGCCGATTAAGAACGGATTGGTTCGATTCGAGTAATTGGATACCCGATGACTTTGAAATTCATAAAAAAAAATCAATTTTTTATCTTAAAAATTCAACAAGTACAATAAACACGTAACATTAATAGAAATAATCCAAACATGTTAAACACTAAATACATTAAAAACTAAACTTATTAAAATCCAAACATATTAATAATAATGAATAATCATTGTCTAATAAAAAAGTCATATATATTTTTTTATTTAATTAATATATGATCGGGTTCGCGGGTTGGTTCGAGTTCCGCACCCCAAAATCGATACCCGAACCAATCACTAACAAAAGCCATCGGTTTGATTCGGATTAGACCCGATTACCCGTTGATTTCAGAACCAATTTAATTGGTTCCATTCGGGTTCGGACGGGTAATCGAGTTTCCACTATCCGTGCTCACCCCTAATATATTCAATACTCATATATATCAAGCTTATAACTATATCAACAAAATATTATTTGAAAAGATATACATTATATATATTTTGTAGTGAACAAGTGACCGAACAACACGCTCTTGAGAAGGGAGTTGGGCTAAAATATTATTCTTATATATATATTACATATTAATTTAATGAAATTAACTACTAGGTAGAGAGTGAAAGTAGTGGACTGAATACTCCAAGTCCACTTTAAACAGTTCACACGTCACTGAGGGAGAGAAGCTTGTGAACCACTCATGAGAACAAAACAAGTTGGTTGTAGCTAAAGCACCTCAAGTAAGTAACTATATTTATATTTATATTGCTTTAATTTGATTCATTTATATTATTATTATTTATAAAAATTTTAATTACAACATATATCATGTCTATTTTTTTTTTTTCTTTGGTCAGCAGTGAACGAACCACCTTTGAAAACGATAATTTTCATATTATCCGCAACTATATTTATATATATATTAACTATGCCAAAACCATGCGGTCCAAGAAAGTGACATGGCCAAAGGAAAAACCCACTTTATATTGTAGTTGGGAAAATTCCCACTTCACTAACATAATAGTTTCACTTTCATATCCTCTTTTTTTTTTTTTTTTTTTTTGATATAGTATAACGAGAATGACGATATCTAATGTGTTTTGGTAGGTGTAGAATATGTGACCTTTCAAGTAAGATTATTAACTAATTAAAAGTGTCACGTTCGTTGTTGAAAAATATGCCAAAAATTACATATTTATTAGCATGCTAATTATTATTAATTAGTATATAGTTTTAGGTTTAAGGGTTTGGGTCTTTTGTGTTGATGGGGGAATAGATTGCAAAAGAATATACAAAAAGAGGAAGAAGAGGATAAAATTAAAGGAGAAATCGGTGTGATGAAGTAACGAATGTGAAAATCAAGTTAGGCTAATGCCTATAATAGTGGTCGATCAAGGAATATGTAACAACCTAGCTAGAATAATATTCATATAAAATAAATATTCATATTTTTTAATCAAATATTTGTGGATGTTCTAGTTAAGGTAGAGGTGAGCACGGGTCAGTTTGGTTCGAATTTATGATAAAATTAGAATCGAACCGATTAAAATATAATTGGTTTGGTTTGGTTCGAATTTGTATTTTTTTTTTACATGTATCCAAACCAAACCAAACTGATTAAGAACGGATTGGTTCGGTTCGGATAATTGGATACCCGATGACTTTGAAATTCATAAAAAAAAAAAACCAAATTTTTATCTTAAAAATTCAACAAATACAATAAACATGTAACATTAATAGAAATAATCCAAACATGTTAAACACCAAATACATTAAAAACTAAACTCATTAAAATCTAAACATATTAATAATGAATAATCATTGTCTAATGAAAAAGTCATATATATTTTTTTATTTTTTTATTTAATTAATATATGATCGGGTTTACGGGTTGGTTCGGATTTCGCATCTCCAAAAATTGATACCCGAACCAATCACTAACAAAAGCCATCAATTTGATTCAAATTGAACCCGATTATCTATTAGTTTCAGAACCAATTTAATTGGTTTGGTTCGGATTCGGACGGATAACCGGGTATTCGCTACCCGTGTTCGCTCACCCCTAAGTTAAGGTTTGCAAAGTATATTTGTTAGGCACTAATTAATATAATGAAGCTAGGTGTGTAGGTGGAAGCTAAGTAGAATATGGAATGAGGAATTGCTTAAATTCAAAGTGATGTTGAATGGCATGGCATGGAACACAAAAAATCAAAAGTATTAGTAGATAGTAAACCTAATACTTACTCCACCTCCTCCATCCTCTCATGGCGGTAAAGACAAAGTGGTTCGTTGCAACTAAGCATGCACTCTATCTTCTGTCTTCTTATTAATTACTTCTTACATTACAACAAACTAAGACTTTCATTTGCACTCTACATAAAATTTGTTTTTATTATTATTATTATTTATTTTCATAATTTCAAATGTTCTGGATCAGTTGTCACTTGGAAGCAACCGGCTTTTGAACAGCAAAACTTTAATATAAGACATTACTTCCACATTATGCATATTTATTTATAGAATATTACCCTGCAACAGCTGCGTGCCAAAACAATTATGAAAGACAAATACTATAGTAGTTGCAAAATAAATAATAGAAATAAAATAAAAGGATATATATATATATATATATATATATATATATATATATATATATATAAACGTATAAAAATAACAATATTGTATTACAATAATATTTAAAAGACAATAAAAAATCAGTCTAAAGTCTAAACAGCTTAAAAACATTTTATTTAATATTTATTAATTTAAAGTTCTGACTCTTGTTTAAACGGACTAATAATGTATCTATTAGACTAACTCAACATTGAAACATGTTATTGTGAATCCCATTTAAGTGAGTATTAACTCAACTGGCCAAAGCCTCCTTAATTATTGAACAATAATGAATAAAACGGTTTATAATGTTCAATTTTATTTTATTTTTTGAAATTGAACATAAAATAAAATAATTTTAAAAGAGTAATTCTAGAAAATTATAATTTTTATGTTAATAAATTTTTTTTATGTTAATAAAAATTACTTTTATATGAATTTTAATATAAAGTAAAATTTTAAGAAAGTGATTCGTAATTTTAGAAATTTATAATCTTTTATTTTTATTAAAAATTGTTTTTATTTTACAAAAATTAAAATAAAATACCTATTCTAAAGAACATTATAAACCGTTCTACATGAGGTTTTTACAGTTGAGTTAATGCTAACTTAATTGGGATCGTAATCTGTATTTTATGATTATTGAAGCCCATGTCATTGTCCTTAGTAACTGACAGACGTCTGTAGGTAAGTTGCCTCTTATTAATTATCACCAGAATAATTATATAATTTTAAATATATATAATAAATATATAATTATAAAATTATGTGTATAAAATTATAAATATTATATTATATAAAATAATTTTAAATATTATCTTAATATTACCGCTGTATATATTATACATAGTGTTACAAGCACTTACTTCAAACTGTTACATTATACCTAATACTATAATATAACCTCTCTATATATTAATTATTCTTATTCACTTTATAAATATCCCAAAGTGGTATGATATTCATTAAAATATATCCGTGTACAATGTTTGGTTTCTATCAAATTCCTTGAAAGTATTGATCTTAGCTTTGACCAAAAAGTTTGTCATGTGCTGTTTAGCAATTATAAAAATTGGACATACATATATGCATATTTCTTATGATGATAACTATGAAATTAGACATTTGTGATACTTAACTCAATTACCCTACAAGCAATGAGTGCGTCAAGACAATGATTTTAATTATCAGCGATCACACACACACATATATATAATATATTATATATTATGAGATTTGAGGGGGGGAAAATGAAATGTTGGTAACCTTGGTGATGTTACGTTACGTTAGTAATTAAGAGGATATTGCAAAGAGTGAAGAAGACAAGTGAAGTCACGGGTAAGTGTGTATAGTGTATAGTAGATTAGTAGTAGTGGGTCGGCAAATCCTTCGATTAGGACAATGACTCATTGCCAACTTGTGTCTGTGTCTTAGGGTTACCCTTTACTATTACTATTACATACATTTCATATGCATACAACCAACTCTTTATTTATCTCTTCATCATTATTCATCATCCTTAAGTCGTGACCAAGTTGAAACTTTACTAGCTACTACTACTACTACACTTAATTATGGAGTTAAACCTCAATTTAGCTTTTAAAATTTGGCCTGATACTCAGAATAACACTCACAATTTCGTTGGTCCCAATTAGAACCCCCAAATTTACAATTGTGGCTCCAGCTGGCTCCTGTGATAATTTCTGTCACCGGAATACTGAACTAGCGCAATTGCATGGTATGGTGGACACTACTTAAACGACGACGCATTGGTTTTGTGCCCAAATCCTTTGGAAACCACGTAGTGTAAGGATTTTCTTGGTGTTTTGCAACTTATGATTGTCGTAGTGGAAGAAAAGAGAGTTTTAACCCACAAAAAAACTGAAACGACGTGGTTTCCAAGGGTTTGGGCACGAAACCAATGTGTTGTCGTTTATGTAGTGTCCACCATGTCATGCAATTGCGTCAGATCAGCATTCTAGTGACGGAAATGATCGCAGGACAAACCGGAGCCACAATTGCAAATTTGGGGTTCTAATTGGGGCCAACGAAATTGTGAGGATCATTCTGACGGACTAAATTTCAGGGACCAAATTGAGATTTAACTCCTTAATTATGCAAAGGCACGTGCACTGTTGTTGCTCTATCCCCTTCATTTATTTGTTGCTTGCTCTATCATAAGTTACTTATTAAGGCCATAGAATCGCCACGTGGCATCATCTATTACATGCATGTTCTAACATGCTATGCTATGCTCCCATTTATTATATTTGGGTAAAAAATAAGATACACTCTTCGATTTTACTATTAATGTTAAAGTGTAGGCTGCCGTATAGCTAAGTGCAAGTTGCTTCCATTCAAAGTCCAACTGCTAACTAGAAAAGGTTGTCACTAGCTAAAGTAGTGTGATGACACATAATTAGTAACGAAGAAAAAAGCTTTAACGAAACATTCCAACTTCACATGATTTCATTTTGCTAACCAAAACACTCTTGACTCTTAAGCCACAAACTCATCGACACCTCTTTAACCATAGCTAATCAGTGCAAGTTTCTAGAAATAGTATGTTAAATTTTTCTTGTTTCTGGGACTCTGTTCCCTGCTCTAACTTTTTTAGTCACAAAAAAAAAAAAATAATCTATACTATTAAATCATCTTAGTACATCAAATACAAAGTTCAACTGGCAATTACTTCGAAAGACAATGAAGCCCTTGACAAAAAAAAATCCAACCCGATCCCTGACAATTACTTCGAAAGAACAACGAGACCCTTGTGCCAAAAAAAAGTCAATGTTGTTTTTTTTTTACACAAAGGCTAATAATCAGTCCCAAAAAAAATCAGGAGTCGGATTTGGTGTTTTTTTTTTCTTGGAGGCCTCGTTGTCCTTTCGAGGTAATTGTCAGGGACGAGTAGGGTATTCACTCTTATTTTTTTCTTCACTTTCTTAGAACAAGCAAGGCAAGTTCCTGTCTTTATTTAATTATTATATTATGGATACAAAGTCATTTCCAAAAAAGGCCTTACTATGCATGAAAAGCTAGCCTGCTGGTTCTAGAATCTAGAATTCTAGATTGCAAGCGATAGATCAATATGAAGAACCAAACTAGGTTGGTTGACAACCATGCAATAAGAACCACTTCAGAAATCACATTTTTTATTTGGGATTAAACACTTAGAAGCATAATTAATCTCCTGGTGATTGGACAAATATTATATTTCTCCCACATTTTTGTAAGGACAATATGCTCCATACTGAAGAAAGGAAAAGCCATAGAAGGTCTTCATGCTTCAAAGATTGTGGTAACCAATGAAAAGATAAAATGTCTGCTACAAAAACACTCATTGCATTTACAGTGGAGTCAGACCAACTACACCTGCAAACAAGCAAGCACAACACACACATTGTCAGAGAGGAAAAACAAAAAATTTATGATGGAACTCCAAAACCAAGGTTTGGGCAAACGCTATTCAACTATGATTTAAAAATTTCCAAATGAAAACCCAAACATGATGTTAGAGTAATGCAATGGTATTATGTAAAGCCCTGAAGATGACAACCAATATAAACGTTCCAAAAGCATTTCCCACCAAATTACATTTTCAAAGACACAGTAAATTTGATTATAGTTCATACCTATGAAGAAATCACTTTAACATCAATAATAAATTAACGGAAAATAATTCGTATAAGAAATTTGCAGCAAAGAAGTGAATCAAACAACACATAACCATACTGAAATGGATGAATTCATAAATATGAAATGAGCAGAACTCTTTTAATTCATGATTTTATTCATACCACATGCTAATCTTCCACCAGCATTTCCAGTTGTCAAACTAAGTTCATGCCCACCTGCGAAAGTACAAGTACTTGTGCATAAGGATAAAGTAAAAATACTCCAGTTATGATTAACATACTATACTTAGTAATTATATACAAGCCTAAAATGACAGCAAGGGGATATAATATGCCATAAGACAAACAACCAATTCCATTTTCATATCACAGCTCCCCTGTGATAAGTACACATCCATTGCACATTCATATTCTAATAACTTGGCTAAGACAAGTTTTGAGGCTAAGATAATTTCCTCTACAGCAGGGTCAAGTGAAGCGGATATAGAAACATAAATAAGTGTATGAAGAGGAAAAGCTAACCCTTTCCAAGATCATCCTCAAGTTCATGAACCACGAATGCTCTTCCAACAACTGAATTGGGGCCAGTGAGTGGTATCTGCATGTTTTGCAACAAATTACACATTTGACTATGACAGAAACAGAGTTACAGTTCCTCAAAATAAGATTTGGAATTCACAACCATGAAAAAATGGGCAACACTCTGAAAAACTTGTGAGATAACAAATTGCTGTACTGAAATACAAATTATATAAATTACCTGCTTATCGACGATTGTTGCCTCTGCAACACCTGTGTTGCAAAAATGGCAAGTAGTTTATACATAGCAGGTCCAGAAATCATTTGATAGTAGACCAATAAAAAAGTGAAGAGAAACAATTATTACCATCTGCATTAGCAACTATGTTTCCCAGGTCACCCGCATGACGGACTTCATCCTCAGGAGCACCATGTGTCAGGTTATTCGGGTTGAAATGCGCTCCTAAACAAGTCATTCAAGAAGCAAAACCTTTAACTTGGTCAATTGAACCATAGCAAGAAAAATGAAAACCTTGGGCTAAAAAAGTTGAAAACCAAGGCCAAGCTTCATTACCTGTTGAAATACAGCCGTTTGTGGTATCACCATACTCATGCTGCAAGATAAGACATCAAGATTTTGAAAGGGGAAAACAAAAGATACCATTCTCAGTATAATTATCAATTGCAGAGAATACTCACTAGGTGAAATCCATGAAGACCTGGAGTAAGGCCAGTAACACGAACATTAACAGTAGTAGGGCCTACACACCACAATCACACAGATTTAGTTGATTAACAACATACTAAGAAGTAAACTAATCCCATATGATGCAGTAAACACCTGAATTATTGCTATTGGAATTGATGGATATCAATAAGACTTATAGCACGCTTAGCAAATAGCAACACATTATCGCAGAGATACAATAACTTTTCTTTATGAATTCGTGAAATTTTTATTATAACCTGTTGTAAACTTAACATATCAGTCCAAACAAGAACTTAAACTAACACAAAAACCGCTGAACAGAATCTAAGTAGAACTACCCAACACAGAGAAAAAGAATAAATAATTCACCAAAAGAGGAAATTGGGAAGCTTCACAAATTCACAATGCACTACTATATAATTGATGAAGAGTTGAAGACTAAGATAGCTTCACTGGGTTTTAACAATGTAACGAAGTCAATTTTGACCAGAAAGTTGGAAACTTTGAGAGAATGGAAAAGAGGGAAAGCAGACCGTTGTCATCCTGGGTGAGAGTGACGACGCCTTCGACGGGGGAGTTACCCTTGAGGACGGCGACGGCCTTCTTGGTGGCGGCGACGACGGTGAGGTGCTTGGCGGCGGAGGCAGAGAGGGATGCAAATTGGGATTGAGGAGACAAGTTGATGGAGACGCCGGAGAAAGAGGACTTGAGGATTGAGCTTGGGAAGGGAGAGAGAAGGGGTTGTGGCGCCACCACCATGGTTGCTTGCATTGTGGCAGTTGTTGAAAGAGTGAGGTTAAGGTGTTTGTGATAATGCCGCAGAGAGAGTAACTCAGTAAGTGTAAGTGTTAAGAGTGTGCGAGTCAATGGTTGGTGGCTACTTAAAAAATATGATCCACCAATCTGTCACTGCCATTCACTATCATTCACACACTATCCCTTCGGCCCTCTCTAGAAACCTCTCTTGGTTTTTTTGGTCTTGTATATTCACTTGTCCTAACTTTTTTGATAAAAGACCCAAGATTTTGTTAACATTTGTATAAAACTTGATTGATAATGCTCACGTTATTACAAATTTACAACTAAGTTAGATTAGTTAATTGGTGAAGTTATTTGTTTACTTAAATAAATGTTAAAAATTAAAATTGTTTATACAGTAATTTATTGACAATGACAAAATTTTAATACATGAAAAAATTACTCACATTATTACTAATATTTTATAAGAGTTTAATTTTGATATATACAAAATTTTATGAGGAGAGAATTTTTTATTTCTCAAACTCACTAACACTCATAATAATAAGGAGAGAATTTTTGAGACAAACACTAAGTATTTTGATTCATGGAGAGATGAATAACAACATACATACGAAGCCTTTATATAGGTAAACCTTCATAATAAAATAATAATTCTTATAACGATTAAGCACTAGTCGTAATAATTCAAGAAACATATAAAAACTTTGACTAGTCAATTTCTTGTTCAAATTTGCTTCAAATTCTTAATCATCAATCTTGAAGCTTTCAATTCATGATTCTTCATTCTTCTAATATGGAGATGATGAGTGCAACTTGTATTCAATTCCAATTCAATTTGATTTTGAACTTCTTCAATGTTCTAATATGTTGTAGTTGTACTACTTTCTTGAATATTCTTGATTTAATTTTCTAACATTGCCTCCCTTAAATCAAGCTTGTAGAGTTTATCATTCTAAGTATCTTCTTCAACTTGTAACATAACTCGGGCTTCAATGGCTTTGTAAATATATATCTGCAACTTGTTTTCTTCAGTTGGACAGTACTCGATCACAACTTCTTTCTCATTTACCAATTCTCTGATTTTATGAACCCGAATATCAATATGCTTCGATCTTCCATGAAATACTGGATTTTTTCAAAGTGCAATAGCTGACTTGTTATCACAAAATATTGTTGTTGGAGTACTTTGTTTCTCGTTCAATTCCTCAAGAATTCTTCTTAACCAAACTGCTTGCGTTGCACAACTTACTGCTGCTATATATTCTGCTTCTGCTGTAAAGAGTGCTACTATTGGTTGTTTTTTTATGACCATGAAATTGCATTAGAACCAAGATGAAATACAAACCCTGAAGTACTTTTTCTTGTTTCTATATTTTCAGCCCAATCACTATCAGTATAGCCAACAAGATTTATTTCATTAGTATTCTCATAATAAATTCCATCATTTAAAGTACCTTTGATATATCGAAGAATTTTTTTTGCCGCTTGCAAATGGTTAGTACAAGGCTCCTCCATAACTCTGCTAAGCAAACCAACTCCAAATACAATATCTGGTCTAGTCGTAGTCAAGTACCCTAGACTTCCAATCAATCTTTTGTAGTATGTGGGATTTACTGCTCTTCCTTAATTTGAACTTTTTTTCGATTGGAGTAAAAACTGGTTTTGAGTGCTCCATTTGAAATTTCTTCAAAATATCATTTGCATATTTCTTTTAAGAAATGAAAATTCCATCATCTTTTTTAAGAACTTCGATGCCAAGGAAATAAAACATCAAACTCATATCTGTCATTTCAAAGTGCTTTATTATAGCCTCCCTGACTTCTGTAATTATCTTCAAATTGTTGCCAGTAAAGATCAAACCATCAACATAAAGACACACAATCAAGATATCTCTAGGTTCATCGAACTTTATATAAAGAGTATGTTCAAATGGGTATCTTTTGAAACCATTATGAGTAAAATAAGAATCAATCTTTTTGTACCACGCTCTTGGTGCTTGCTTTAGCCCGTACAAAACTTTCTTCAATTTGTAAACTTTATCTTCTTCTCCAAGAACTTCATATCCTGTAGGTTGCTCAACGTACACTTCTTCTTCTAAAGTGTCATTTAGAAATGCTGACTTAACATCTATTTAATGTATTTTCCACTTATTTTGAGCCGATAGTAAAATAATCATATGAATAGTGTCTAATCTAGCAACAGGAGCAAATACTTTAAAGTAGTCGATACCTGATTTTTGTTTGTATAATTTTGCAACTAATCTGGCTTTTCACTTTTATTCATGATTTTAGTAGATGTACAAAAAAAAAATTGTTATGATACCAAATGTAAGTATAATACCCACACTTAATTGGCCCTAGGATCACTCACTCATATAAATGACGCTATCATTTTTTTCATTTCTCAAACTCACTAACACTCATAATAATAAGGAGAGAATTTTTGAAACAAACACTAAGTATTTTGATTTATGGAGACATGGATAACAACATACATATGAAGCCTTTATATAGGCAAACCTTCAAAATAAAATAATAATTCTTATAAGAATTAAGCATAGTTGTAATAATTTAAAAAACATGTAGAAACTTTGACTAGTCAATTCCTTGTTTAATTTTACTTCAAATTCTTAATTATCAATCTTGAAGCTTCCAATATATAATTCTTCATTCTTCTAATATGGAGATGATGAGTGCAACTTGTATTTAATTCCAATTCAATTTGATTTTAAACATTTTCAATGTTCTAATATGTTATAGTTGTACTACTTTCTTGAATATTTTTGATTTAATTTTCTAACCGTTAGAGATAAGAGAGAAAAATTTGATTAAGTTTGATTCAATATTTTAGTTGGTGATTTTTTTTTATAAATTTTATTTTGAGAGTCTTTCTCAACTAAATTTTATTTTACGGTCAAATCTTTTATTATATAAATAATTAGTTGCTAGATTATTTAATGCATTTACAATCATACAATTATATTTATTTTTTTAAATAATTATTTTTTTAATTAATTAAAAAATAATTATTTTTACTCATCTAACCTATTATTTTAACTTAACATGAAACAAATTGAGCAATTGAACTCAATCTATGATCAATATTTTAAAAATAGAGGCTTAATAAACTAAAGTTAATCGTTTATATGTAATATAATATAAAATACAAATTAAAATATATAAAATAACACATGAAATGTACAAAAAATATAAAGCGATTTAGCTACTAATGATAATTTATTTTTAATGTATTGATAATATTTTTTATATTTTAAACTTAATATAAAAAAATATTTAAAACTTTTTGTTTGGGTTGAATAAATGGAAAAAACTGATTACAAGGCCCTTCAAAATATCTAAAACTTTTAATACGTTTTTGAACGAAGTACGAGACCATTATTGGGCCTTCTCGGTTTATATGAACACAACACTATCTCTTTTTCTTCCAACCAGGCTTATCTAAAACAACCAGGCCCATCTTGGCTCATATTTATTTGGATATATAAAGCTACTAGTCTGGATCATAACCAAATAGACAAGACCAATGGTTAAGCCAAAAACTAATGACAAGCCTAATAGTAAAAAATGTTAATAATAAAGACGAAAGAATCCAACTAACTGCGAATGAGTTATAGCTCAAATGACATAGTCTCTTCGTACTCAATTAAGAGGTTGCGGGTTTGAGTCTCTTATCTTTGGTAAAAAAAAAAAAAAATCAACTAACTTCCTAACCAATTAAATGAAATCCTTAGTCTATCGGACTTAACTATCTCGAATTCAATTTTTTTTTAAAATATAAAAATAAACTTGTTTGCTTGAGAGAATAATCCATTTTGTGTGCCTCTATATTATTTAAAGAATTAATTATTGGATTTTTGAATGAATAGATATCCTAGTTTAAAAAAGATGAAAAAATCTCCTTCGCACTGCGAAATAAATAAATAAAGGTGGAAGAATACAGTTATTGATAAATAATAGATAAGATAATAATAATAAACACATTGATGAATACTTTTTTCCCTCCTCACATGTTCGTTCCTCTTTTTGTCAACTTTAATATAGACATACTTATCTACCAATCCTCATTTTTCTAACTTTCTTTTATTCATATTCTAATTTGCTCTAATCTTCTTGCTTATCTTTGTGCACGTGAAGATTTGTTCAGCAATCATTTATTATTCTTAGTTCTAATTAGGCTTCATGTTCCAGCACAATTTTTATTTCCTTCCTATAATTTAGAGGCCGAAATAATAAACATGAAAATAAAGCTGCATATGGATCGGATAATATCCACATATTTGCGATAATTATCCGCGTCCGATTCGAATTTTGTGGATATTATCCAATCCACAAAGTCATCGGATTGGATCAGATTCGATCCGCACTATAGTAGGATCGGATTGCAGATTTGGCAGTGATATCCGCGGATCCGATTCGCAAATTCGCATATCCGCACATCTCATATAAATAGCATAGTTTAAGAAAGTAAATCCTAATGTAATATGAATTTTAGTGTATTATTTTATGAATTTTATGATATCTTGTTTTTAATTTTTTATATTGTACTTTAACTTAGAATAATTAAATTTAAATCTTGTGTTATTATTTTGTTTTTGTTATTCAAGAGAACTTTTATTGATAATATTTTAGAAGTAAATAGGCTTAAACAGGTGAAAAATGAATTTTTTAGATTTTTTTTTTGTAAAAATAGCCAAACAAAATCTTAAAATATATTTTTTTTTAATTATGCGGATATACCCGATATTCGATATTCGATCCTGCCTGAAAAAATACAGATATCGTATCTCATCCAATCTGATAAATACCGTACGAATCGAATAAAATTTTAGACTATATCTAATCCGATCCGATCCGTGTGTAACCCTACACGAGAGTATATAATGTGTTATGGATATAGTACATATTCCTACAATTATTTGGGATAGGGATGGGATAGGTCTCAACTGCAACTTTTGCAACCACTCAAAATCCGCCACGTTTTCCTTTTACCTCTAAAGTCTAAACTCTCCAATATTGATTGCAATTATTGAATTAATTTAATTAATATTTTATTATTTTATGTACCAATACAAGGAGCAAGCCGCAAACCGAAAACAGAAAACCGTGTTGGTGCCTTACTTTCACAATGCTTATCTCTTCACTCCATTGATTATTTAACACACAACATGTTGCCATGATTGATGGGTGAATTATTAGATAAGTTCAATAATTGTTCAAATTAATTAGTCAATAAAAAAAATAATGTTATTGTTAACGAATTATAATTCAAATGATATAATTTTTTTATATTTATTTAAAAAATCATAAATTTAAATCTCTCTATTTTCGATAAAAATAATGTGCATATAATTAAAGCAGAAAATATCAACATGGAAAAGACTTTTTCTTTACTCTTCTCCTTAGAATTTTTTAAGTCCCACATTTGTCAACATGTACACGTGGACACGCCACCTTCTTAGATATTTTATCCCTTTTTTTAGAATATATTATTTTAGTTATATAATCTCCTAAAATATTCATATTAAGATTTAAATATTGTTAATTTTCAAAATTACAAATTATTAAAACATTCAAAATTTTATCTTTTCTGTGTTTGCTATCATTAAAAATTCATTATTAGGAAAATATAATTTTTATATATGGTAGTAATAATAATTTATTGTAGTCCACTTGGTTCTGATTTATGGTAGATATTTTGTTTGTCACAAGTTGCATTATTGGTGTTGTTTTTTCTTATCCTATGTCACCAATTACCAATAATTTAATTACGTGTAGCCAAGTCAGATTTGGATTAAGTTGATGCACAAAACAACACAACAGAGAGTCATGGGTTGTCTTTATTAACTAATATTCTAAATTTTAGTCATATAATATAATTTATATAAATATATTTATTAAATGTCACACACACACACTCTCTCTCTCTCTCATCATTAATATTATACCTTCTAAATCATCATCATAGTAATAGTAATGGAAACCAAGGCTGAAGTTGTTTTTTCTTCTGCTGAATCCAGCTCCAAACACGTTTCTCCAATGGAACTTGGAATTGAGAATTTTGGGTATGTATTAACCTTTTTCATTTTTATCAAGTTCACATTTTTATTTATTTTATTTGATGATTCTGATGTTGTCGAGTTTTTACATTTTCAGGTGCAAACATTACAGAAGGAGATGCAAGATTAGAGCACCATGTTGTGATGAGGTTTTTGATTGTAGGCATTGCCACAACGATGCTAAGGTGTGTTGAAATTCTTTTAATTCATCATCTTTTGTTCTCTTTGTTGTTGCAGAAAATGTTACTTATTGTTTTGTTTCTGTTTTTGTTTGTTGTTTTTGACAGAACTCTGAGGAGATTAATGTTAAGGATCGTCATGATATCCCACGCCATGAAATTAACAAGGTTTGCATTCAATTTCATTAGAAGTCTCTTCTGTTAATCAGAGATGGTTATTATAACATGTTAATGATGATTATTTGGTTACTTTTCAGGTCATTTGTTCTGTGTGTGATACAGAACAAGATGTAAGTCCATAAGATCTTAACTTTGCAATCTATATGTATATGGTTGAAGTTATTATTCAGATTGGTGATTTTTTGTAATGGTTTTCAGGTTCAACAGTACTGCATAAACTGTGGGGTATGCATGGGAAAGTATTTTTGTGGCACTTGCAAATTCTTTGATGATGATGTAAGTCCTCTAATCCTACTTTGATAGATTCATTGATTGAACTACTTTTTCTTATTTAATTTGTGCTTTTTGTGCTAAAATTTTGTTGTCTTTGATCAGGTTTCAAAGAACCAGTACCACTGTGATGATTGTGGCATCTGCAGGTAAATTTAATTTCTTCATTCAGTTTTTGCTACTTTGTTATTGTTTAATTAATTAATTAATTAATTATGTCCACAAAGCTAAACAGAGTTTGATCAATAATCTCTCTTACAGAACTGGAGGAAAGGATAACTTTTTCCATTGCAAGAAATGTGGTGAGTTTCATTCATTGTTCCTTACTTTTTTCTGCTTTCTCTGCATAGTTATATCTTTTTTCTTGATCATTGTAAATTAATCATTATATGTTTTAGGGTGCTGCTACTCTAAAATAATGGAAGCTGGTCATCGCTGTGTGGAAAGAGCAATGCATCACAATTGTCCTGTTTGCTTTGAGGTATAAACTATAAAGACTATTCTTTTATTATGGTAAAATGTTTTGGGAAGAACCCCATGATTTCATTTTGTTTGGTTTTTGTTTAATTTTCAGTATCTGTTTGAGACATTAAGGGATATTACTGTGTTGCCTTGTGGGCATACCATACATTTGGAGTGTGTCAAAGAGATGGAAAGACATCATAGGTACTCTTGTCCGGTTTGCTCCAAATCCATTTGTGACATGTCAAGTTTATGGAAGAAGCTTGATCAAGTGGTATGTGTATCACAATTTTCTCCTTAATTTAGGCACATCAAATATATTAGGTTTCTTCATAGAAGGATGACATTCAAACATTTTTTTATCAGATTGCTTCAACTCCAATGCCAGAAACCTACAAAAACAAGATGGTAAGTAACAATCAATTTTTATTAACATAACATTATTTGATCAAAGGATTTGAATATTGATCTATTAATCAAAATATCAGGTGTGGATTCTGTGTAATGATTGTGGAGTGAATTCTCAAGTGCAATTCCATGTTGTGGCACATAAATGCCTAAGTTGCAACTCTTATAACACAAGGCAGATACAGGGGAACCCTGCTACCTCATGTTCTTCAAGAGTCACTGAGATGGTTAGGTGAGTGTTATTGGACCTTGCCGGAGCACTCGGCTTGATCGGATCGGACCAGACCAGACCAAACCGGACCACTTTATTGGTTATCATTTGGTAGAATTCTTTTGCTCATGTTATAGAGGAAGGCACAAGGCTTGTTCAAGCTCCAAATTTTGTACTTGGAATTTTATATCTTATGGTGCAATGTTAGTGTTTTAACTTTCTTTCTTATATGAATCTTTGCTGAATGATTTTATCCTAGTTGCTATTGACATGGAAAATTGTGGCATAGCTTCACAATTTCCATCATAAGTGGAGTTGCAACAGAAAAATGTTTAGAGTAGATACAAAAATTAAAAGAAATTAGAACACAACTAAGGGTTGCTAATATAGTCAGGTCTTATAATGGGTTGGTTTGAATAATTTGATAAAATATACAAGTTGGGTCAACAACAAAAATAGGTCAAAATAAAAGGAGAAGTGGATTTTGACCTAACTTAATTTGACACTCAATGAGCAAATTTGATTTATACTTGTAATTATTAATATGTATTATTAAAGATTAATATTTAAAACCAATCATATATAACATTTATTGTGAAAACAATTGAATCTCTCACAAAATTCAAATACAAATAAGTTTTCAATTATCTTTTTTTTTTCTGTAAATTCAATTGTCTTGGGGAAATGTTTTTGTGAGTAAAAAAATTATGGATTTATTTATGATTTTCTCTTAAAATATATAATAGCCCTCTTTTTTTTTGGTGGTTCTAATAGCCCGTGTATTATTCCCTATTTTTTATTTTGGGCTTGTTTATGTTTGCTGCTGATCTCACATTATACAAATCTGGGCCGATTCAACCTAAATTGAGAATAGCAGAGAGAATAACTTTAATGAATATTCTTTTTTCGTTCATAAGTGTCTTTCATGAATCATGAGTAATGTAAACAAAGGGTAGAGGTATGACCGTTATTATATGAGGTCTACCCAATGCTAGATGCAAAGGCGCATAATAGATCGATATTTCCTCCGGATGAACCATAGAGCTAAGAGAAACCATGAACCAGAATAGAAGAGCTTGTCCCACCCATTAGACCGTACATCTTTCTTGGTATATCCAGAAAGTAGATAGGAGCATAGACTGAAACATTCATTCTGGAGCTACAAAGATAGTTATTAAATCGTTAGCGCCGCATATCCGTTTCTTTATAACAATTCCTGTTAAACCCATTTCACGCATTCATTAGGGTATGAGGAGTGAGGTTCAGTTTGGGTAAACAACTTAAAATTATTGTGTGTTTGGATTTTTAGTTATAAAAGTACTTATTTTAAAGTTGTAGCGTTTCCATAAATAACTCAAAAAATACAAAATTTTTTTCACAAAAAATAGATATTAAAACAACGATGATAACAAATACTTTTCAATATTGAATGTTGATTTTCTATAACCTAATCACTAAGATTATAATTGTTTAGGCAATTAATTCTTTATTTAATCTCTTATTAGTTCCATTTTTTAGATAAAAACTGGTTCTTCTACTTTATCTTCACCCATAAAGGTGTTCTTGTATGTGGTAAATAATAATAAAATTTTAATTCACAATAGTCTTGATGGCAATGCCAAAGAAATTATTGTGTAGTTAGTGTTTGTTGTTTTATTGTGTATGATATGGTAGATAAAAATAAAAAATAAATGTGAAATGTGTGTCAATGTATATTTTGTTACTGTTTTTTATTTTTTTTACTTCTATTAGAATTTCCTCCAATATATGCAATAGGTGGTTCAGATGGAACATTGTTTTAAAATAGTGGTGGAGGATCAATATTTTCAGCAGATAAATCATTACGTAAAAATGATGGTAAAAGGCCAATACTTCTAGCAGATGGAATCTTGGGTGAAAATAGTGGTGGGGCAGTATTTCCATTATTTTTTTACAGAGTCAAGAATGAAAGTATATTTTTTTTTGTTTTGAAGTCATTTGTTTTACGGAAATGATAGAATGACTTATCGAGGAGGAGAAGTCATATATTTCTACTTTTTCAAAAAGTTATGAATTAATTTGTCGAGAAGTTATAAATTATTTTTAAAATAGTGTCAAACACGCATACCATAACTTTTTCATAATTTAAAAGTCAGAAAAAACAACTTCTACTTCCCCAACAGGCTCTATGTTCAACATTTTTAGCTTCTTCCATTGGAGTTGCAGAAGGCACAATTATTGGAGTCACATGGATCCAAATTGAAAAAGGTTGTTAACACTATTTGGGTGAATGGACCTTTCTAGCACTTGGAGTGTTATCCATTTACAATCATTGGCCATTCCAACATTCTTTTATTTTTCATTTTATTGAAATATACACAAAGAAGATTAAAATGTACAATAACAATGGCAATAATCAATTTGAGTTAGTTGAGTAATCAATTTATTTGTCCGCTTAAGTAAGTATCAAAATTTTGAATCCTGCTTATGCATGTAGCAAGCTAATGGTCATATAGGTTTTAATCTTCTCTTATTTCTTATTAATCACCTTCAAAACCGAAAATAAAATAGGTAAAATATACAAAAGTAGTACATATAGGTTTGTCTGATAAATATAGCCAGAAAGACCAAACAAAGTGGGAGATTTGAGTGAGAAGATACAAGATACAAGTGCTATATATGTGACCTAGTTTTTCTTTTAGCTTAGAGTAAAACCCAAGATTCTATAATTGAATAAGGAATGGATAGTAGTGTGGATGATGAGCTCAAGGGACCAAAGGCATGAAAGGGATTATAAAGCTTTCGCACATTACCCCACTTTTCCCCTCTTGTTTGCTGCAAAAGACACATAAATGGGACCCATTCTATGGATTATAGAAACCACTCTTCGTTAAGTGTCCTATTTTCCTGCCTCAAGCTACTGAATAAATAAATTAGTTTTACATTAAAAAAAATTAGTTTTGATGCACAATATAAATCAATTTTATTATGTATTTAATTATATAATATCACTAATTACTTCATAGATACGAAGATGATTATTCAAAAAATAGATATAATTAAATACTATTAATACACTAAAATTAAATTCTTTGTGTTAATTTAATTACTCAATCATTTCATTGAGAGAAAAATACTAGTAAGTCATATAACAAAATCCAATAAGAGTCAACAAATATAAGACTGCATTTTAAGGAACTTTGTTGCAAAGGTCATAGTGGTTCATAATCTAACAAAAGAAAAGAATCAATAAGAAATGAATATAAAAACCCAACAAAGTTAAAATGTCAAATTAGACCATACATGTTTGCATAACATTGACTAAGATGTTTTGTTCTTGAGGTTAATGTTTTCCTTCAGAAAGAAATTTGTTATTTGATACATAAGAATTGCAAGTTTGAATTGCACACTGTCGGTGACTAATTCTATAACCAACAATGATCATGTCTTCAATTTCAAACCAAAAAGAACCATGCAAACATCATCATTGTCAATGACTTAAAAGGTAGAGATGCCTCTAGGCTATAGAACCATTTAAATGTCAAATTTTCAAATTAACCATTTTGATTTACATAAAGTTAAATCCAAACATTTTAAATGTTTGACCGGAAAGCTCACTCTTAATGCTAAAAAGGGTCCATAAAATTAGCTTTTAGTCACCTTTTTAGCTTTGAGATTTAAATCTAATCATCCAACTTAAACGTTAGTTTGAAGCTCTAAAAAGTTAAAACACAAACGAATCCAATGTCAGATTCAAAACTCACATGCATGGCATTTGACATCACATCACATCAGAACCAATGCCAAGATATGAGTTTGGAAAATGACTCAAACACTATCTTTTTCCCACATCTTTTGCTGCAAGCCATGAAATAGCAACCAATGATTTGAAGCTGAACAAAAAGGGTGAAAAGGTTGTGATACATTTGTGTATGTAGTTACAACAGAATGTGCAATCACTTCATTTCTGAATGCTATAGTCACTCTAACCAGCACAACACATACTTAACAGAGAGAATGGACCACAGGGACCACACCATTTGCAATGATCTCACAATCCCCATCAAAAAGTACTTACATGATCCGAACCATATTTTTAGAACACATTTAATACATACTCTTGAAACATTCATAACCACTCATTCTTTGATTTTACACAAGATTTAATCATTATAAATAAAAACCACTATGAATGTTCATGAAATACGTATTAAATGTCATTTAAGAGCATGCAAGTATTTCTCTGGTTTCTTCGCTTTGTAGGCTTATGAAAATGTCATGCAGGCCTAGCAAGATACACTCAATCATGTGGAATTCAAACTAAAGCCAAAAACCAGTAGTTTTCGGCTTTAAGATGGCCGTGGAACCACCCTAAACTTGAATTTCTAAGAGCTGCTAGATGGTGTGTCAGAGTATGGCAAAGATTGGATTATAACCCGAGCTCCTGAAGCAAGCCTGTTGAGTTAAAATCAAACCAATCAATCTATATTCTTTGGAAAAATAGTGAAGTAATGAAGTATTAATAGAAACAAGTTAGTATCAACACTTAACTTTCTTCAATTTTGATCATCTCATCTTCTCTAAATGAATCTATCTTATAAGATTGCTTTTTCCCTGGTAGAGGTTCAGTGATTCTTTTGCTGCTACCATTTGATCTTACTGAGGATTTGCATGAGCTGTCAATTCTATCAGACGAGCTTCTCGATTCGTCAGAAATGGGGGATTTCATGTATTCGCTTCGCAATTGCTTGGTCAACGAAGTAATTGATCGTGGAATGCATTTTGAATGTCCTGAGGATGGTTCCTCCTTGTCTTCTTCTTGTTTTGCTTCTTTATATATCCTGCACATTTGTGTACTGGTTTTGTTACAGATGAAACATTGGCCACGATGTGATGACTACCGTGTTCCTATCAGATGCCAATCAAAAACAATTACAAAACTCTAAAAGTTGAAAATATCTTAGCACTTAGCAGTTAAGCTCATGAAATTCTATGGAATTCTGTTATTATTTTAAGACCAATTAACAGAAGATATGTCAACAATAAGGCATGGATTTTTGTATGTCAACAATGAAATACTTAATACATGTGTGTAATAGAGAGAGAGAGAATTTTTAACTGAGTCTTGGACAAAAAAATATCAGCAAGAAACTCAAGCATTATCCACTTTGGACTACTACACAACTAGTTTTCAGTTCAATCTACTGAATCTAGCATCATTCGCAACTAGAAATATAAACAATGATTACAATTCATAAGCCAGTTCCTCCAGTTTGTGTCAGTTAAGAAAACGGTGTTGAAAGCATAACATACTTCTCATCATTATAGGAAGAAGAGCGTTTCAGAGCATTATCCCCATCTCCTTCCTTCAGTTTAGTCTCCACTAAACTCCCACTAAAATATTCTTTATCTTCCAATCTAAGGCTCATGAGCTTTGGATTCTCTGCCAAGCAATCAAACTCTCCCAACATAAATGAAGTTGAGAACAATGGAGACGGGAATTTTGAATTGGAAAACCTAGGCTTGTATGAAGGAATGAGGTCAAAACTGTGGTTCTTCACCGATATTGAGCCGCATGAGATCAGTTGCATGAGCAAATGTGAAGCTTTCAACCTTGTGTTGGTAGGCATCCGAATGCTATCTTCTTCCACAATCCTAAAGCTGTTCCTCTTACTAGCATCAGCTCTAATAAGAGATTCCAAAGTAGTTTCAGGCTTCCCCACAAAAGATGAAGGACTTGAAGTCGAGGGAGGCGGTGAAATGGTATCTCTACAGATTTCAGGATTGTCCTTCGCATGTGGAACTCGACAAATTTCATGGCATTCAGATACCAATGATCTATCCTCTGTTGATACACCCCTTGTACAAGTTTTATGTGTTTTCCGTCTGCTGACACGTTCTTCTGTCTGAGTCGAAGCGTCTGCCAGTCCATCAGTCTTATAGATTTTGTACTCTGTCAAGGCCAAGCTTAGAGAGTCACTCTTTTCATCTCTAGACTCCGGAGATACATCCGATGAACCAGAGTGTGGTCCTTGGGAAAGCTCATCTTCTTGGGAGTTCTTTATCTCTTTCCCATTCATGCTATCAGAAGAGGAAGCTTCATCATGGCTCCTAGAAGAAGGTGGCCCTGGCAACAGCTTCATGCTTTGCATTTTGACATTGTTAATGGGACTGTAACGATCTGTAAAGTGTAAAGCCAAATTCACAACAATTGAGATCCTGAATAATCGATTCACTCGGATCTTAGCAAATGATCACCTATTGAACATAAGTACAATAGATATCTCTCTCCTTTACCTGAATTGGTTTCATCGAAGAGTTCAGAGCCTTTGAGGACATACTCATTCCCATGGGCAGGTAGAATTAGATCATCTTCAAAGAGATCATGCCACACAAATCCATTCTTGTAGCTTCTGAGTTACCAAAAGAAAAGAACAAACATCAAAACAAAATTCAAGCTTAGAATTCTTCATTGTTTCCTCTATAATTGCAATCTTTAAGCTGAATCAACTTTTCTAAAATCCAAAATGGAAACAACAACATAAAAATTGGACCATTCCCCAATAGAGGGATTACTACATGAATGGTTTTATATAAAACAAGTCTTACAATAATGTCATTTAAAATATCCAGCTAGAAGGTGAAAAATGAAATACAAATTGAACAATAATGTGTGACAAGTCACTCACCTCTTGCAAGACCATGAATACAAGGAAGCCATTCCCCTACCTCTCAAAGCATTTAGTCTATCAATCACATCTGCACACAGAAACAAATCCCTTCAAATTTCAAAACCACAAGCCATAAAACATCCCCAATACAACACAAAAAGTTTTGGTTCTTGAATTCCTTTATCTACCTCTCAAGTATAGCCCCTCAGGGGAAGACACTGGAACCTCCATGAAATGAGGGTGTTCTAGCTGCCTGTTCCTACTGAGATAGTAAATCACAGGAACCTTCCTATTCTGATGGTACTTTGGGGATTTCTCAGTCCACACTTTTGCCCTCTCAGGACTCACTTGCCTTTGGTACTTCTTCATCCTCCCTTCCATATTCTCTCACATGCACCACCACCACCACCACCAAGCTAAAAGTTCAACCTTTATCCACAACTTGAAGCTAGTAATACTCAAAACCCTACAAAAATGAACCCCATTATCTTCGTTAGCCTCATTCTGCAACAAAATGATACTGGGCACGCAGAATAGCTTTCAAAATAAAACATCCACCGAGTGTCTGTGTGTTTGAAATCAGATCTAACTAGCCAGTAATACAAAATATGAGTGAGTAAGTTTTTCAAAGCTGGAATCTTTTGACTATTTAAATTCAAAAAAGCAAAAGAAAGAGTTACCTTGATAGATAAAAACGGTGGAAGAATTTAATTGATGTACGGAGAAGAATACTAATTGCTAAGTGTTTTTTGTTTTGTTTTGTTCGGTTGTGGGAAGGACGGTGGCGCTAAGACGAAGAAAGAGAAAAAGTGGGAAGTTGCCAAAGTTTTCAAATTGATGGAAATTGAAGAAGAATTTGAAGGTGGCACACAGTGAGTGAAGTTTTGGAACTTGCAACAGAGAAAAGGACTGAAGAAGAAGCAGAAGAAGAAGAAAGTTGGATTTTGATTTGGTTTGGACTTTTTATTTTGTGAAAATTTTGGCTCATTTGATGGATTCTTATAGTGAAGAGTGATGATTGATGAGTGTGCTTGACTTCACTTGTGAGTTGTGACTCTTCTCACTCTTTTTCCAAATGCAAATGTTTGTGTCTGCTGCTGCCTCTTCTGTCTGGTTTTCCTGTTTTTCTACCTTTTCTTCTGTTTTTACCCTTTTTCTTTTCTTTTTTTAAACCCAACTACCATTACCATGATTTCCCTTCAAATCATGCAAGGTAACATTCAAAGATTTTGTGTTGACTTTCACTAATTCTTTTTGCCCATTTAATTTATTTATCTAAAATTGAAGTCATAATTTATTCATTGTAGTTATTAGGTTTAATTACTCTGTTAGTTCCTATAATCTTGTAAAATTTTCAATTAGGTCTCTATTTTTTTTTTTCTTTTAATTGAGTCCTTGCACCAAAAGTTTTTTTTAATTGGGTCCCTACACTTTTTTTTCTTTTATTTAGGTCCCTGTACCAATTTTTTTTTTAGTTGGGTCCCTATAAAATTAAGTCAATTACTACTAAGAGAACTTAATTGAAAAAAAAAATGATGTAGGGACCCAATTAAAAAGAAAAAAAATATATAGACCTAATTAAAAATTTCACGAAACTATAGGGACCAACAGAATAATTAAACCTAGTTATTACTACATTATGGATTGGATTTTAATATTAAATCACAAAAAATACAAATTTAATAATTATTAAATTAAAATAGTAGTCACCAAAAAAAAATTAAAATAGTAAAATTCATACATGATATAAATTAATAATAGTTAAACTCTTTTTTTTATTTGACCATTTTTTACTTTAGATAATTTGTTTTTATATTATTATTAAAAATTTAAAATGATTATATATCTAAAATTTTAAAGTGTTTATTTTTTTAGACTTTATATCTCGTTGTCTATAAAAGTTTTTTTTTTTAATGTTCGTAAAGTAACTCTACTTATTTATGTAATGTATTATAAGGTCATTTTTCACAAGTTAACAAACTATCTTTTTATATTGGATTTTTCAGAAAGACAAAAATCTAAAGTGGTTCTTTAATTTGTCTTGGTATTAAAAGAATATGAATGATATTTTATTATGAAGAATAATTATAGTAACCATTAACTATTTGTTTTATATTTTATGATTTATTATTCACAAAGATAAAAATATATGAATTATCCCGAATATAATATTTAGCTAACACTTGTTAAAGTAGCTTTACTCATGAAATATTAATAATGATTTCGGTAGTAAGTGTTTAGAAGGTGAGAAGCAAAATCATTAGGAAGCATGATACAGTTATGCTTATATTTATATTTATAAGTCATTATAGCAAATAAAAAATTATTAGAATAACATGAAATAGTTATCCTAGCTGCCATAGTGCCATGCCCTCTTCTTCTGATGAAGGAGAATTTTATTTTGTTGTTTTATTTTATAACAAATGGGAAGTGGAATTTTATATTATATATATGAAATGGAATAGAGATCTGAGGGGCCTTCAAGGAGACCAATTCAAACTAGCATTTAGGAATCCAAGGGATTGGAAATTTTAATAAATCAAATAATTAAGTACTATTATTTGTTTGCCTTTTAGTTTCCATTGCTTTACATGATCAAAGTGGAATCTATATATCATTCAAAAGAATATCACGCTAACAAGATAGAAAGGAGAAAAAAAAAAGGTAATAATGGAATAAGGTAGGATGTTGATGCTCGGATAAAATCGGGTTTATTTTAATTTAAATTCGACCATAAATATATATTGGATCTATTTTTTAAGCTATAATCCGACTCTAAACTTGATAAAATTTAAATATTTTTAGGCCACAACTATACCGGATCTAAATCGGGTGAATACTGAATCTTTAAAGTTTTAACAATCATTTATAAAGAAACTTATTTATGATGCACTTATTTATAAAAAAAAAAATTTGTTACCAAAAAATTAATATCTATATTTGAACTTGAATTTGTCTATAAATTCTAATTTGATACTTTTTTGATTTATTTTCTAATTCAACAAATGTGATTAAAAATAAAACAATAAACTTACAATTAATATAACATAATATTGAAATTAACTTAAAACATATATCTCTTTTTTAGTTTTCTTAGGGTGCACATAGGTCGGGTAAAGCCAGATTCGTCTTAACACGGACCCGATCCGAAATAATTATCGGGTCTATTTTTAAAACCGTTACTCGACTCTAAACTCAATAAAATCACACCAAATTAGCCTCTAAAATATTTTGGGTAAAGTCGGATCTTCGAACTGAACTCAGCCATAAACACCCGTGTAATAAGGTTCTCTTCCCCTCTATATTTTAAGTTCAATGAAAAACAATATAGTTACGCGAAGTAACACATTGACCAAAAAAAAAAGAACTTATAAGATTTGACTAATAACATAGTTAGTGTGTAAAAAATCATAAAATTTTGGAAAAAATTTAAATATATCGGTACATTAGTGTTTCATTTATTTTTATTGTTAATTTTAATTATATATATTTTTTATAATTAAGATCAACAATTAAACACTGATATACAGTACACTTCAAAAATTTTCTAAAGTTTTTCCATCCAAAAACTTGTCAATAAATTTTGCATGCCATTGTGCAACTTCAAGTTTGCTAATATGGACCACTTTTCTGCTTAGGTTATGCTTAGGTTATGACTTATGTTTAAGATTCTCAAAATCAAATTGATAGAGCCATGAATTTAAAAATTTAAAAGTTAAACTAATATTCAATCAAAATTAAATCGAATATGATAAAATAATATATTTATAAATATTTTTGTTTGTATTTTATTAATTTAAATCAGTTAATCGCTAAAAAATTAAACTAATTTAATCGATTAACCAATGTTAGTATTTTAAAATTTAAAAAATTATTTTATTAAATATAATTATTGTTACTTGTATATATTAAAAAATATTTTTAATTTAATTTACTGAATGTAAGTATAACTGTTATAATATTTAAAAAATATTTTTAATTTAAAATATCAAAATTTTAGTAAACCAAGCCAACGTGTAGTGGTACTAATATCATGGAGAGTCCATTTGAATTTGTTGAACAACCTTTTGTTTCACATACATTATATATATCTGCATGATTAATCATACACTACATGCATGGTATATAAAATTGTACTAATCAGTTTTAGACTTTTAGGAGCAAATTAAGTAGTTGTGCGCGCTTAATTATTATATATGGAGCGTTATATAAGGACAAATTTAAATTCTTGGTCTTTTTTAATTTTACTTTTATATTTGAGGGGCCTTCAAGAAGAAGATATAGATGATAGAGAAGCATTAAAATGCACTCCAAATTAGAGATTCAACCAGCTTTATTTACACATTTAAATTCAGTTAATAATCACCATCACTAACTGACTAACACATGAAGCTCCATTTAATTTGTTTATAATTTTTGCATATTTAAGGCATATGTATATGTTAAAAAACAATTATTCATATAAAATACATATTAAAAATATAAAAAATACACTTAAATATACATTGAGATATGATAATGAATTTAATTTAATTTAATTTAATAACTGATTTTTGTTATACATATATTTTTTTTTTAAAAAAAATTAACTAGTAGTACTTACATATTCATTCATTTTCCTTGATTAACTCATCAATCTACCTTTGTCCCCATATTAATAACCAACTGCATACCTGTCTACTAAAACCTTTAATTTATTTTATATATGTTTTATATCTTCCCTTTACTAACTACCAAGTTAAAAAAAAAAGTGTTAAAATACTCATGCAATTCTATGTTGATGTAGACTATACAATATACACAACTATACCATTTATATCTTTGTAACTGTGAATAGTTTGTTCATGTGAACGAACTTGAAGAGCATGTGTATATATATTTAATAATTATATATATACACCAAATATATTTACAATAGTTAACAATAGTATTTTCTCTTAATTAAGTAATTCACATTCAAGTCTTAACAATAATAATCTACTAATTAAACTTCCATGAAATGGGCATCATTTAAACTGACGTTAGATTAATTAAAAGGAAAGGTATTTGATTTTATTGAATATTAATAATGAACTTAAGGACAAAATGAAGCAAATAAATGAAATGTGAAGAAATGATGAGACATGAAGGTGCCAATGACACATGACACAAAATAGTAGTGGAACCAAACAAAGAGTATGTATCCCATGTCCTTGATTGAACCTCATCATCAAGTTAACAAAGACATCAAGGGCTTGTCTGATATGGCCTTTTTTCCTTTTAGAAGGAAACACATTCATGAGTCTATAAATATACATATAAGAAAGACTAATAATGTACTGTTTTTTTAATACACCGCTCAAATATTAATATCTCCATGATTGCATTTGCATATAGGTTCATGTATGTCTTTGAGTTGAAGCCTTCAGAGATAGCATCAACTTTAGTTTCAAGTTCACCCACTTGAAAAGTTTGTGGTTGTAATTATGTATATACACACACTCTTGTAAACCATTACAAAGTTAACAATGCGAGATTACTACACAAGTCATGTGACTAATGGCACAATATTATTGCAGCCTTGTTTAATTAACCTAATAAGAGAAAGCAAATATATATATAATTATATATATTATTTCAGAATGACGATTTAAATAGTTTTTAATTTTAGGTATTACAACATCACAATAGTCAGTTAGTCACACATATTATATACTTACATACCCAAACTAAAAGTTTTTATCTGCAGTGTCGTTAGAAAATTAACTAAAATAGTAGCTAACTAAAGTCAATTAGTTGAAAAACAGGAAGTCTGTTGTAAAAAAGAAAAAAAAAAGGTCAAAAAATAATTCTCTATTATTCTAATTTTTTTAAATTTCAAAATAAAAAATACAAAAAATTAACTTGAATTAACTTATGTTGTAGTTGGCCTCCTATACTTTTTTTTCCCCTCTCTATTACTGATTTCAACTAAATTTCAAAGCAAAAATCATTATCTCTAGACCGCCTTGCATGCAAACATAGTGTTTTATTGGGCCTAGTGTTTTCAAAATTCTGTAATCATTGGGCCTTGTGATTAGTTAATAGTTACGGGACTCTAGGCCCAAAGGAAACTAAAATATTAATAATTAATAATTCATAGTCGTATGATTTGTGAAACTAGTACTTTACTAGAACTCCAGAAGAGTGGAAGCAGTGTTGTTCCCGCCATTTATATCATCACAAATTTCTCTGCGCGCTCTTTCTCTCTCTCTCTCTCGTTGATGCTCGCATTCCGGCCATGCTTCTTCAACCCACCACTCTGCCGCCCCATTTCCGTTAAAGTTCTCTCCTTTTTCGCATTTCCTTCTTCTCACATTCTCTCTCTCCCTTTCCCCCATCGCACAATGACCAAACCACCCTCCGCCTTCGACGCTCTCATGTCCGGTGCTCGCGCCGCCGCCGCCGCCGCTGCCAAGAAGAAGAAAGCCGAGCAGTCGCAGCAACCAACTGTTTCTTCTCCCAAGAAACGAAAACCTTCATCCTCCACTCTCCCCACTCCAACCTCCACGCTAAACCCTAACGACCCCAAACCCTCCGAAACCGTTCCTACGCCAACGAGTGACCCGCCCAAGCAAGAACCGGAGAAAGAAGGCCCTCCTCCGACCAAGACTCGCCACGTGTCTTCTTCATCTGCCTTGCAGGAGCTGAAGAAGCGCATTCCGCAGCTGAAGGCGAAGCCTTCGAAATTCGATCCTAGCTCAGTGGCTTGTTGGGAGAAGGGCACGCCTGTGCCGTTCTCGTTACTGGCGTTGGCGCTTGACATGATTTCTATGGAGCCTGGCAGAATCAAGATGACAGATATTGTGTGCAATTTGATGAAGACTGTGATATACTCTACCCCTGAGGATCTTGTGCCTCTGATTTATCTCTTCGCGAAGAGGTGAGTGTTTCAAAAGTTGTGAAATTTAACTTTCATTTTAAGATTCTTTAATATTTTAAAGTGCTTTGGATGCAAATTAAGTTAGTTTAAATGCATGGTAGGGTTGCTCCGGCGCATGAAGGGCTGGAATTGGGAATTGGCGAGACTTCGATTATTAGGGCACTTGCTGAGGCAACTGGAAGTACTGAATCCAAAATCAAGACGCAGTATCAGGTGACTCTTTTGGGTTTTGTAGTCTTTGACTGTCTCTTTCCCAATGGGGATTGTTTGATGACTTGCCATTTTACTTTAGGATGAATGTTTTCTTGTTGTTTGTTGTTGGCAGAAAGTGGGTGATTTGGGAAAAGTTGCCAAGGAGTGCCGTTCATCTCAGTCCATGATGCGGAAACCTGAGGCTCTGACTATTAGGAAGGTTTTCAACACCTTCCGTCTTATTGCCAAGGTGAAATTTTGTCATATTTGTATGTTATGCAATTAAGCACTGCCAAGGTTTTCAACACATTCCCTCTTTCTCAAGCTCGTGCTTTGTTATTAGATGTAGGGACATGTTAGTGTTTAGTGTTTTTCTAGAGGTTTAATTTTCTTTCGAACACCTGAGAAACAACAAAAATCCTTATCTGATCCTATTCTTATATTTAAAATATTGGAACTTGACTTATTAGTATCGTTCCGGTTCCGGAATATTGTCCGTATCTCAACTCATTTGTTGATACTGAATCATGGTTGGAAGAGGCTTGTTTTCTATCATGACTAATTAAAGATTTGTATGTGTTTTGGTCTTTAAGTCAATTCTTCTCTAATTGTTGATTATGTTGGATATTAATACTTAATAGGCATATTTCGTATCTTGTAAGAGAAGGAAAGACAAGTATCTGGGGATTTGGAAGATCTTTTCATTATTATTTATTTGGTTGAGAGCTGAATGTTGGTAGGATTCTCTCAATTTGTCCTTACTTCTAATGTGTACAGGAATCTGGAAGAGACAGTCAAAAGAAGAAAAAGAATCATATAAAGGCACTTCTTGTTGCTGCAACTGACTGCGAACCTCAATATCTTATCTGTTTTCTACAGGTTGAAGCTTTGCTTTATTGAAAAAATACAGAAGGCTTACTTCTCCATATTAAATATTAATCACATTGTGGGTTTGTTTTCTAGGGAAAATTGCGGATTGGTGTGGCTGAGCAAACTCTCTTAGCTGCATTAGGCCAAGCAGCAGTACAGAGTGAAGAACATTCTAAACCACCTGCTGGCATTAAGTCTCCTTTGGAAGAGGTAAGTTAATCTCATTGTGGTTGTTGAGATTTGGGAAATATGATGCAAAGAGTTTGTCTGTTTGTTTGTTTGTTTTTGGTTTGGGTGTTACAAAGTGCAAGGAGTTAATCAGTATACAAAGCTCATTCTTGTGAGGCTGGAGTGCTGACAATGTCTATTGTGGGTTGCATTAGCATTTCAGCACTATATGATGATACAACATTTTCGTGGTTCTTATGTATTAAGTTATAGGCTCTACCACTCTAGTGAATTGATTCTTTCTTTATTTCCTTTTTGTTTATTTCTGGTTTCTTTTTTTCATCAGGCTGTAAAAATTGTTAAACAAGTCTACTCTGTTCTTCCTGTCTACGACGAAATAGTATCTGCACTTCTTACGCATGGTGTATGGAAACTTCCATCAATATGTAATTTTACTCCTGGTATTCCAGTTGGACCTATGCTGTCAAAACCAACGAAGGGTATCTCTGATATTCTAAATTCATTGCAAGATGTGGAGTTTACTTGTGAATACAAGTATGATGGAGAGCGTGCCCAGGTGACACTTTCATGTTCAAATTTTCTATTGGAAATACACTGCACAGTATTATCTATTTATATATGTGCAATGACATTAACTTTATTGAGACAGGTACATTACATGGAAAATGGTTCAGTTGAGATTTATAGTAGAAATGCTGAGCGGAATACTGGGAAGTTTCCTGATGTTGTTGCTGCAATTTCAAGGTGAAGAAAACTGAGTTGGAATATTATAATTGAGGACTAGTAACATTTTTTTGGGTCATCATCAATACTTCTATTATCAACACTCTTTGTTATGATTACATTGAAATCATTACACCAACTGCTTCTAAAATTTCTTAAACTTAATTTATTTTGATATTTGCCATCAATGAACAGGTTAAAGAAATCAACTGTATCATCATTTGTTCTTGATTGTGAAATTGTTGGATATGATCGTGAGAAACAGACCATCCGTTCTTTCCAGGTACACTTCATACTGGTTATTTTTTGTGTGGGTAAGACATTCTTTTATGCTAATAATCGCCTCTATGCTGTCTTGCCTGTCTAGATGATGCAATTACTTTTATTTTATGTAAGCAGTTGAGATTGGACTTATGTTTATGACCTAATATCTTGACAGGATCTTGCTACTCGGCCTCGTAAAAATGTATCTGTGGATAATATAAAGGTTGACGTCTGCATATTTGCTTTTGATATACTGTATCTTAATGGCCGAGTACTTCTTCAGGATAACCTGAAAATCCGTAGAGAGGTACAGCTTTTATCTCTGCTCTGCCGATGGTTTCATTTTATTGTCTCCTTTATCTTGTATTTCAAATATTATTATAAGGTTAGCTGAAGGTCAAACCCTAAGATGTTATTCCGGTGTTTAAGACAAAACTTTAAGGCATAAATAAGTAGTACATTCATTGTAAAGTGTAGGTTGAGTTAGTGTCTTGTCTTGGCACACCTTTACATGGATATAACTAAAAATACTGTGCAGTTCTTGTGCTAGGCTAATGCATTGCTAAGAGGTTGTAACTTAGTGATAAGGATTTGATTCCACAAGTACTGTCAAACTGAGGTCTGTAAATATATTCTCATGGGGCTGGATGGCTTTGAGCCAGAATATCATTCAGGCAATGCAGAGGTGTGTTGAATTGAAAAATGTAGTACTTCGGCAGGTGTACTTTAGTTGAAAGATTTGGCATTGACCAATACCAAAAGCTTATGCCCTTTTAGTAAGTACTCACACAATGAAGTGGAATGCAAACATTAATTAGTTGTTGAATCTCATGTAGATGCTGTGAACTGTTATGCCTCATTTTTAATAGGCTTTTTGTATAAACAAGAAGTAAAGAACAATATGTTGACAAGTGCTTGTTTTCTCATTGCAGCATCTTTATGCCTCTTTTGAAGAAGAAACTGGAGTTTTTCAGTATGCAACGGCAATAACATCAAATGACATTGAGGAAATTCAGAAATTTCTCGACAAAGCTGTTGGGTCAAGGTCTCCTATTGATTCTATTTAATTTCAATTGTTTAGAAATTTCGTCACTTCTGTTCTTCCATCACCCAATTTTATGTTTAATTTTGTCATTTTGCTTGTCCCTTGAATTGCAGCTGTGAGGGATTAATCATTAAAACTTTAAATGATGATTCTACATATGAACCTTCCAATCGGTCACACAATTGGCTAAAACTGAAGAAAGATTATCTGGATAAGTAAGGGTGTAATATTTAACTTCTTAATTCTCTTAAATCTTACTGGATTTCTGTTTATTCATTCTCTCTAATGTGCAGCATAGGGGACTCGCTAGATTTGGTACCTATAGCTGCATTCTATGGACGTGGGAAACGTACAGGTGATCATAAAGTATACTCTTTATGATATGCTGATGCCTGTATTGTATTTGTTACTTTTATTATTAATTGCAGAACAGCTACCTCCAATATTGTCTTGTCAATATCATGTATGCCATAGGGATTTTCTACATAATGCTATATTACAGACTGAGCTCAAAGTGGTTTGAAATGAAAGCTGAATGATGTCTTGTAGGAGTCTATGGTGCTTTTCTTCTTGCTTGCTATGACTACAATAACGAAGAATTTCAAAGTATTTGTAAGATTGGTGAGTGATCGGATGTTGTTAAGTAACTGTTGAGTTCCTTTGTTTCTTAAAATTAATTGTCTCATATTTTGAAATTTTTACTCTGAGTAGGAACGGGATTTACTGAAGACGTGCTCGAACAGCGTTCTAAAAGTCTTGGTTCTGAAGTGATTCCTGGGCCAAAGGTACCTCCATTTCTTGTTCCTCTTTGAACCTGGTTTGAATCCTGCCTAATATTACTAGTGATTTTCAGCCATACTATCGATATGGAGATACAATGAAGATGCCTGATGTCTGGTTTGAAGCTAGTGAGGTAAGAGTGTTGTATGCCCTTGGTAATTTTGTTGTTCTCTAGTTCTGTCAATGAGTTGTCGTTTGCCTCTTGATTATTGGAATGCTGCACACTTCTTTCTATTGCTTAAATGGAAGATATGAGGTCATTTTCTATTAGTGTACTATATGCCATTGATAAGTAGCACTTAAACTATATTTCCTTAAGTATAGTGTTTTATCGCAATTTAACTTGTAGGGAATACTTCTGATCATGTATTATCTTATTTATTTATTCAGGTGTGGGAGGTGAAAGCTGCAGATTTGACCATTAGCCCAGTTTACCGAGCTGCAGTGGGCATAGTAGATTCAGATAAGGTACTAGAAAGTAGAAACAAATGAATTGATTATAGAAACTACAAATTTTGGTTTCTCGTTTTGGTTATTCATGTTACGGTAAAATACTGTCTTAGTCTCTAACATTTGGGTTAAATCTTAATTTCGTATCTTTGGAATGTTTTATTTTTTCCAAAACGTCTTATTTCGTTCTACTTTTGTCTAATAGTCAAAATTAAAACTTCTTCCGAAAATATCCTTTTCCCTCTATTATTATCAATTTTTTTCCTTATTCTTCCATCATTTTTACTACCAAATCACTACAACCACTGCTACAGCCACCAAAATTACAATTGTTGGACAGTGCCTAGAAGATGATAATGATGGAGGAAAAGGGACATTTTTTAAAGAAAAAATTTTAGTTTTAACCAGAAGACTAAAATATGACAAAAAGGCGTTTGTGAAAAAATTGACATTTCAATGTTAGAAACAAAATTAGAACTTAACTCAAACGTCAGAGACAAACAGAATTTCGTCCTTCATTTTTTATCACTATTTTTAGCACTTGCTGCATTTAACTTTCATCGACAGGCTTTAATGGTGTATCTCTATGTATTTTTCCCCCCTAAAGGGCATATCTCTTAGATTCCCACGGCTAGTTCGAGTTCGACCTGACAAAACACCCGAGCAGGCCTCATCATCTGAGCAGGTAAAGTATAATCTTCACAAGTTCTTACATAAACTTGTAGCATCCAAGTTGGGTGCATTAGGCCAATGACAAAATTAATTAATTAGATAATTACTGTGGTTAATTAGTTTTCATAATCTGTTGCCCTGTTGGGAACAATGCTTTGTGATTGAGCTTGTTTAGTCAACTTAAGACTTATGTGCGCAAGGTTTTGAGCATTTCTCATGTTTATTATCTGACTACAATAATAGTTACTGGGAAACGGAAACATTTGATTCTTTTGACATGCTTTAATCCCTTTTTACAGGTTGCTGAGATGTATAATGCTCAAAAAGCCACTCAAACTAAAGAAAAAGAAAAAAACAAAAACAAACAGGATGGTAGTGAGTCACCAAAAAGAGAGATTGGCAGTGAGTCACCAAAAAAACAGATTGGCAGTGAAGACAAAGACGAAGTCGCAGATGAAGATGAAGATGAAGATGAAGATGAAGATGTAGATGTAGATGTAGATGTAGATGTAGATGTAGATGTAGATGTAGATGTAGATGCAGATGAAGATGAAGATAAGTGAGGGCTGCTGTCATACGCTGTTGTACCAATAGAATCTCAGCATTTTTGCTGATTATCCAATGTTAGTCTAATGTGCAGAGGCAAATTCTTTACATATAAGCATATGTAGAGATCATAGCTGCTCATTTTTCATAAATTGAAAATTTAGCTTGCAATGTGGAATTGGCATTTGCGTCAAATTACATTGTTATTGGGATAATCTTGGGAAGTTTCCCTTCCCTGTTCATGTAGCGGCTAGTGTTAACTTGTATAGAAAATTTGTTTCCCCTTTGACAAGTTAAGGCTGCTTAGTAATTTGCACATGCTCTTGGCATCTTCAATTTTTAGAGCTAATTCTGTCACATTCACATGCCTTGGAATCTTTTGTTTTTGAATAGTACAATGTACTTGCATTCTTTCTAACTCTTCTAGGTGTCACTGTATCAGATATCTATGTACCTTAATGCCCCCAATGGACCTGACTCAGAAGATAAGATAAAATAATATTCCAACCATAGAATGTTGCCAAGTCTTGTTGAAACCTGAGAAACTCTGAAGATTGGAAAGAAGGACTGGGTTCAATGATTGCCTTCTAGTGACACTTAGTAGAGTTCTGCCTAATTTTTTTCATTTTGAACAAATGGGGCTGTGGTCAAGCAAGTCTTCCTTCATCTCCAAAAGCCTATATGGCCTTTTCTTTGAATAAGACGTCCTAAACCTTTTACACATTGAACGCAGTCACCAACTTTGAAACTTCTCCATAATTTTTCGGTGGTGATAATTATTCTGTTCCTTGAACTTAAGCCCATCATTGAATCCATGGGCTTGGGCTTTGTGTCCTATGTGTACAATCTTCTTTGTGATGTTAACATGTGTTGCATTGATTTTGTTCTTATCAGGCCTCGTCTTGACTAATAGGTTGTTTTTTCTTCTAATGTCCTGTAAGGCACGAGTGGCGCCATTTGCGCAGCCATTGTTAACTGTTGAGAAATGAGGATTGTGATTGTGTCTTAGCGTGTTTTCTGGGACTTCTTTCATTGCCGTTCTTAACAGGATATATTCATTGACGTAATGAAAGTAACACATAGACATAGTGTTTTCTTTTTCTATTTTTTTTTCTTTTCTTTTTTCCACTAGGAAATCAATTTGCTTCTCATACATGATCATTATCTACAAAGGTAATAACGCTAATACATAGTATAACAGTTGGAAATTACGTGCAATACATACATTACTTAAGAACCAAGCTATGCATTCGTTCTTTGTATCTCTACCTGTCTCCTCTAGAGAACACTATCCATGTGATTTATGGAGATGGCAGAGTAACATGGTCACATTTATGGAGAACATGGCTTACATCCTTGTAATCGATGTTGATAACTGCAAAATTGACACTTTGCTAACATACTTGGTAGTTGGTACCTTGTTGCACAAGACCAAGGATAACCCCTTTTTTTAATACCTTAATATAGCATGCTTAATTTGTTGGTATAGGGTATTATTTTTCCTTTCTTTACCATGCTTCCACCGAACATGATAGATTATGTTTGTCAAAGTTATGTGTTCTTGTCCCTCTTCAAAAAAGAAGATAAACATTGGCTCGCTCTTAATGTCAAGTGGGTTCAGATACATAAAAAAGAGGCTTTAGTAAGACAATTAGTATTAGGATTACACAAAAGAGGCGTAAAGATAGATAGATAGATAAATAATAATCCTTCAAAAGAAGATTAGAGACTTGAAGAATCATTAAGTTGCCTAAACAAAAAAGATCAATATAATCATACATCACACCGGTAATAGATCCTGATTCTGATTTGTGGGTCCCTCTAACCCGACAAGTAGAGCTCAAAGGCCTTCCCTTTGGTTGTTGGCCACACCAATCTCCCAACCCCAACGACTCCACACCCAATCACTCATCCCTCTTAATTGTTGATGTGATCTTATACACAGATCAATCTCATTCTCTCACACACAAAACACACACACACACACACTCACACCACTTGCTGAACTGAGCTACAGTATCTTAGTTATATTACATTACATTACAATTTCAGAGACCCTTTTCACTTCTTCACACGGTAACAAAAGAACAATGTGAAGAGAAGGGTGAAAATGCCAAGGATAAGTTCCTTCATCCACCCCAGTATCACCAAAAGCCGAAAACATGACCCTTGCTTCTTTTTAATCTTCTCCAACATAGTTAAAATCCGGATAAACTCACCGCTCTAGAACAAACCACTGTACATATGCTAGATCAGTTGCAATACCACCTTGCTATTCCTAATCTTTTTAAACCTATAAGATTGTAAATATATAAATTTTAACTAAAATGGGCGAATTTGACTTAGTACTTAGTAGTAGTAGTAGCAGTAGAAGTAGTAGTGACAGAGTCAGTGGAGTACAATCCTTTGGTACTTGGTCTCTGAAGGAGAATCAGTGCTCTCACAGAAAGCCCTTTTCCTACTGACCCTTCCACAGTTGTTGGTGGCAGTGTTATTGCAGCTTCCATTGATGAAGGAGTCTTGGTGGAGAAGCTGTGGTGGTTGTGGTTGTGGTGGTGGTGGTTGTGGTGCCACCACAGAAGGAATAGTGACAGGGGGTATCTCAAAGGACTCAAGTGGTGGTGGAGGGTGTCTCCACTGAGGAAGTGGTCCTGCAAGGAGAAGGGTCTGAAGAAGAGGGCCAGCTTTCATCACTGCCTGCAAAAGCTTCCCCTTTTCAGGTAATGGCCTATCTGGTGTCAACTCAATCATTGAATCACTCACAGAAGATGGTACTAATGGTGGTTGTGGTGGTGGAGGCTGAGTTTGCATTTGCATTTGCATTTGGGGTTGAGTCAAATGCTCCATAACTGGAGAGGACACTATGCTTTCTTCACAATCAGAAGATGAAAGGCCATTGCTTGAGTCAATCCCTCTTCTAGGATCATCCTCAATGCTTGAAATTCCAGACAGAGGAGCATTTTGCTGCTGCTGTTGTTGAAGAAATAACTTCTCCAAGATAAGCCTCTGGTATTTGTCTTGAGCTTCATCTCTTTCCCTTATGGCCTTGTTGAGAAGCTCCCTCATGTTGTGAAGCTGATCATCCCTCTTTCTGAGCTCTGCTTGAACTGCAGCTTTTGTTTGTTCAAGGTCCAGTGTTGTGCATAATAGTGAGTGCTTCAGCTCCTCCATTGACTGCGGAATTAACACAAACACAAGCAATGCAAGAATTTTAGCACACAAAATCCACAAAGATATGTTTTTTATTAGACCCATTTGTATCTAAAGCATGCAAGTTAACTCACCACTAAGCATTATGAATGAATGAAGTAAAGTAGGTACCTTTCCAGGGCAGAAGTAAGCGAAAGAATGAAGATGGTTGCGTTGGTTGTCCATGTAGCTCAAAATGGCAAATTGATATCTATGCTATGTTGTTGCTTTGGATTTGAGAGAGAGATGAAGAAGGTTATTAAAGAGAAACAAAGAAAGAAGAAGAAAGAGAGGGTTAAGGTTAAGGCCTAAGGGGGATTTGGGTGATGGATGAAGCTCTTTTATAACTTGGTCAATATACTGTTTATACCTTCTTTCTTGCTTTCTCACTTTGGGTTTTCGTCTTTTCCACCATAATCAATAAATAAATAATAAGAATACTAAATACAAACAGATTTTAAAGATGCAGATACTAGTGTTTTCTTGTGTATACTAAGAGGACTAAATTTTTATGGCGGTTTGATTGTGTATTAAATTGATTTTTGAAGTTTCAATTATACTATTATTGTTTTGAGACTGAGTTTTGAATGCTATAGTGATTAGTGGTGGCAATGGATAAATAGAGGTGCGTTCTTGTCCTATCTGATTTCACCCAGTTTTATAATAATTTTTATAGAATTTGCTTCGTTTTTATTTGTGAGTAGTAAAATATTAAATTTTAATTCATCTTTACGAATATTTTTTGTGTTTTTATAATTATTAAAATTTAATAAATAAAATTAATTTTTAAAATTTATATAACCATTATAATATAAATTAAAGTAAAAATTTAAAAATAATACATTATTAATTATTTTATTAATTATTTTACATATATTATATATAATGAGGTGGGTATTACTTAAATATGTTCTGACACGTTAAAAATTTGCCACCTTGTCCCAAGCGGACAAACAACAAGATGAGTATTTGTGGGTTTGGATAGTGTTATCATCTTTAATAGTGATTTTTCAATCTCATCTTAACAATAACTCAACAAATAAAATGATAAACTAATATTTTATTTCTAACGTGATAAAATAGTATTAAATTATTATTCTATTTGTTGAGTTATTGCTAATCGAAAAATTACTATAATGTTCGGAACTCAATTTCAAAAGTAACAATAGTGTAATTAAAAATTTAAAAATCAAATTGATACACAACATAAATTTTAATGGCCACTCTAAAAATTTAGTCATACTAAGACGGTATATTTTATTGTTATCATATTCCAGTGTGAACATATTTGTAAATATCATATATTTCATGTATAAATATTAACCATATGCACCATAAATTAACACATATTTTTGTGGATATTTAATGAAGTATTTATTTAAGTAAAAATTTTACATACAGTTATTTTTATACGAAGTTAATAGTTAAAATTTATTAAATAATTAAATATTTTAATTAAATTATTATTTAATAACTTTTAATTATTAATTTTTACATAAAAATAACTGTAGATAAATTTCTATCATTTATTTTATAAAGTGTAATAAACACGTTTAAAAAGAGTTGTGAGAAGCCAAACTTGGCCTAATCCTATATGTAATAGTGTATTTACATAGTTTTTATTTGTGAATCTGATGAACTCTTCTCTATTGCTACAGCACTATTCTCTTTTGGGTGTCAACAAATCATCGCTTCTTCATTGACACTGTTGCACACACAAAACAACTTCTTATTCTTTTAATTTTTTTTAATTTTTTTTAATTTTGTACTTCCCAAATTGTTGAATAATACTCAGTCAATAAAAATTTAAAAGCATATACCATATTTTAAATTTGATTATTTCAATGTGTGTTAACCGCATACATGAAATAAAGATTCTGGTTAATTAATTAATGAGTCTCAAAAATATTTATATTGATAATACATCAGAAATTTTTTTTTTATATACAAAAGATAAGAGACTCGAACTCGCAACCTCTTAATTGAGTATGAGAAAATACATCAGAAATATTTACTAACAATAAGCTTAAAAACTACATAATTTTAAACAATATTTTCCATCACAAATATTCAATTTTTTTTTTAAAGAAACTGAACACTGTGCACAAAGAAAAACTATAGTAGGTATGAGAAGCCAAAATGATGATAGAAAGGGGGGCCATGGAAACCAGTTTTATCCAATTGATTTGTGCTTTTTTGTTATGGTTTCAACCATTGGAGCAAAGTCATATTCACTTGAGGTCTATTTTTCTACTTTCTAGCTATCTTTGTTCTTTGCTTGCATGTTATTGAACAAGAAACTCAATTCTAGGATACAGGAAAGTGACCGTAAAAAAACAGTGATTATTACCTTTCAATATAAAATAATAAAAACCAATGGTTCAATATGGTTAAAAATCATATATAAATGAAAGCTTTACACTAATTAATAAACAAAAATTTACCCAAGATAAATTGTTACGGACCACTACAAGTCCAGTCCAACTAGCCACCGAGTTGAGTCCCCACTCTTGACCCAGGCCCAAGCCACCCCTCACAAGGAAAGTCCAACGGGTCGGTTTCTAGCACCCGACCCGGACGACGTCAGGCTTCACCACCTGCGTGAACCGGCACACCACGCCTAACAAACCGGTCGGGGTCGGCTTCCTCGGGGCAACACCCGAAGCCTCGACCCGAAGTCCGGGACGACCAGCACCTCCCACGTGGACAGGGACAGCTCACGAGCATCCTGGCCAATGGGCTAGGTCATCTTTGGGTCCGTCCAACACAGTATATAAGGGAAGAGGTCAGCACTCCCCCCAAGGTACACATCACCTTTCCTAATTTGGCTATCATTTCGTACGGACACTGACTTGATCGTCGGAGTGTCCTTGCAGGTGACCACCCCCTCTCTCGTCCGTCACGCCACCAACACCACTAGTCTCCAGTCTGTACTACTCCAAGGTTTCGCTCCCCCATCCTTTCACCATCATCCGACCCGTCGAGAACCCGAGATTACCAGGTGACGAACATAAATATAGGTATATCAATTTCATTAGGTGTACATATTATTTTTATAATAGATACTATTTTAATATCAATATTTTTTAAACAAATAATATAAAAATAATGTCATTGTAAATATATTATTTATAAATTGCACTAATAAACTTAATTCAATAATATTTGAGAAATAAAAAAAAATTAACTAAAATAGTCTAAACTTGTGTTATATAATATTTATTAATTATAAATACTAAATAAATAAGATAAATTTAATTTTTTTTATCTATCTAGCATTACCGAAATTAATTATTGTTGTTTGGCACCAAAGTCATAAATCACATTTTGCATCCATTTACCATTCTTAGCCAAACATTGCAATCTTACCTTTATTTTCATTTTCGTCCCACGTGGGGTGCATCTTGCAGTAAATCCAAAGAGTTACTTTGTTTTTATTATTGCAAATTCTATAACCAATTTCTTGGTCTACATGACATTATTTCCACACTTTGGTTTTAATTTGCATGTATCTTTATATAATAAAAATTTTAGAATATTTGATAATAAAAGTTATAATACCATAGTTTAATATATTATTAGTTATAAAAGTTTTATATTAGCTTATATTAACGCTCGTAATAAAAGTTTTAATTTAGTTATACATACATAGTTTTTAAATTTAAAAAAAAAAAAGTTTTTCAATACATTATTAGTTAAGAAAAAAGACTCTTGTAATTAATTAGCTTCCTATATATTGTGTTTGTTTTGGTTGAAAATTTCAACAATTTAAGAGGTTCAATGTGGACACTATGTGTAGAAGCATGACTAGTCTTTGAAATAATTGGTTTTAAATTATTGGTAATAATAATTTAATTAAACTGCAGTCATATAAATAAAGTTCAATATTAGGTAGAATTCTTTTAACTTTAATCGGAATTTCGAGAGAAGAATTTTTTGTTTGCTAGCTTCAACCTTCAATATATATATATAATAAATAAATAAAATGGTTTTATCGTTGAAAAACTCACTCGCCGGTCATCTCTTAATTCTCCCATTTTCTTTCATCTTTATTAGAATGTCTCTTTGATTTTTTTTCATTTTTCTATTCAATCATGTTGGCTTTCCACAACTACATTAAGCTAAACTTTTGATCAAATCAAATTTTATTTATTTATTTATTTATTTATAAGTATCAGTTTTCCACATGGCTAGGTAACACAGCTAGTTCGTTATTCTGAATTCAAAACCTTCGAAAATTTTATTAGCTAATAATTGTAGCTATGATAATTATTTTAGCTATTAAAATTTATTTATTTATTTATTTATTTAATTTCAACCTCCCTAATATTTTTTGATGTTGTCATTATTAGATATTTCTTCAAATGCATTCAAATAGAATCTAAAGTCTCTAAACTATATGAAATTCACATAATTAATCACATCATTGTTATAATCAAATAAAAACTTTTTTTTTTCTCTTGCAGTGCTTTTTGGTAAATACACAAGTCGTATAATAATGTGCAAATTCTTATTATTATATTTTATTTTTACAGGAAATAAATAAATTTAAGGGAAACATTGCCTTCATGGCATGTCATTTTGTTTTATCAAACAAAATAAAAGGAATAAAATATTTATGTAATATAAAAACTAAAAAAGTGATATAATTTAATTATCATAATCTCATATTAAGACTTAAGAGTATATATATTTGGACAAGGGTAAAATTAAAATAGAGTGAAAACTTTTATAAATTAGTTCCATCTGTAATTTTTTCCATAAGATAATAAAACTCATTGGTAATTTTTTTACTTATACATAATATTTCTCCCTTCTAGATCAATGCATAAATATCTTTATTACTTTCACTCACATTTACACTATATGATGTGAATATATATACATGCATCATTATATTAATTGTGAAGTAAAATAGGAATTCATGAAATGTTTTTTCTTATGACAACTTTTTTTTTTCCCTTAAAACAAAGTCAAAGACAATCAACTTTAATTTGACTTGAGAAATAGGGTATTAGGGTTGCATGTTGCATAAATGCTTAACATATGCCTCATAATACAACCATAAATAATAAAGAAAAGATATAACATGTTGCAATCTTTGCCTATATATATATATATATACATATATCTCACTCATTGGCATGGTAATAATAGTATCTATCAATCTATTGAGGGGTCAATAGATTCCCTCAATAGATTTTTGTTTTATTGGTCACAAAAAGGAGCTGGTAACCAAACTTTCCCACCAATATTTGCCCAAAAAAAGGTGTGAGGGGACCCCTTTGAAATACAATAAAAGTCATGCTCTGTGGAAAGGAGCCTTCCATTTGACTAATTTAGGACCCTCACACACCCTATACTTTATAATGTATCATAATTTATAATATATATTAAATATCAAATGATATTTTATTTTATTTGATCAATTCTCAGCTAGCCACTAGGGCAACCCCCTGAAAAATTAAAACCCTACACCCTAGGGCAACCCACATCTAGACCAATCAAGTTATCAACATTATAACATTGAAAACATTTCAAGTGCACCTCGAAGTATCGGTGCACCAGTTGTTTTAACCGTTAATTTCAATTAATATATATTATATATATTTTTTATAATTCAGATTAACGGTTAAAACAACTGGAATACTAGTACTCCCGATACACTTGAAATGTTTCCTATAACATTATAATATAGAAAAAATTTTAAGTGTATCGAAAATACCGATGTTTCAGTTATTTTAACCGTTGATTTTAATTAATATATATTATATATATTTTTTATAATTCTGATCAACGGTTAAAATAATTAGAACACTGGTATTCCAGTATACTTAAAACTCTTCCTATAACATATATATACCCTTTAGAGTAGGGCACGTGTCCGGTTCATGTCATTTTTTATTTTATTATTATTTTATTTTTTTGAATAATGGCCGTTAACCTTATGATGAGGGTAAATACATTAGTTAATTCCATGATGTGTTATCATATAGGTCACCTACTAATTTAATATATAATTAATGGACAAAAATATTTGCATCATTGTTTTTTACTCTCAAGGAAGATAAAATCATAAAAAGGGTATGGTTAAATAATAATCCAAATTGATAATAAAAAGGCTAAACACAAAAAGGAGGTGAATAGTGCGCCGCACCTTTATGTCGCATCTATGTTTGATTAGAATCTTTGTTTCATAATAAATAAATAAATAAATAAATAATTTCTCAAATAATTATTAATCAAACCTATCTATGCATGCTTAAGTGTGGCGGCAAAATGAAGCATTAAAATGGAGACAATAAGGACCTTGAAAACCATACTTATGATGTTTTTGTTTTTAAGCATTTGATTTATTTAGTTTGGTATTCACTACTAGTGAATATATAGTGTGGCTACAAGGATTCTTTATTATTAATGGTATACTCTCTTTGATTCAATTTATCTTATATATAAATTTTTTTTATATCAATAGTACAAAGAGATGGCACTAATATGTTGTCTTCTTATGGGGTTCAAGAATTTTAGGAACTTTTGGCCTTTGTGCCGTCCACTACATTATATTCATGCCCTTTGCTTAATTAACGTGTGGCATGTATTATGAACTTAATTTATTACACAAATTAAAATTAAAATTAAAATTAAAATAGCAAAAAATGCTAGATTCGTCTCTTTTTTTTGTGTGTGTGTGAGTGAAATAGCATTTCTCATTACCAATAAAGTTTCATATTCCTCATTCATATGGAAAAATTTTAAGAGGATCAGAAACACGATGTTCCAGTTATTTTAACCGTTAATTTCAATTAATATATATTATATATATTTTTTATAATTCAAATCAACGGTTAAAACAACTGAAATAACAACCTATATTCCGGTACACTTGAAACTCTTCCTATATATATACTCCAAGAATTTGAGCATTTATTGGTACAAATACGTTGTTCTTCTAGAAAAGGAAAATAGAAAAGAACTAGAAAAATATGCCATTCCACTAATAGAAAAGACATAACATATTATTATTATTATTATTATTATTATTATTATTATTATTATTATTATTATTATTATTATTATTATTATTATTATTATTATTTAATCAGTCAATGGAAAAAAAGTAATTCGTTTGATATTTGGTAGTCCTTCATTAATTAGTATCCTATATGTAATATTATATTTTAACTTATTTGTAAAGACTTATTATATGGAGTCAATTAATTAAAAAATAAGTTCATTATAAAAAAAAAAACTTTTATTATTCTAATTTTCGAATTTTAAAATTAAAAACAAAAACTAATTTTTAACTAATTGACTCCAAATTGATTACACCCTAATTAATTTCTTAGACTTTTTCATAAGACAAATATTGCTCCCTTAAACAAACTATTGAGATTTGAGACCCATCTATTTGATCTCCTAGAATATTGTAGGGGAAAAAAGAAACGGAAATTAAACTATTTAACATAAATAGTTGCCTCTCTATAATACGTTATTATCAACATTTTAATAGGTTAATTAATTATATATAAAATCATCATCAATATTATTAGATTTACAATATCTAAACTTGGTGGGTTGTGGGACCAATAATTCATCTTTAATAATGGGTCCTACATTATCGTATTTGTGGTTCTTTCTTGGGTTGAGCACATAATATGATCCGGTTGGAGAAATGGAGTGCAAAATTCTAATCTAATTGATGAGAGTTAATTACTTTGAACCCTTAACATGCCTACAAAGGTATCCCAAAATATGCATCCAAATATCAAGCCAATCAATAAGAAAAAAAAAAAAAAAAATACCAATCAAGGGTCCCCTAGCTCCCCTACATTATATTATGGTTGTATTTTTGTAGTGGTTATATATTCTAAAATAATGATAATGTCATTCTCTTAATTCGACAAAATTTTATTATAAATATACTATATATTGAAATAATATCATTATATTAGGAGTATAATTTTTAATTTAGGAATAACAATATACGCTCTTAAAAATAAATGTGTCTTATTATAACACATGTGTAATACTAATTAAATATGAAATTTTATTTTATGTATATGATAAAGTCAAATAAAGAAATTCATTAGAAAGACAGAAACACGTGAGAGCCACATTGATTTTGGCATCTGTCTTAGGAGTGACATTTACTCCATATCCATCAAAATTAATTAATTTGTTTTCTTCGGGGAATAAAATAAAGTTGAGTTTTATTAGATTCTTTTGATTGAATCCTTCAAAACTACACTGTATTGCTTATAATTCGTACATTCCACGCCGGATTTGTTACGATGATTAATGTTTTAAAAGTTAATTGTAAAATCTAAAAGTCAAGACTATATATGCAATGATATCAATATAATTATCCCATTTAATTAGAGTATGTACATTATATTTTACTTGATTTGAATTAATTAAGAATGTTTCAAAAGCATGAGTAAAGGTGAATTCTAAATGTAATATAACATGTGACGATGATTGTAATTTTTTTTTAATCCTAATATTGAAACACTTAAAAAATTAGTAACATATTCTTTCTAAAAGAGTAGTATCCAAAATATTCACTACAACAATATAGATTATTTTTGAGGGTTATAATGTGTAATAGAAAATTAAAATTTGTCAAAAAAACAAATTTTGACACTATTTTAACTATGAAAATATGTTAATAAAAGTTTTGTCAAAAATAGTATTTTTAACATATAAGTGATTGTGAAAAAAATTTAAATTTTATTTTGATAAATATTGGCTGTCAAAAATAATTTATTAGAAAATTTTGAGAACATATTTCTGTGATACTTATTAATTGTCAAAAATATTATTTATTTTGACACTTATTAACTATAAAATATTCTCAACAAAAAATTTTAACAAAGAATGAGATGAGATCTTGAAACTAAAGAATAAATTGAGATTTTGAAAATAAAGAATGAGTAGTATAATCTTAAACTGAGAGCAGTGTGATGTCAAAATTAACAGAGCCAAAGAAGAAGAAAAATAGTGGAGTAAATTGAAAACAAATGAGTGTCAAAATTGAAGAGTAATTTTCTATGGTCAAATTATTCATCAAGAAAACATAGAAAATTTAACATTTGTGATATTTGTCAAAAATATATATTAATTTTGACATTTAATTATGGTGTTAAAAAATAAAGTGTCAAAATAACTCTATTTTCTTGTAGTGATTCATACTATATAGTCTATATTAATTAAACACCTTATAATTCATAATTAATCTTTGCCTTATGTAAGTAGGGAAGTGTTGATTATTAGAGGGATTCAATAATTTAGAATTTTTTATGAAAAGGCTTGGACACGAGGGAAAAAAAAACAACAACTAATTAGTTAGATGTGACATTTATTTAAGGGTTATTAGAGCTTACTAGAAAAGAAGCATTGTGCTTCGAGATAGTAATGATGACAAAATGAATTATAATAGTTCTTGATTATTGATATTAATTTTCTCAGAATATTATATTAAGAATTAAGAAACAATAATTAGTTTTTTGGTAGATCATATTATTGATGAGTGGTGGCGGCAGTAGTAGTAGGTGCAAGGTCACTGTACACAGGATCTATATATATATCTTTGTGATGTATATATATTATTTGAATAATATTTAAAAAAAACACATTTTTTTATAGATATGGAGAGAAAAATGGTGTAGGACACAGTTATGAAATGTATGGGTATTTTATGCAACTGTGATGTCAGGAACAAAAACTGGACAATCCGATTTTTTTTATACAAAAATCGGACCCTCCGATTTGTATTTAAATAATTAAAAAAATTTAGAATGTACAAATCAGACGGTTCGATTAGTTTAGCCAAAATTCAAATTCTCTCTCCTACACAACTCGGACTGTCCAATTAGAAGACAATTTTTTTTTAACAAAAAAATCGGATAGTCCGATTTTTCTTTTTACTGTTTCAAAACAAACTGTCCCACATCCATGTCTAGCACCTATGTTCTTTACATCCACGCACAACACACACGCTGCTGCCATATCGAAAAAAATGAGCCTTAAAAAAATACTAAAAAACTATTTGTCTATTTTTTTTATTTATTAAATCTTATTCACGAACTCAATATCTAAGAAGGTGTCAATGAATGATATATAAAAAAAGTAATTAAAAAAAAAAAGTCCTTTTCTGTGTTACCTTGATACATAAAAGTGATAAAGTGTTGGTAGGGGCCATGATGAGTACACTACACACCTAACATATTTTTCACCCTAAATTGGGTTCACCCTAAACAAATAATTAACACTTTATAAATGTTTAGTAGACATCATTCCTTTAATTTCTACCAATTGATTTTTTTACATTTTTTTTGGGTTATATATATCTTCTTAAATATGTGAACTTGAGCTAATGATAAGTTGAAATCAGTCACCAAATAATAATAATAATAATAATAATAATAATAATAATAATAAGTTGAAAGTTTTGACTTTGAGGTTATATTAATAGTTGTTTTGTTATGAGAAATGAGATTGGGATTTATGCATGTCCTTGCTAGATTTAAGGTTTCAGAGTAACAAGTAATAAGGGGAACATTTGCTTTTATAATCAACTTGTGTCTTGTGTTAATTAACTGTTAACAATACCAAAAGTAAGGGAAATAGAAATAATTAATGATACTTATGAAAGTTAAGTGGTTAATTAGTTGCCACCAATAATAGGCGATAGAATCATTCTGCTTAGCTCAAATTCAAAGTGATCCCAAAGTTAATTACATTATTATTGTTGTCGCGGAATATAATGCCATATTCTACCCCTTTTGACTACTATGCTTTAATTTCAATCTTTTACACACAACAAGAATATACACCAAAACAGAAAAGCAATATCTATTTCTATATAGAGAAACTTATTGCAAGTCTTAATTAAAATCAATTTTATATAGTAGAAAATAGAGTTAATTAAATCAGTTTTTTGTTTCTATAAAATACATGTTTGTAATTAGTTTGACCTCTCTAATTTTTTTTATGGATTTTGATCCAACAAAATTTAAAAAGTTTTTATTTTAGTCACTGCTATTATTTTTTTTTTTTTTAAAGTTTTGGTCTAATAAAATGCAAAAGGTTTTAATTTTAGTGATATGATACGACACGTCTTATTAGGGGTGAGCACGAATCGGTTTGATTTGGGTTTATGGTAAAATTAGAATCGAACCGATTAAAATGTAATTGATTCGGTTTGATTCGGATTTGCATTTTTTTATACATGTACCCAAACCAAACCAAACCAATTAAGAACGAATTGGTTCGATTTGGATAATTTGATACCCGATGATTTTGAAATTCATAAAAAAAAAAACCAAATTTTTATCTAAAAAATTCAACAAGTATAATAAACATGTGACATCAATAAAAATAATCCAAACATGTTAAACACCAAATACATTAAAAATTAAACTCATTAAAATCAAAACATATTAATAATGAATAATCATTGTCAAATAAAAAAAGCCATATATATTTTTTATTTTTTTATTTAATTAATATATGATCGGGTTCGCGGGTTGGTTCGGGTTCCGCACCCCCAAAACTGATATCCGAACCAATCACTAACAAAAGCAATCAGTTTGATTCAGGTTGGACCCGATTACCCGTTAGTTTCAAAACCAATTTAATTAATTTGATTTGGGTTCGAACGGATAATCGAGTACCCACTACCTGTGCTTACCCTTACGTCTTATTACATTAATATTTCAATTTTCCACTTTATCATTAACATATCAGGTTAGCGCAGTTAACGAAATAAATTAATAGTAGATATTAAAATAAAAAACTTTTTAATTTTATTGAAGCAAAATTAAAATAAAAATTTACAGAAACCAAAACCCAAAATAAATATAAATTTATTTAAATCTATGTAATATTTGTAGCGTGTACATTTTCAAGGTTAAATAAAAAAGAAATGTAATTAATGGTAAAATTATGTGAAGCAGTGTAGGATATTGATCATTATGTTGTCTAAAATCTCAACGATAGCATATATGTAAATCTATTTTTTATTTACATTAAAGAAACGGAAAAGTCTAGGAGCAGCAGTTTTGTTGAATTTTGGCCAGCATGTAACCAGCAAAAAAAGGTGAGTCATTGGATGAAATCTCACATCAATCTCACACCATTAAATCATCATTGATAGATGGCTATTTGATAACTACCAATCATAAAAGTTGCTGACCCCCTAGCATCCCTCATAATAATAATAATAATAATAATAATAATAATAATAATAATAATAATAAACAAATTAATAATGAAATAAGAAGTGGGTGTCTACTACAAAAGCTTTCAATTTGATAAATTAAAAAAGGCTATACGTTACTTTCATGCACGTAAACATATCAATTATCAAATTATAATCAAATTAAATGCAGCGTTTGAATATGACCAATTTTGGTCTGCATGCATGTGAGAGATGCCATCAACAAATTAAATCAAGTTGTATTTTCTTAATTAAGAGAGTAAATGAATTATTGTGTGTAACCCTCAAATCAAATCAAACACAAGAACAACTAAAATTTACCTAAGCTTTAGGTAACATCAAGAATGGAATATATATACCTTTTGATTAACATGTAATTAGAACTTAGATTAACACACATAATAACATTTACGAACAAATTGGAGTGTGTTTAGTCCATCATAAGTGGGGTCTTAAATTAACGGCTAATAGAGAATTATGGATGACAACTTTGTTTAAACCGTGTGGGTTCCATTCACTCAAAAGTAAAATTAAGAATAGATACAATTTTATTTAATTAAGATTATTAAATATATAGTTTAATTTCACTTAGCTATAGAGGGAGCTACTTTTTTCTTTTGATTAAAGTCTTTAGGTGGGTCGTCAATTCCATCACCAATCATATCATGTTTTGTAGATTTTTGGAATCCCAAGCAGTCGTTAACACAAAAAAAAAAAAAAAAGTTGGGGCCCGATTAACTAAATTTTAATACTTAAATTGATTCAGTTATTATATATTTTTATACTTTGAATCATGCATGAAATATAGAATAGAGGAATTGTTATGACATAGATAAACTCTCTCTTGTAAGCAACCCTTAACTAGGATTATGACTTCAACCATGACCATCCCCATGCATGTTTGTGATTTGATTTCTTCTTAACTAAATCTTTTAGTATATAATGCTGTCTGAATGAATTTAAGGATTTTAATATTGAAATATTCATAATTTAAAGATTTTTTTTTTAAATAGAGATATATGTAATTAACATGTATTACCTATTATTTTTTGTTTATAGATATCTCTCTTAATATTCTTAACAAAATTTATTCCAAAAACAATTCAGCAATTCATAACGTAATAGGTAATTGATTAACTTTTTTGCTATTATTTGAAATACGTGGTTAAAAAAAAATATTAAAATTGTCAGGAATAAAAAAAGCAGACATGGAAAAATTATCAATAAGTTAAATTAGGAGTTACAAAAATTGGGTTGATTTTGTTCCTTCTAGTTCTTAATAGCAATATCAGCGATAATTGTATTACAGATTCATATTTAGTGTTTGACTAGTTATTTCAGATTTCCTAATTAGTTGCTCCACTTTATTATGTTGAGTTTTTTTTTTTTTTTTTAAAAAAAAACTCTTAACAAAGTCTTTTTTTTTTTTCACTAGATGAGATCAACTGTGTGGATCTAATTCATGTATGTTGGATGTCACAAACCAATTACAAACCTTATAATCATGCATAAAGATGCGACAAAGCATAAGATTGTACTGTCGCAAAATTAACACAACTTTTCCCATTTTTTTATACTGTTAGTTGATTTTAGTGTATACATAACATTGTCAAATTTTAAATTATAGTCAGTGGAAGAGTTTTATGACTAGCTAACAAGATTCAATATTAAATTATGTTTTGTAGTCAGCAAAGGATAATTAACTTGTGAATGTGATGATTCATTTAACTAATTCCTTTCGTAATATATTGTTGGATAAAGACAATGGCTTATAATGTAACATAATCTGAAAAAAGATTAAGAAAATTAAATTAAAATCTTAGCACAAGATCATAGTGCAACTAACCTACATCACATGCGTAGCTTGTGAAACTACCTTGTGAATTTTCAAAAAATATAAAAATTGAATTCACATGGCTTTTGGGTCTGGAAGGGTAATAAAACGACGCCTTGTTTTGTCGTTTATTCCGACCAGATCGTTGCATGTGAGCATCATAGATTGGTCGTTAGATAGTGCCACGTGGCCTAATATTATTTGTTAAAAAAAATAACAAAATCCAAAATCCGGAAAAAACAAGAGCATGTTTTTTTCTGCATTCTGATCTGTGGGCTCCATTTTCACTCTTTCACACTTCACCATTACTAGTACTAGATGTCCATATTACTACTTTCATCTCCAATTTTAAATAAATGTTTAAAATTAATTATATACATTTTTTAGTTTACTTTTTTCTATATTTTATGCATTTTTTGTCTTATTTATTTCGTAAATAATTAATTAATATTATCTAATTTTTTAACTACATATTTATTTATGACGACATAATTTTTTTTGAAATGAACATTTGTTTAAATAAAAAATTTAGTAAGGAGTAATGATTTTATCTTTCTAAATTATTTGAATATAAAAAACGCAATGAAATTTTTTTATTTGAAAGTTTAAAGGATAGATGTCTAGAAATATGAATTTGAAGGGTTACCATTTTATATTCTTTCAAAACAAATAATTTTTAGAATATTAAAAAGCTAAAAAACAATATATTAAAAACATTGAAAATTTAAATAAATTTGTACTTTAATTTAATTATTTCCCTTCTAAAATCCTTAAACTTTGTCTTATTCCAGGTGAAATGTGATTATTAATATTATTATAGATAGAGTAATCCATCACAATGAGGGTAAGTGCCAAGAGAAATGTGTGTGGTTTTGGTTCCCGGGTTAGTAGTGTATTAGTAAAATAATAAATGTTTAATTATTCTGTTGGTCATATAGTTTTGCAAAATTTTCAATTAGGTTCCTATACTTTTTTTTTTAATTGAGTCTTGCACCAATTTTTTTTAATTGGGTTTCTACACTTTTTTTTTTCTTTTATTTAGGTGTCTATACCAATTCTTTTTTTTAGTTGGATTCCTATAAAATTAAGCCAAGTACTACTAAGAGGGACTTAATTGAAAAAAAATTAGTGTAAAAATCCAATTAAAAAGAAAAAAAGTATAAGGACCTAATTAAAAATTTTACGAAACTATAGGGACCAACAGAATAATTAAACCAATAATAAATGGAATACACATCATCATCAAAACAAGCACCTAAAGTTTTTTTTTTTTTTTTAATGTTATTATGCATATAAAAATGGAAAAGAAAACAAATTAATATTAGAAAGAGATGAGGACCCACACGGTTTCTTTGTTCATAAAGGTTTATTGGACCATGAAAGAACATGGATGATGCCTACTAGCACACAGCACGGAAGAATTGTGGCATTGACTATGAGTCTCAATTCACATGGCTGCACAATCCTCATTTGGTCACAAATCACTTGTCAAGAAAAAGTTCACATGCCTTTATGACCCTTTAAATCTCTAAATCATTTCTCCGGTTATCTTCTTTGATTTTTAGGATATTAATTTTGATGTATTATTCGTGCAAAATAGTAGTTTATTAATTAGTATTGTTTAATCACATATTAGCATGTATAAGATATTCAACATAATTTATATTGTGAGAAATTAAACACTTTTACTTGTAGTATAATATATGAGTAGTGATTTGAATTTATAATCTTACACAAAACACAGCAAAATCCTAACAATATGCCTAGTGGCTTGATTTAACGTTGTGCTATTAAATTCAATTTTTAATTTTGAGTTTCTTTTGACTTTTACAATTGTGTCCATGTTTATTTATTTCTTTTTGTCATGAATTGTGTCCATGTTTAGTAACATTGGCTTTGGTTATTCATGGTTTCTCTTTTTGGTCATGGTCATGTTTTGTTTTGACCATGTCATTAGAACTGAATGGGCTTTGAGTGCTGAGGTCCAATGGATACTCTTTAAGATAACCTTTTTTGGGCCTAGTGCCCCTTACACTTACCAAAAACAAAGAGAACTTTTTTTGCCCGATTCAACCCAACATTCAGCCAAAAATTATGACTAGTATGAACTAAGAACTAATGTCCTACATTAAACCTCAAAGTGTGGGTGCGCGAGTGTGTGTTGTGATACCTAAGATTGAGGGTTGTCTAATCTACTTGACCAAAAAAAAAAAACAATAATAATATAAGTGGTTGGAGGCTTGGTTGAATGGCATATCTTATGCCTCTTTAATAACCATACCCGGATTTAAGTCTTATAGGACGAAAAATGAACCCAAAAATGAACTTATGTAATGTGTGTGAGTGTGTGATGGGAAATGCCTAGGATTAGGAGCTGTATAATAATTAATAATATGACACTGAACTAGTTAGAACTAATGATCGACATCAAACCTTAGACAAGAGTTGGGATTTTTTCTATTTATGTAGGGTTTAATATGTATAAGTGAGTTAAATAAATTCTTAATCAAACTTTCAAAATCCATGATAATCATCAAAGAGTAATTTTGTCTCATTTAATAACAAAAAATAGCATCGAGATTACAACAAAATAACACAAGATACAACATACTCAAATAAACATGAACACAGCTAAGAGTTCTACCACTTTGATTTGTTTCATTCATTCTAGTCTTCGCATTTTGGCATTTAAAGGAACTTCCTTGTAAGATTGAACCTTCTCTGCTGCTCTTCTCAAGGGTCTTCCAAAAGAACTTCTTGGAGCTTCATTTCTTAACTTTGATCTTTCTCCTGCTGAACAAGAATGCAACATTATTGTATCCTCTATCTCAAACAAATTCTCTGAAGCTTCGTGTTCATGTGTTTCCACGAAAGCCGAATGTCTCCTCGATCGTCTTCTGCAAATAACAAAAGAAGAAACTATGAACTTATCTCTCTCTCAATTGTTCAATTGGCATGTTCCTGTTGAAGAGTGAATGAACTAACCTATTATTGTCTTTAACCTTGTCAGAACCAATAGCTGCAAGGTTTCATATAATAACAAAGCTTAAAATTAAAATCCACAAGACTAATAATAATAATATAAATAAATTTAGATGAAGAAATTAAATCCAAGAATTTACATCTACTTCTTTTGCGTCTTCCTTCATCGTTACTACCAGCTTTTAGGGCATTTGCTTTGATTAAAGCAGATCTGCATGAAATCTCATGTTGCAATAATTTTCTCTGAAACGAAACGCATCGAATCGAAATTAACAAAACAATTTGCATTTCTGAAATTAAGAGTGCAGTGATGAACTCATGCGAATGCTTACCTTATCCCTTCCCAAATTAAGCTCCTGCAAAAATTAACATAACAGAATCATCAATCACCATTATCAAATCGCAGGACAAGAACAACGAAAGGAACGAAACGCTGAACGAACTAACCGCTAACATTAAGCTGTTAGACTGAGCAAGGTTCCGATTTTGGAGTTGGAGTTTCTTGATATCGGCTTGCATTCTTCTCAACTCAGCTCCGTTAGATTCTATCAATTCGCTGTTCAATTCGCAATCAAGGAAACAATAAATAACAAACAGTTTGAAATTACGATGAGAGAGGATACTCTTTCTCTGCAATGAGTTGTATTAACTGCGTTCTTTCCTGCATTCAATGAACAAAGTAAGTTAGAAACTAAACAAAGGAAGGGAGAAGAATTGGAAACAAGTGTTAATTGAGTTACAGTGAGGAGTTGTTGAATGGAAGGGATATCGGCGTCGATGGCGGGAAATGCTAGAGGAAGTAGATTGTGTTGAGAGTCAGAGTTGTTAGTGATATCAGAAAGCTTCTTACGCATCAAAGTACCGATTCCAATGGAAGATTTCTTCGCCATTTTTCAGACACAGAGAAGATGTGGGAAAAGGGAAAAGAAGAACGGAAACGAGGGTTCGGTTTGGTACCCCAACGGTTTACCGAACCTAATTTCAAATACTCCAAAGCGCTCCGACCCTCCCTCAATCACGTTTTTTTATTTTCCACTCTCTCGTTATTATTCTCACCACCCATTTTTTTATGTAATAATGTATGTTCTCATATAGGTTTTTTATTTTTATTAACATCCACAGTAGGTTTTCTATTTTTATTATTTTTTTAACGTGAGTCGTTTTGTATTTTCCTTGTTAAAAGTCTTCTATAAATAGTTTATTCTTAAACACTCTTCACTAAATAAAAAGTGATGTACTTCTTATTAATTAAATAAATCTCTCTATTATTATATTTTAGTAAAAACTTAAATGCAGTCGACTTCACGTGAATTTAATAGTTAAGATCCGTTAAATGAAAATTTAGTCAAATCAATCAAATCATCTAAAAGCTCTTAGTTATCAACTTCACGTAAAGTTGACTTCACCTGAATTTACATATATATTTTATATGAATAATTCAAATTTAGAATTTAAAATATTTATTTTTTGTTTTTTATTTTTCTTTTATCTTTAATAGAAAATTAATTTTCAAAAAACACTCCACTCCTTGCTTTAAAATGTAGTAGCATTCGGCACTATAAATCAACATTATAAAGCGCAGTCTCATTTGATATCCATTTTTAAATTTTTCATTTTTCCTTATAATTTCTTACTTTGGTTTTTGCCAACTCAGACAAAGAAATGCAACGTGAGATGCAGCTTTGGTTAAAAGAGTTTGATTGATATACAATGGATTTTACAAATGCAGGGCATTTAACAAAAGGTAATTGGATAAAAGGTAGATAATTCATAATTGTCAGCTACTTAGATATTGATTCATGCCACCCAACAAGTAGCAAAAATATCCGGGAGTCTGAAGAATCTCGGTCAAAATAAGTTGCTGAAGCCATGCCACTTTAATCTTGCAAACTCTTACCCTTCAAAATATGGTCCTTTAAGGCTCTACACAAGAAGAAAGAATGTTATGAGAAACAATGACACCAAAAAAATTCATGTCTTTATCTCTTAACATGAACAACTCTGGTTATAGTGTTCAGGTTTATCCATGAAGTGAATAGTATACTGTACAATACATACCAGAAACCAACTACTTGTAGATGGAGAAGTGCATAAGATATGCAGCCCTATGACGAACCTGTATAACAAAATCATTTCTTTAAATTTGATTGCACTGCAATCAAACCACAGGTTGATAATAAGAAAGACATTTCGTTCACCTTTGACGCATATGATCGTAGGTCTGATGCTGAAATCAAGCTAGAGCATTGTCTTAGAAAAAGACAGAACATTTCATAGATTACTGGATTGTCTTCGATTAATGAGTTGGACAAAACCCAGTTCTCTGTCAAAACTAGGTGAATGTACATCTTGAAGAAATCGCAACTTTTGTCTTTGAAGTTAATTGCCCTAAGCAATCTCAGGATGTCTTCTCCATTGTGGGCCTGACACAAAAACTGAATCAAGCTAACTTTCAAAAAGCTAAGATGCAAGCCTGTACCCAGATTTTTGAGATATGAATGCAATTAATTTTGTAGTGATAATTGTTGAGTTATGAGAGTGCATTTTGATTTTGCAATGATATTGACCAATGATCCAAGAATGCATTAAAAAAAATTGCATATATATGATAATTTGGAAATTAAACTGGTGGAAAATATTGAAACAGGTAATAGTCCATGGAAACATGCATAAGCAGAACACAACTGAGTGGTAAAAGGGGAAGCAACATACTCCATCAAAACAGGAAAGTAGGTTCTGATACGCCATGGCACTCTTAAGTTGCTTACAACGGGAGCTAGCTACCGGTATGCACTCAACAGATTGGATGCAATTCAAATCCTTTGAGACTCTGCATGTCCAAGCCAGTTAGAATAAGAGAAAGGAAGCGAAGATGAAGTAACTGGGCAAGCACTAAAATACACTTCAGCTTGTTTATTTACAGTTCGCACTAATTAATGCTAACTGATTTCATTGATGATTACCACATACAGAAATTCAGAATGTATAAATATCTCAGCACTAAGAATTAACATTTAGAGTATAATATTGTTTGGTCCAACTTCCAGTGATGACAATCACTTCTCTATTAAGTTTAATTATCCAGCATTAAACAAAGCTACAATTGGGTAGATAAGTAAAGCTACTAAGTTCATAGTTCAAGAACTACACTGAATTATTATTACTGGTACTAAAAAGTTATAACAACCTGGAAGCAATGAATTTTGCTATGTTCTCACAACTTGAATGCCATTCCTGGTCTGTGAAGTAATTGACAATCGCTTCTACGCAATCATTCAAAAGCACTAATAAACCTTGAAACTGGCGATCTAGAAATAGACATATAATAATTTCAATGAGTTCTTCAGCTTCTACAACAGAAAATACTGGTCTTTTACTCCTGCAGTGAGAATAAAAAGGCGTAAGTTGACATTGTCACATCAATAAACAAGGATGTCAAATCATAAATCAAGTCCCAAAATCATTTGTCTAATTTTTGAATCATGAATCATAACACACCACCAGTCAAAAACACATTAATAAAAGAGCTTAGAGTAATAAGGATTTACACCTTAAATGTGCAAAATATATACTGAAGTTTCAAATAAACACTTAATAACAAATCACTATGGTACATTAGACATCAGTGATGGTAAAAAAACTATGATACGCCAAAAGTCATTAGTAAACACTTAATCCTTCTATTCTTTAAGCCAATTCTTTAAGTGTGCCAAAGGTAATAAAGTAACATAAAACCAATTCACATGATCGTCTAAGTAGACACATTGTTGTGGCTTACCGTATTAAACAACAAGCAGTGACAAATTTGAGCCAGGCTCTAATATTTTGGGGTGGTTCTCCAGTGTCAGAATCTAGGAGACAGAGACAGAGATCTTCTTAGAAGGATGGAAATAAATATATGTCGCAATGTCTTTGTTGTTACACTTGAAATACTGCAAATATCTCAACATAGTTACCTAAATTTTTGGGTTCACCACTGGATGAAAATTCAAAAAGAAACCCATGAGTGTCAAGAGCTGTTCTCAAATCTGAGTACTCAGGAAACCAACCAATTTCGACAGGCAATTGATCAACCTAAAAATAATGATTCTGTATTTAATACTAAAGTATCAATTGAAAATAGATTTAAACGAAACATGCTCAGTCAAAATTGTTACTGCTACAACCATCATCTATCATTACCAAAAGAAAACATAACAAACATGTCTTTACCTCTTTTCTAGAAGAGAGAACTGCACACCAAAAGTCAGAGGATGAGTTTCGAAGCTCTTCATTTGATGAATATAACACTGAACGAACAAAACAAAAATAGATGAGTGACAATATTACTGCTATGCTTAAAGCTGGTAACAACATAACATGAGACTAAACTTTCACTCACTTGTGTTGAAGGACCAAATGGCTACTGGTTTTTCTATATGACCACAGAGGAATGCTAATTTTGGAAGCCAACCATTGATGAGCAATCCTTCAAGAAAGTTATCACCTGAAACAACGCAGCATCCTGACTTAAATCAGGCACTACTTGGTATTTTGCAATTCTAAAAGGAAATGGCCTATGAGTTGCCAAAAATACTGCCTGAACAAACAAAATGGCATAGCAACCTTTTTCGGCTGCCAATTCCACCACAGAATTCAGCTCACTGTTCAAAAATGACTGCAGAAGTTTGCAGCTTCCAAGCTCAGGAAATTCCAGCGGTGGAAAGGCTTTCTGCATCTCATGAAAAGAAACATCCCTATTCTCATACATCCAAGCTTAAAACCAACAGCAAGCCATACATAGATGATAGATGATATCAGAGAATTGAGTTAGTATAATAACCTTATCTCCAAAGACTTTCACTCCCCAGAGAGGAATATCTTCTTCTTCACCAAAATCTTTCAACTGCACAGAACAATCCAAGTGATTGCTAATGAATGACAAACAATGAAGATAACAAGACTTTTCCCACCAAGTGGAATAAAATCATTAAAATCTAAATAGTAATCGATAATGAAGAAATAAAGGCAAAATAATAACATTAACAAAATAAGAACAAGGGGAATAAACTATTTTGCCTGATTTTCACACTTCTCAACAAGTTTTGTCAAGTAAGCTTCCCTGGGATCTTCATCATCATCATAGGAACTTGCATCCTTCTTAGCCTTTTTCGTCTTTGGCTTTTCCTGCTCATTTTGTTCTTCTTTGAGCTTTTCCTGTTCTCTTAAATGATCAGTAAGAAGATCATCCAACCCAATAACCTTCTTCCTCCTAATCCAGACTCAAAATTTTCCATAAGTTAGTAGTAAGCAACATTTACCGACCCAACCCTAAGTAAACCAAATCAAATCATGTACTTGGTTTTTGAAGTTAGATAATAAAAACTATTAAACCCTAAAATCCCCCGTAACCACAAAAATGAAAAGTTAAAAATAAAAACTTTGAAGAGGGAAAAGGGGTACCTTTTATTGCTAACTTTGGGCGGGGGTTTGAGAAATTCATCCTCTAACTCGAAATCCAAAGGGTCGTTGACGTCCAGCGTTGGTCTTTGTTAACTGCAGGTTAAGGTTGATAGGGTTTGTGCTTAGCAGAGAGGAGAATTTGAATGAAATAAGTGGCAAAGTGAAGAAGCATGCTCTTTCAAATTTTATTTCAATCTTTGATGGCCTTTTTATATCTTTTTAATATTATGCTTGCAAAACGGGTCCAAACGATTTTTTTGGAGGGAAAATGTGTTTATAATTTATATTTGTTGAATTTTGTTTTTAGAATTATTATTTATCGAATCTTACATAAATGAGTCAGATGACTATTAAGTATTAAGCTCGAACCCATAAATATTTTTTAGCTTTTTTAAATGAATAATGTAAGTAATAATACGTATTCATTGTATTCTCATAAAATAGTTTTTACTTTTTAGAGAAATGATATATATATGTTTAAAAAATAATTGATAAGAGTAAGACAAAATTTTAAAAACTTATATTTTATACCATATTTTTTTTTCAAAAAAATGTATATATTTAATTTTTAGTACAAGGTTTTGAAAATTGATATGTTCTAATTACTGATTTACTTATTCAATTGATTCAAGTGTCTCTTAAGTGAAATAATAGTTTATAATAAAATAATAAATAAAATATAAATAAATATATATACTAAAATATATTATAATTTAATATAAATATTAAAATGTCATCTACATTAAAAGTATTACGTCAACGAAAACGTTAGAGGAATATCCAACCCAACCTTTGATAATTTTTTCGATGGACTATGAGATTACTGAAAAAAAAAAAAAAAAACCCTTTCCACCCTTGTTACCCTTGTTATTTAATTTTGCGAGATTGGTTAGCCTTTCTATCAATAATCTCTTTTCAAAACATACTTATGTGACACATTAATCACTAATATATCCTCTATTTAATTTTTATAAGTAAAAATAATTTAAAAATTACTAATATATTTGGAAAAGGTAATAAAAAAATAACACTAAAAACTAAACAACATTAACAATTATCATTAAAAAAAAAACGAGATTCCCAACAAAAAATAATTTGTTAATCCTAATTGATTTTTAATGAATAAATCAACCGTTTAACATGCTATGTAGGTTTACTATGTAAATAGAGAGAAAATATTAACATAAAGGCTAATCAGTCTTATAGAAGTAAATATAAGGGGCCTAAAAGAGTTTTTTTGTTAAGAGTGTCATTGTCTTTTGAATTAATTTTCATAGGCGTTTAGGGTTTTTTCTCAAAATGATATAATCTCATCCAAATACAAACCCAAAAGTCAAATAACAAAAAGAAATCTCCAATATCAACGTTAAAGTTTGTCATCAATTTTCAAAATTCGCAAAAATCTATTCTTGTTAATTTAAAACAAGAAAGTTGAAAAAAATTCTGCTTCAAGTTTTGTGAATGGCTACTTCAATAGGCAAGGAGACAACGGTGAAACAACAGAAGATAATCATAATATTAGTCTATGGTTATGGATATGAATCAAAGAATTCATTCCTGAACATTAATGTAGTGCAGACCGGCAATCAAAATCGAAAATATGAACCCTGAATAACCTTGAGAGAGCTCTATTAAATTCTGGAACCACAAAACACCACCTGCACAATATATGACAAGCTTAAATTATTTAGTAATAGGGTGACTCTGTCTATGGGGCATCAGTGCATGTATCCTCCAAACCCAAATATAAGATGCATTTCGTCTTTGGATTACATTATTATAGTTTGCTGTTATCATTCAAGTTTCTCTCATCATGTTAGATACATTTTCATGATATTATTCAGCCATTCATGGAACTAGGACCATTGGAAAATTAATTTTGCAAGATCCGAAGTTACATAAAGTAGAACTAAATAGCAAAAAAAAAGAAAAACACACAAACAGAAAAAATAAACCAATATAAGTTAATGATTAACAAAACAAACTAACTAAAACTAAATTCAACTAATTATACCAAATCAATACTGCCTATGTAAGAATCAAATAAATCAATATTAAAAATTAAATCTATTCTTATAACAACAAATTCAGCTCATTGATAATTTTCATCAACAAATTTATTTATAATAATTTACAGCAACAAAAACTTTAGCTCCAAATATGATTAGCTAAGTGATTATCTAAGCAAGATATCAACAAATTCAACTCAGTGATGTTTTCCTGCGAAAGAAAAATTAGCTCAGTGATATGTTTAGCAAGAAATTCAGCTCGTTGATAATTCTAAACAACAAATTCAACTATGGCAACAAAAAATTTAGCTAAGTATTATTTCAGCAAGAAAGCTACAAATTCAACCACCAGTGATGATTTTCAGCTCAGTTATATTTTCAGCAACAAATTAAAGGTGTAGTGATGATTTAAAGCAATGAAATTGAGAAAGAAAGAACAGGGCAATTTGTTGGAACTCACCTGCCCAGGGACCAACAGACGGTGAAGGAATCTGACCAACTAGCGGCCGAAGCAAGAAGAGACAGAGGTTACCAGCCGAGTGAGTGAGTGCGACAACAGCAGCCGTGAGAGAGGTGAGAGAGGTTGAGCTTGAGTGAGAGTGTGATGAGAAAGAGACTCGTCCAGAGAAGAGACCCGCTGATCGCTTCAATTTCTTTTTTCTTTTTAAATTTTAAACATTCAAATAGTGTGGCTCCGGGTTATATAAACCAGCTTTTGCTAAAACCTGGGCGGATCTACCCAGTTTCTGTCGGGTCTGATGCTTTGACGGTTCAAATAGTGACCGGATTCGAATTAATTTAGGGTGTGTTTGGATTTGCGTTCGAGAAGAGAGAAGTCCGTTTGAGTTCCTTGAACGCTTCATTTTATATCCTGTAAATGTAGAAGTGATTTCTGTTTTCAACCCACGTTTACCAAAAGCTAAAAATTCTAGCTTTTTCGTTGATCTTTTCACGTTGGATTAAACTTTATATTCTATGTACCAATTATGTCCTTTATATTCATATGTTATTTTTTTTATAATATTTTTTTCTAATACTCTCTCATATATATTATTATTTTTTATAAAACTTCTGATTTTTTTATATGAGTTTTTTTACGTTATTATTATTTTTTTGTATGGAATATTTTTTTATTTTGTATTATGATTCTATTAATCCTATTAGAATACTAAAAAATACTGAGAGTACTGAAAAATATTAAAATTTATTTAAATATTTAAAATAAAATTATAAGATAACATAAAATAATTATTTAAATTAATGTCTTTTTCTGTAATTTTCCATCTAAAATTAATTTTGAATAATGTAATCCAAACAATATTTAGTTTACTATGATCTATTTTAAATAAAAATTATCAAATATAAACCACGTTAATACCAACTCACTCTTAATTAAAATCAATTTTACAAAATCAATTTTATACAAATTTCGGTTTGCAAACGGTAATCCAAACACACACTTAGTCATTACGATAGTATAAGGTAGACATTATGTTTTTCCGCCCATGAATAGAGTGGAACGTTAAAATTGTCCATTAATTGACAATTAAAATTAAACTCTATAAAACATAATAAACTATTTTTTATAGTTCTAATACTTATCAAAAGAAGGGGGGTTATTTACATAAATTTTTTCCATCTCTTGTCTTTGTTCATGGAATTGTATTTGTATGAACATAAGATACGAATCTTGATATCTTGATATGCACAACAAAACCAAGTCGTAGCATATTTATGGAAATCTACTCCTAGCTAGGTTCTAAATACATACATACATACATACAAAAACTACCTAAGCTACCATGAGAATACAAATTATATTCTACAACCATACAATATGTTGTTGTTTATGATTCTCTCTAAACTTCTTGTATATATCACCCTTATAGAATTCACTTGTTCTCTTCACCAAAACAAGAGAAGCAAAAGCACCTAAGAGTATGATAGTGGCAAAAATGACAAAAGTGAAATTATAACAATCCATTCCAAAGCATACTAATTCTCCCACCTCCTCATTCAAACTAACACTATGATCAATTTTCCTAAGCTGGTTCTTAGCCTCTGCATCATATAAGGTCCCACCAACCAACACATTCATCAAATAAGAACCTATAGGGCTCCCTAGGTGCCAATAATTCAGCAATGCACCATAGTGTTTTAGGCCAAAAATCTCAGAAATTGTGGCAGAAATCAATGGAATTTGAGCACCAAAGCAGAATCCAATTATGCAGCTTGCTATGTATAGTCCACTGTCATTGCTAAGCACAATTGCAACATGACCAATCACTGAGATGAATAGAGAAATTGTTACCAACCATGGCCTAGGTAACTTGTATAGTCCTAACAATGCCTCAGATGCAAAACCAGAAAAAACTCTCCCAAAGAAGTTCCATACACTTACTAGAGATACAAAATACTGAGTTTTAACCTTTGAGTACCCTAAAGATTCACCAATCTGTCCAAGGTTGTCAATTGCTGCCAAATTAGCACCAAGCCCACATATTGAAACAAAGAATATCAGAAACATGTCAACACTTAAAAGTGCTTGTAATATTGTGTGATCTTCTCCTCTTTCAGGCTTATTCAATATGCTTTTAAAACAAGAATACATTGTTGTTGATGTTGATGTTGATGTTGTTGGCTCTGCCTTATTGTTATTATTATTATCATTCTCTTGATTCTCAATGATGACATTGAGATTCTCACTCTCAGCCTCAGAAAGTTTCCATAAGAACAGATCCTCTCTTATGGCAACAAAGAGAGGCAGGACAAGCAAGAACAGAAAGATTAGAAATGCAATCAAATGATATGCAAACTTTGAAAGATGACATTCAAACAAGTGAGTAATGGTGATACCCAAGATGAAAGTTGCAAGAGCAGTGGCTATGTAAAAGAAATGAAAAAAGGGTCTAGTGTCATTGAATTGTGTTGAAGGCTCAAAGCCTCTAATTGTGAATGCAAAGAGAATTGACACAATAGCTGGAAAAACAGCAAGAACAAGAACAATAGACCTTGTATCTTGATAATAATAATGAACTGAACAAGAAGCAATAATAGTCTTATGGAATTGTGAGATTATAGCTGCACTCAAACCAACAAAACTCTGCAAGAATCCAACAACAATTCCTCTGTTGAGAGGGAATGTGTTGACACATGAGATCATCACTGATGTTGCTGCAAAATTCTGAGAATGTGTTCCAATCACAAAGTAGAGACACATTTGCCAAACCTCAGGCTTTGGAATCTTCTGTGTTATTGAGAGCCAAACCATGAAGTAACCAACAAAGTTTGTGACAGCTCCAATGAGAAGAATCATCCATGTTGGTGTAATTTCAGCAATTAGCCCTGAGATTATGCCACTGTTTGCACCTAGGTTCTTGAAGAAACCTATTGTGTTGAGGGTAGTTTGGTCATATCCTAATGTTGCCTTAAGATCCTTTGAATACATACCAAACATGTAAGAGCCACCAGCACATGATAATATCAATGATGAACCAAACACCATGAACCATTTACCCTTGTGAAATTGCTTTGCGAAATTACCATGATACCCTTGGTGATTATTATCCTTTGCCACCATCATCTTTGTGAACTATGATCATAAAATTAATCAGTGTTATATATTGAAACAAAATTTGAGTAACTAAGTTGTTTTCACGTTGTTGGAAGAGTGTTATATTAACAAAAATGATCAATGAATTAACCATGTATGCATGCATTGTATGTTGTTGCTAGTAATGAATTATGAACCGATTATAGGTAATTAGTCGGTTTATAATTATTGCTTGTTAATTATTTTTGAAGTAATAATTAAGAGGAGTATGTTGGATGTTGTTTTTAGATTCATGAGGTATTTAGTTTATTATTATAAATGGAAAATGATGGTTAAAAAGTAACTTCTAAGTTGTAACTCGCTAGGTTGGTTAGTATGAATTCTAGGATATATATGAGACATATAACAAACAAAAATACCAAAAAGACAAAAACGGATTTGTTTTATTGTGTAAAATTAATTATTGAATATTAGATATATAATTAAAAATAATTAAAGTAAGCCAAATATATTTTTACTCTCATTTTTTATTATACTTTAAATTATAAATGTGAAATTGATATGCATGAAGTATTAGACGATAGTATGGATTATATTACTTTTAATTATGAATTTATCTATTATGTACTCTTAGGACATATGTTAAGATTATAAAATAAAAAAAAAATATTAAAAATATAAAAAATTTAAGTTTTGAATGCATTTATTTTATATTTATTTTGTATTTATTAAATAAAAATATTTAAAATTTTCTACTAATAGTAATCTTATCATGTGTTTTTAACATATATGTCAGCTAAACATTATTTTAATTATTTTTATGAATTTTTTATTTATTAAAACCATGAAATAAAAAATTTACAAAAACCAAAGCCATAAACTAGTAATCTTATTATCTAACATTTTAAAATTAGAAAGAATATATATAATTTATATTCCAATTTCTCGACTTTAAAAAGAACTAAAAATATTATTTGTACACTAAAATTAGCTACTAAAATCATTTATCAATGTATTTATGTATAAATACATGTGTAGTTTAATTTATTTTTAATGTGTATTTATATTCTAATATATATTTTATACTAATGACTGATTTTGGTAGCTGATTTGAGTGTACACGTATCATAACTGAAAAAGAATATACATGTTTCCACAAGCAACGCAAAGACAATTTTTTTTCATTGAACTTTAATTTTTATTTTTCAATAAATAATAAGGATCATTATATTCTATCTTTAAAGGATAGGGAATGCAATCCCTTATTCATTCTATATTTTCTATCCCTGTGTATAACAACTCATTCCTATAATAACACAGCTCACTCCTCAATGAAGTAGGGTCAGTCCATATATATTATGTTCGTTTGATTTTGATTTGAGGAATATTATTGAATTGGTAAATGCACAAATTATATAAAAATTATTTGTAGTAGTGTGAAATTTGTATGTGTAGAAAAGTCTATTATAAAACACATCATAATCATTTAAACAAATGGTAATTAATTATTTCATATGAATTTTGTATATATAGAATAGTATATTTCATATGAAAAAATGAGATTGAAAGTTTACTTTAATTTGTATTTTAATCAAAACGTGTATGTTAGCACATATATATTTATAATTAATTTGCAGGTAGTTAGTTTTTATTTTTTATTTTTTCCCTTTAATGCGTGGAAATGGTAAACTTGCATACGGTTTTAATTTATTAGAGGGGCTAACCATATATGCCAATATTTCACACGTCTTAATGAATAATTAAATAATGCACCTACCATTTCTTGACCAATATATACCAATAGTCAACTTAATTAATATATAAGCCATGCCTGCCATCCAAAATGAATAAGTTTGTAAAATAGATTCGTGTATGTATGGTGACTTGGTGAGGTAAATATTCATTGTTTTTTTTTTTTTTTTTTTTTGTATTGAAAGGGTAAAAGAGTTTTATATAAATAATGAATCATGTATTATTACATTATTAAAAGTAACTAATTTTTAAATTTAATATTTATATGTAAAATGTATAAATTTATTTATTTAATGACTATATAAAACTTTATTTTGCTGGGTCATATATATATATATATATAGGTAAGATTTTGGGTTATATTTGTTTGTGTGAATTTTAGATTGACTCAGACCCAAAACCAAATCAAATAAATTAAGGGAAAACGACCTACGTATTGGAGAAGATTATAATAAAACATTTATAAATTCTGTTGCATATATATATAGTTGCATTGATGCCTTATATTATTGGTTGAACACGAAAAGAGATGTTTCAAAATTTTCAGCAAACTAAAATAGTAAAATTAAAGGGAATTATAAGCAATGCTACGCGGATGATATAAAATACACAAATTAAAGAAACAAAATGTTTGAAATAATAAAAATCAGTTCAAATTATTAGTTTAAAATTCTTTTATTTTATATTCATTAATTATCGTTATAATAAATCAGTAATATTAAATGTAATATATATATATATATATATATATATATATATATATATATATAATAATTATAAATATTAAATTTAAATAAAATAATTTTAAATTATTGTCTCCGATAAAAGACTATTATTAGTGAATGCATATGTTTGTTGTCATGATGCTAAAATCTAATAAACTGAAAAGAAAGCATTTTTTATCTACAAAAAAAAAAAAAAAAAAAAGAAAAAGAGGTTCTAACATGAATGTGGAAGGGGTATTGAAAGTGTTTGAGGCTATATAATGTGATTGGTACCTTACCACTACCCCACCCCATACTTCGCAAAAGAGAATACAAACAATCAATAATGCAATCATGGTTTATGAGATTTGGCCACTTATTATATTATTAGATGTGGAGTTTTATTATGTGTGAACATATATAATATATATAACATATATGAGATATTAGATCGACTTACATTTTATATTTAAAAAAATATAAGAAACTAATTTTTAATTAGAAAATATTAGTTAATTTTAGAATTTAAATTTAGAATTAACGATTTAGAAAATTTTAGATAAATAAAATAATTTTACTACTTATATATATATTTTATCAATAATCATTAGTTGAATTATGCTTATTCTAATTATTCCACACGGATTGATCTTTCTTGATGAAGTGCTTAAGATATATATAGGTATATATGTTTAGATATTATTGATACAATGATACTCATTGATTTTAATTTTTATCATTTTAAGAGAAGAATTGTCTTATTTTTTGTGTAATTATACTCTTTGTTAGAGAATGATACGAGTCTATTAGCAGTTACTACTTTCGGCCTAATATAAGAAATTGAAAGTGATGAGATAGTAATTGAGCTAGATAAATCAGTAGTTGAGCAGATGGACAAAAGGGTAAAGAAATAGCCAGCGTGAATGAAGGATTATGAACTTTAAAATAAGGACGTAGTAGAGTAATAAAATTAGAGGTAGTATTGAGTTAGTTACGTAACAACTTAGAGAGAGAAAAGAATAAAAAGGAAGGCAGAGAATAGAGGAGTGGTAAGAAATTATGAATTGTTATCATTGAGGAGTGTGTCCTTCACTCGAAAGGAAAAATTATTGTTCATTCAATTCAGATTACATACACATTGATATTTGATTTTTACTTCGTTCTAAACTGCATGATCTCCTTACTTATTTTGTGGTTGATATACTGTTGCTTGAACTTAAATTGCTGAACAGGACTAACAATTGGTGCTTTCATTGAGAGATACCAAAGATGACTGAAGGAATTCGATTATTCCGACTAGAAGAATTAACACTCTCCAATAAGCATGAGGTAGCAACGCTGAGCCGTGGTTTAGTGGAGGCGAACAAACAGATAGCAGAAACGCACCAGCAACTTACAACGATGGATTCATCATTACGTACTATTGAAAAACTACTCCGTTAGGATCTGAAACCGAAGACAGCTAGTAGCGATCCTAGTTTTGCTAGAGATAATGTGGTGAAAGGCTCAGGGTCTGTTAATTTAAATGGAGAACCGCAATGGCCACGGAAATTGAAGGTGGCTGACCTTCCTATATTCGAAGGAGATAGAGTAGAGGGTTGGATTTTTCGGGCAAGACAATACTTAGAGACCTTCAACATTCCAATTGAACAAAAAATTTGGGTACTATCCTTCCATTTAGTGGGTGCAACCTATGCATGGTACCGCTAGGGAGTCAACAACAATATTACGTACACTTGGGACTCATTCCTTGAGGCGCTGAATGCTCGTTTTGGCAAGAATGTGTTCTATAATCCAAAAACAGCTCTCAAAAAATTGAAGCAAGGTAGGTCGGTAAAAGAGTATCAGTGTCAATTCAAAGAATTGAGCAACTGTGTAACAGGACTGAGTGAAGAGTGGATTGTGACTCTGTTTACCGCTAGATTCTAAGAGCACCTGAAGTGTGAGTTACTACTAGCCCGACTCAATTCCTATGTGACTATATCCAAACTATCTCTCTTGTCAAATTGCACGAGCAAAAATATATAGTAATATTGGATCGAAAGTAGCAGCTGTTAATGAACTCGTATCAAAGAACCAATCAATATATAAAAAACAATTCTACTTAAAAGACGAATGCTTGAGAAAGAATTGTAACTTTTTATTATATATATATATATATATAATTTAATCTTTATATTAGTCATTATTTTTTATTTTTTTTTCTTTAATTTTCCTTTTGTAGTGAAAATTGACAAGTGTTTAGTAGGCTGAATCAGCCCATGAAACCTTGTGTGGCTCGAAACATATCTAACCAAAGTTTTCTGTCTTTAACCTTTTTATGTGTATTATTATCTTGGTCATTTTTTTCTTTCCTTAATCAGCAAGGAAAAAGAAGAAGAAAGAAAGAATTGAAGAAAATAAGATAATGATATTCTATTATTCTTCAGCCACCTCCTATATATAATACTAGAGGAAATATCAATTATATACACACACTTTTATAATATATATATATATTTTACAAATATATATGCTTTTTAACTATAAAAACAGTGATACAAATAATACTCTTCTATAACAGTAATTGGCACAATATATTTGGTGACTATAGAGATTAAGGAAATATAATGATGGCAACGTAGGCTAGACGCATTAATATTTTTTGCGTAATCTCTCCATGGATGGTGGCTGCTCAAATAAGTAATAATGTATTCTTATATGACCAAAAATCCCACCCAAAAAAAAAAAAAAAAATTCCACCAATGCCATCACATTTAGCAAATAATGTCTTTATCAAAATTTCATTTTAGGTGATGCATACTAATCCTATTGCCTTTGACTTAAAGTCACAAACAAATTGCTGCCTCATTCTTTACTAATAATATACCTATACAAACAATGAGTAATAATTAATATACTATACTGGTTTAACTATTATTATTATTATTATTATTATTATTATTATTATTATTATTATTATTATTGTTTAAGTTCATTTACTAAATATTTTACCATATTTATATCTTCAACAAAATGTAACACTCAAGAATTTAGAGTATATTTAGTTTGTGTTTTTATTTTTTATTTTATTTTTTAAATTTTGTAAAAAAAGAAGAAATAAAAGGTAAAAAATAGAAAATAAAATTCACAAAATGCTAAAAATAAAACATAAACCAAATGTATCTTTAAACTTTTTGTTTTGACAAATAGTTTCTGAAAAACTGATAATTATTTTTCTTATTTTTCATACCATTAATAAAAAGGTAGAAACTCAGGTGCAATCGACTTCACATGAAGTTGATACCTGAGAGTTATTAGATTATTTGATTAATTTGACTAAATTTTTATCTAACGGTTCTCAAATATCAACTTTACATAAAGTCACATAAGTTTTTACTATTTAAAAAATTTTTATATAGTAATATTTTACCATAATTGCTCCTACCTAATTAATCTCCTGAGAGTGATAAAAATTATTAGTTTGCTCTAAAATAAACCAATTAGTTTGGCCGGTGAAATAAAATTGTTAGCATACGTCAACTTCATATAGTGATGAATGCTTTTGATAATAATTTAAATCTTAAAAGCCTTTTGATCCCATCCAAAACCATTTAATTTGAACTCTTCTTCCAATTCATATCTCTCATTTTTTTTTCTTCCCCCAAAATTTACGTGTTACTAGCTAGAACATAAAATCGTTGCTTGCTTGTCGTGTACGTACGTGACTTTTGATTATATACAAAAATTCTGCACCATACTCTCCCTTTAGCTTATCCCATACTCTTATTACAATATTATCTATGAATTATTATATGATAACGAACCATCCATATTATTGTGCCCGCTACGGCGCTACTTACTGGCTGGGAAATGGAATAATTAAAATAATATTATGCACTTTATCCATTCAAAAAGTATTATTTTTCTATCAAATTGAATGCATGTATATGTAATTTCAGGAGTTAACAAATTTTCAAAACTATTTTTTTTGGTAATTCTCTGAACATTTTAATTATATATATGAAGGGAATTTTTATTAAAAAAAATCCCTAATGATAAATGGGAGATATTAAAAACATGCAGGACGTTTTTTTTAAGCAATAATATATACTAAATTGAAAAGAAAAAGGGGACATTTATTATATAATCGGATCAACATTATTTGAAATGACTCATGAAAATTTATTTATTTATTTTTGTTGACTACTGATATTATTGCCTTGAAATACTTGAGACAAATTGTCACAATCTTCAAGTTTCCATCTATTGATAAAGATCAAAGTGATAGGATTTGTAATATTCACGCAACTGGGCAATTATTTATGTTAAGCGACGGGTGAAATAGACCAAAATATACATAGAAAAAGCATACAAAAAATAAAGGTTCAATAATTATGGCTTTCTTTAAAAATAAATAAGAGTATGATAAATTAATTGTACGTAGGAGAAATAACAATCTTCAGTTTCAATTCAAGGAGGATTACTGAATTCAAACTCTAAAATTAGTTTTATTTAAGAGTTTGTGGTTAATTAATGAATTATTATATATATAAGATAAAATTTAAATTTTTTTAATATTTATTTAACTGAACCAGTAAAGTAAAATTATTTGACTAGTCTAAATTGATTACAATAAAATAAGACTAATTGATATATGTAACTAAAACGATGCCATTAAAATATGATTAGATAAAGGTTTCAAAATGCATGAATTGAAATTCGGTTGGGTTTAGTTAGCTAGGTACTATCTTAATTAATTAGCAACTGCAAACAAACCATATTAAGAGAAAGTTATCCTCAAGATTTGGAGCGAAAGGCAAATGCAATGCACAAATGAAAATTGGTATAAAAGTAGTAAAATAAACATAGAGTGGAACTGAAAAGCTGCAATGCATGGAAACCGAGACTGTCGCCGAGCACCACAGTAGTGTTCTTGTCTCTTCCATCATTCACTACCACTTACCCATGTGACCTTCTCAAACATCAACCCATCCCTTTATTCATTTCTTCTATTTATAAAGTTAATTTGATGGGAGCACGAGTTTGTTAGTGTTGTAAGTGTGAGAAATGTATAAAGTTAGTTTCACATACAAAAAAAATAAGAAAAAGTGAGAAGTTATGAGAGACTTATTAACTTACTATTTAAAATTTTGAGTTGAATGTGTGGTGTTTTCTCTTTTTATATTTTTTCACTGTACACGATAAAATAAATTATTACTACACTCATTATTAAATAATTTAAAAAATGCATAATATTATTTTTAAAGACCTATGAATCTAAAAAACTTATTTGAAGCTTTTTCTTCTTGTTATTATTGTGATAAAAAATGAGAGGTGGCGATTAATTAATGAATGAATTAATTTGATTATTAGTTGATTTAGTTGTTGATAGAAAAAGCAAGTGGTTATGTGTTGTGTTATGTGTATGTGTTGGTGAGAGCGAGTGTTTCTTGATTTCCACTTCTTCATAAAACCAGAATCCGAAAGCACCCTCTCAACTACTTATTACCCTCTCTGCATCTTCAACTCTTTTGGATTTAAACTTAAATGACATGACATGGCAGAGAACACCACAAGAACAAGAAGATGAAGCTCCAAAGTCACAACCACAACAACCATGGTGCCAACAAAACCACTTCCTTCTACAAATGGCTCCTCTGCCTCTCTCTTTCTCTCTACTTCTCCACCTCCTACCTCATCACCACTTCACCACCACCACCCTCACCATCACAACCACCACACAACACAAAACCCTCCCCCCAGAGAACTCTCTTTGAAACTCCATGGTCGTCGTCCCTCAAGAATCTCAGGATCTTTGTTTATGATCTTCCTTCAAAGTTCAACACAGATTGGTTGACCAACCAAAGGTGCAGCACGCACTTGTTTGCATCCGAGGTTGCAATCCACCGTGCCTTGTTGACCAGCCACGTCAGAACCTTTGACCCTTACGACGCTGACTTCTTCTTCGTCCCCGTCTACGTTTCCTGCAACTTCAGCACCGTTAATGGTTTCCCCGCCATAGGCCACGCCCGCTCCCTTATCTCCTCCGCTGTTAAACTCATCTCCGATCGCTTCCCTTTCTGGAACCGCAGCCATGGGCGTGACCATGTCTTCGTCGCCTCCCACGATTTCGGCTCCTGCTTCCACACCCTCGTGAGTTAGTTACTCTTATTACCTTTCGTAACAGAATTCTAACTAACTAACTAACTAGAAGGTTGGTTTTGAAGGAGGACGTGGCGATTGCGGATGGCGTGCCGGAGATAATGAGGAAATCGATCGTGTTGCAGACGTTTGGCGTGACATATAAGCACCCGTGTCAGGAGGTTGAGAACGTCGTCATACCGCCGTACGTGTCGCCGGAGAATTTGCGGACCACCGTCGACAAGCTCCCGGCGAATTGGCAGCGAGATATTTGGGTGTTCTTCCGCGGCAAAATGGAGGTCCATCCTAAGAATGTTAGCGGAAGATATTACAGCAAGTAATCACATTAAATTAACGTTTAATTAGCATTTAATTAATCCCACCAATCAAAGACTTAATCTGAGTTGAAAAAATGTAATAAATCATGGTTTTATTAGGTATGTAAATACTAAATTGACTTTTAACTCATTTTATTTGCATGATCGAGTTACAAAGTACGTTTTAACTTTTAACATGATTAACAATTTATTATTCTTATTATTATTTGCTGATGAACTCAATCTTTTGATCATGAAGGAAAGTGCGAACGATGATATGGCGAAAGTTCAGCGGTGACCGGAGGTTTTACCTTCAGAGGCATAGATTTGCCGGTTACCAGTCAGAAATCGCGCGTTCGGTTTTCTGTTTATGTCCGTTGGGGTGGGCCCCATGGAGTCCAAGACTGGTAGAGTCCGTTGCCTTGGGCTGCGTGCCGGTCATCATAGCCGACGGCATCCGATTACCGTTCTCATCCGCCGTGAGATGGCCGGAGATATCGCTGACGGTGGCGGAGCGCGACGTCGGGAAACTGGCGGAGATACTTGAGCGCGTGGCGGCGACGAACCTCAGCGATATTCAGAGGAATCTGTGGGACCCAATGACTAAGAAGGCACTTTTATTCAACGAGAGGGTCCATGAAGGCGATGCCACGTGGCAGGTTTTGCGTTCATTGAGCGAGAAGCTTGATAGGTCCTTAAGAAGCTCCAGAGTTTCCCGCCAATTAGATTTTGCCACGTAGTGGGTCAAGATTTTGGGTGCCGAAGTTTTCTTTCCACACACGCACATGCGGCACACCGTGGATTTTTCCAACGCGGCATACACACTCTTCTTTATTCAAAACAGAAAACAATAATAATAAATAATTAACCATGTATTTTAGGTATAGTTTTGTTTTGTATAATCATTTTTTGATGTAAATAGGAAGAGGATATATACAATACAATTAATTAATTTGAGTTTTGTGATTATTTATTGATGTGTTATTAGATGGAGAATAATCTCTTACGGATGTAGAAAGCAGTGACCGATCCAAGTGCACTGGTGTGGGGCAAATGCTCCCACTACGATTTAAAATTTTTTTGAGTAGTATATGATAATAATATTTATTTGTTCTTATTGGATTATTAAATTTGACCCCATATGAGAATAATTTTTTTGAGTAGTATATGATAATAATATTTATATGATTATTAATATTTATTTTGGTACTTAATCGTCAATTTAAAAATTTTATATTAGATATTCGTTAGAATGATCAATTCTCATATTTAAACGAAATTAGTGTTCTTTTTTAAAAATTAACTCAAAAGAATATTATTTATATTATTTTTAAATTAGCTTTAATTTTTGCGTAGCAACTAGCAACTATATTAATTGAAAGAACTTTTTTAACTATGAATATCAATAAGAGTCGGCTTCTAATTGTGTTGGGAAGTGAATTTTTAAATAATTATCTAGTAATATATATGGAAAGAGATAAATTTTGATGGTAGTGCTAAGAGAAAAATTACTTAATTTTTAAAAAATATATAATCTAAAAGAATAGAATTTTAAATTATATATTATTATTTAAATTACTATTTTAGTGTTTTAGTTTATATATTAGATATTTTAAAGGCTAATCATATTTTATAATAACAAAATATAATTATAACAATAATCATGCTATATGTACATAAAAAATAATTATCTGTATAAAATATATATTAAAATATAAAATATATATTAAAAATAAGTTAAACAATACATGTATTTATACATAGATATATAGTGATTAATAGATAATTTAATATTTAATTTTTTATATACACATTATTTTTATTATAAAAATTATTATCATGTTATATAAATTTTGCTCCTACTATCAAAATTTTCTGGAACTGGTAGAGAGTGAAATGATTAGGGTGGGGTGTGTGTCAGAAGTATGGAGATAGAAGCACATGGTTTTTGAGATTGTGGGGGGAAATTATTTATGTTTCGTTGTCTTGGCGTGCTACTATATTCTCTGCTAAATCCAGCTAACGAAAAACTTTTAGCTTGTTTTTTTCTCGAGAATGGTGATTAATTTGCTTGCTTATAATGGATAAGACGTACTTAATTATTTCTTTATCGTACTTTATGCATGTTCTATTAGGTAATAATATCTACTAATTGGATGGTAAAAAATTAAAGGAAAAAAAACGTTGGTCACGAGTGGAAGTGTGGACAGCAACTGCTGCAGTTGCACAACTTCCAATGTCGAAAGAGAGTCTTACGAAATACGAATCCTTCTGTGTTAGAAGAAAGTACACAAGAGTCAAGGCTAATTTTGTTTCTTTTTGTCTAAACTTAATTAATTAATTATTTTTACTAGCGAGCTAGAGTTATTTCTAACGAGAAAAATGTTATTTATACACTAAAATTAGTAATTAATATATTTGTGTATAAATATATATATAGTTTAATTTATTTTTAATATATATTTATATTTTAATATATATTTTATACTAATAGCTGATTTTGGTGGCTGATTGGTGGCTGATTTTAATAAACACTTAACATAACCTTTTTAATGATATTCAATTTTTGTTTTCATATCTCCACCATCATTTGATTTTCAAACTCCAGTCACGTTGCAAAGAGATGGTCTTCATGGTTTTTGGGGGACATTTTGAAAAGGCTAAGGTAATAAAAGAGTGAAGCAATGTGAAGTTTTGTTTTGGTCTTTGGATCAAATTTCACAGAGTATTTGGACTCAATTGTTGGTGACTAGAGAACATGAACTTTAGTGGTTTAAGCCCTTTTACAGGGAGCTTGCTTAAAAAGTGTAGCCTTTTAAATCTGGGCCTCCTAGTTCAAAAAACAATTGGGCCTCAATACATGTACACCCAATATTACAACAATTCATTGGTCAGCAGCACACCTTTAAATGGAGTTTAAATCTGCGATGAATTAGTCCTTGATCTATTGAGATGAGGAACACTGTGGACAAAAAAAAATTCTATTCTTAATATATAAAAGTAGATGAATAAGTTTATCCACATTATTTTTAAGATATATTTCTCTTATTAATGTCATGTCAGCAACATCGCTTACTTGGCAAAATTTTAAAATCAACCACTTAATTTTTGCCAAATCAACTATTATTTCCAAATCAGCAAAAAAATATACAAGTAATAGAAATATATGCAAATTAGGCTGCAAAATTACTAATGACAATAATTAAAAATTAATAGTGTCTAACCAAATTTGTAACCTACGAGAATCTATATCTCTATATTTATTATATTTTACCGTTATAAACAATACAATAAATTTATAATCCCAATAATTAATTTATTAATTTCTATAAATAACTCATTAAATGTAATAAACATCCATATTACAAATGTTATAATAATCTATTAATTATAATAAGGGAGCCACTCAAATAAAGACGCCTAAAACGTCTTTTTTTAAGATATTTTTCAATAATTAAAATTTAACATATATAATCGATTAAATCATGTTATTTTTGTTAAAATTAGGTTAGACAAATTGATTTAACAAAAAAAATGGTGAATCAAATCTTGAACTGGTCTAAATTAATATTATTTTTTTTTATAAAAAATAACTACAGTACCTTTATTATAGAAAATGATTAAAATACTCTTATATATATATATATATATATATATATTAAAATTCTAAATCCTAACTCTACGATAGAAAAATAAGAGACTAAAATTTAGGATTTTCAAAATTAATATATATAATAAAAATATTATAGTCATTTTCTATAATAGGGTATTGTAGTCATTTTCTATAAAAAAATAATATTAATTTATACTAATTTAAGATTTGATTCACCATTTTTCGGTCAAATCAATTTGTCTAGTCTAATTTTGACAAAAATAACACAATTTAATCGATTATATGTGTTAAATTTTAATTATTAAAAAATATCTTTATAAAAAGACGTTTTCAGCGTCTTTATATGAGTGGCTCCCTTATAATAAATTTTACGTTACAAATATTCAAATTCCATACTATTTGAACTACTTATATAAGTCTCTCATCACTATTTCTTCAAATAACATCAAATTTAGCACAAGAAATTTATTTCGCATTACACAACATCTTAAACTTACTCAGTGAAGCATCATTCTTTGGACAATATCACCAAATAAACAGACAATTGATTTATCAAAGTTCGTATGATTGTCTATGAAAAACATTAACACCCACAAACAATGGCAGAGCTTAGTTCAGATATGGCCCCCCAAACTTTTTATAAAAAACTTAGTAGTACTTTTTCAAAAGATAAAAAATAGTTCAATTGACTTAAATACTTTACTATGACTTAAAGTATCTAATAAGTTCAATAAACAACACTCTCTCTATCTTTAAGTTCAAATATAAAAAATTAGATATTTTTTATATGATAAAAAATAATAGAATATTCAATAAGTATTAATATTATTGTATTTGTATAAATTGATAAAAAAAATTAAATAAATATTATAAATTTTAATATTTGTCCTTCTAACTTCTTTTTTACATATTTTACAGGATATATATTCAAATTTTTATATAAAATAATAATGAAAAATCAAAGAATTAATACATTTTTTTAAGAGGAAGGCTAATATTTAAGAAGGAGAACATATAACTTTTACAATATCAACATCTGTAGATAGTTCTTCTACTTTAATGAATCACGAAGAAAGTGAGATATAACCTTCAAAAGTTCAAAAAGTTACTGATGACTTTAACTTTAACTTTTTGGAACGAGATCTTGAAAAACGGCTTTAAATTTGACAATATCACCCAAACCAAACCAGATAGATGAGATTAGACGAGCTTATCTTAAATGGGGTCCATATCAAAAATATTTTGACAATTATTTTCTATCTGACCCTCCCAAAATTTTGTTTCAAGTTCCGCCACTGCCCACAAATGAAAAATTTTAAAATTCTATACTATAAAAAATTTAAAAATAGAAGATGCAATGTATAGATCAATTAAAGGTACAATGAAAGCAAACTTTTTACTCACAACTGTTGTGAACGAAATTAAAGATTGAATTTTGAACATTTTTCAGCATTATTTTGAATTTGCATCACTTGAGACATTATAGTGGGTCAAAGTCAAAGAAAAATATTAACATGTAATTTCACTTCATACTATTTCAATTATTCTTATTAAAAATAACTTATTAAAAAAAATTCTACACATTTTTATTCTTTTTATTGTATATGTCGTTGAAAAACTGCATGCACATCAAGAGATTAAGGAAAAAGAAAACCATACAAATTCAAAACACATTTTTGGAAGAAGAACATACGTGTAAAAATGGAACAAACAAAACAATAGAAAGTGCATACAACTTCACAATTCATAAAAAACATGCCTTCACAAGAATCACCGACAGAAAGAAGAAAATAACAACTCTAACAATAACCATAAAGAAAAAGGAGAACGAGCGCTACATAAGAAGACTAAGTCCATCAACCAAAACAAATGCAAAAATCAAATTACCAAATAAAAATGTTATTTTGTACAATTCCAATATCCAAATTTTGTGTACTACAAATTATTTTAAATAAAACACCTTTTAAATTTAACTTTAGTTTACACATATTTAATTTAATTTTACAAAATATAACTATTTTTAATATTTATTACATACTATTATTAATTTACCGTTATCGTGCGAGTCTCATTCTAGTTTTAATGTAAAAAAAGGTTAGCTTTGGCTTTCACCCCCACTTTTAAGTTTTAAGTTTCAATTTTCATTGGTGGTTCCCAGAGTGACATTTGTTTATTGAACGAGTAATTGTGCATTGTGGTATGCTTAATACTAATTAATAACAATGGAAATTTGATCAATTTTAAATAAAGTTCATCTCCTCAAAGGGTCATATTGCCCTCTTCATCCCCTTAATAAAAGTCCCAACTTTACAAACTTTGATGCATTTATGAATAAAAATGGACGGTTGATGATAAATTAATTATGAATTTGTCGGTATATATATCAAATAGTTTGTATGTCTTTGTCTGAACTATCTTATCCACTTCTTCTCGTGCATTCTTACAATAGTAGTTTGCTCAAAGGCACTAATAAACTTTACATGCATTTAACTTTTTCTAAAAAAAAAAAATCTTCATCAACTCAACCTTACATTAGTGTCAAGGTGTTCATAAATTGAATCAAGGGATGGCCCATCTTTATTATCCCTTTCTTGTTGCTGCTATACACATCAATGAAGTACATAAATATTATCATAATAAGATTTTTTAAAAATAAAAAATTAAGTTTAGAACTTTTGAGGGAACATAATTAAGAATGTTGAGATTGTTGGAGAAATGATTACATTATCTCACTTTGTTTCCATAGAATAGCATAGATGTGAAAATCTTGTGTTGGATCAAACCAAAGATGAAACTTCATCTCTCTCCCTACAATGTTGCCATCACCACTTCCTCTTATGTATACATTTGTCTGCAGAACATATGGCTTATCAGGGGTGGTACCTAGGAACTCAATGTCGATTTCGTCGTGATTTCCGGGGTGATCTTGGTTGTTTGAAAGCTGAAATTCTCAATTGAAAGAAAAACATCAAAAGGGTATAAAGAGTTGCATATGATAGAAAAGAAAGTTTCAATTTTTGTAGATTAATCCTCACATAGAGAGTTGTAATGACCCCTGCAGTATAACCGGGTTGAAGCTTAATTGCAGCACTAAAGTATCCAGATTGATAAGAGTGAAGTGACTTGAATCCACTCCCTGTGTTTCAAAACAAAGAATTGGATAAGAATCAAGAGTATCCTCTACTCTACTTGAGTAAAATTGCGGTCGCAATTGCTGTTGTCGTGTTCTGGTACCCTTCTAGAGGGAACCAGAACAGAACAACAATATTACGACCACAATTGACAGAATGAGGTTGAATTTGACATACCCGAGTTAGAATCTAGCCATATTGATAATGTGCCTTGTTCTAGCCTCTGATGCTGAGGTCCCCATAGGTTTCTGAACCCTTGATCGAAGCTAATAGGACTAATTTTGGAACCAGGGTAGTAGCCAGGTGAAGGTGGACCCTGAGCACTAGCACATATCATGAATGAGAGTACAAGAAGGAAGAAGAAAGAAAGGGGTGATGATGGCAGCATTGTAGTGAACATTAGTGTATATCTGCTACAATGCAGGGTGTGACAAAAGATTAGAGGCTTATACTCTATACTCTTTAGTAGCTGGTGCTTATGGAAGAGTGTAGCTAACAAAGTTGGATATATAAAGAGATTTAGTGAGGCCCTACAGTACCAAAAAGGTAACAAGTTTGTTGATTGGGGAGTTACATATTGGGACACAAAAATGGGTGAAATCCTTGTATTTTGTCCATGGCAGGGAACTTCCATATCTAGTTGTTTCCTCTTTGTTTTAAACGTACATTCACTTGGGTAGGCATCATGTTTTTTTATTGGATATAACACTTGCAAATTACATTGAAAACTTATAACTATTGACAAGGATATAATGTTTAATTCGTCACGAATTAATCAATAAATTTCTGTATATATAAGATAAGATTTGAACTTTCAGTACATATTTAAGCGAACGAGTGAATTGACTACTTATCTAGTCTAAGTTGAGATGTTAGATAAATTAAATCTTAAATACAATCTTAGTAAATGTATTACAAATAAAATTGTTAGTTATGCTGATGAGTGATGAGATTGGTTTGAATACCTATGCTATGCCTATGTCACATGAGGGGTATGGAAATAATATCAGATATTATGGATTTTCAGCTCAGAAAAAAATGACAAAAACATTATCATAGAAGAGTTTGGACAAGGTATATATTGAAGTGAAGAGCATGTAGTGTATTATCCTGTTTTATTTGCTTTGGGAAATGTGATGGAGAAAGGATAACATAGTAATGAATAATAACTGTCTTGGGGTGCTTTCTATCTGTTTCCCTCAATTTCAACTATGCAATCAAGGTTGTTATGGTGATATCAATGTAATTTAGGGTGTTGCATTGATGAAATTCATTGTTGATTTCCTAGCTACAAAAATAGTTCGTCAACCTTTTTTTTTTAAATCTTTGAATATCAGAGATTTCAAAGGAAGTATATTCATCTTAGTTGATGTTATTAGCCAAAAATAAAATAATTAAAATGTAGATGGTTATATGTGAGTGTATAATTGATAACGACCAGTGTAGTAAGTGCATTGAAAAATTTCCATATATATATAATGCTATTTTTCAATTACTTATCTATTATTTACACTGTCGGCAACATGCACTTCACTTAAATGAGAATATTAAAGTTCTTAATTTGATCATGAATTAGGAAACACACTCTTCATTTGATGATGTAAAACTATTTATTTATGTGGTTTTTTAGTTTTCATTCTTTAAATTTGGAAAACACACTTCACTTGGGTAGCGTTTGGTAGAGAGACAGAGACTGAGAGATAGAGATTGAAATAAATTTTAATATTCTGTTTGGTGCAAAGTGGAAGACAAAAATTGAAACAAGAATGAAGCTCTAATTTAATTTATACAAAAGGTAAAATTGGAATTAATTAATTGAAATGAGTGTATTTTAAGTATAAAATATTATTAAAATTTCAGTCTCTGTCTCTACAAATTTTAGTCTTCTGTATCCCCATTTTTTGGAGGTACTGAAATATTAAAATTTTGAGAACAGAGACAGAAATTTTAGTACCGATTTCTGAGCTAACAAACATGATATTGAGTCTCAATCTTCCAGTCTTTGTCTTAATACCTCAAAACAAACGCTACCTTGAGGTTTTTCTTTCAAAAGAATTTTCTTTTTTTTTTAAAAAAAAAAGTAAAAAAGAAAACAATTTAGCTATTTATCTACATGAAAAAAATTGGTATCCATGATTTGTGGGTGTGGTAACAAAATAATTATTCTCAGTGCTTCCTCTACATGAAAAAAAAATTTCTTATCATGTCTTATAGTTCTAATTCAGTTTTGCCGGCAAGAACTTCTAGAAAATTATTTTTTTTTTAATATATATATATGAGGTAGCCCCTTTTATGGACCTTGGTACAACTAGTAATAAATAAGGAATTTATTGAATTTATTGCATATAGAATAATCCTTCTGTTCAGAAACCAAAACAAGGAAGTTTTGGTTAAGTGTCACTGTAAATTGTATGACTTGTACACAAATTAAAATATATATTATAAAGTTGGTTTAATTTGCACATTATTTATTATTTAATAACAAAATATAAATTCTTTGTAAATTAAATTTAAACATATAATTCAATAGTAAATGATGTATACATGAATTAATATATTGTCTGACGCATGAAATTAAATTACAAAACTAGTCAAGTTGTGGTGGGTACTACTAAATCTTATTAGGGAGCATGCATGCATGCATGGAGTGATGTTATTAGGGATCAATAATTCTGCTTATTAAAATATTCCATAAATAAAATTCTAAAATGGAAAGGATCTTCGACTATATGAGGCAAAAACTGCTGAAATTCAAAGACAATGGGACCCGAATAATTAAATTAAATTTGTCTATGAACGCACGCCACCTTCTACCCAATTGCAGTTCCTCATATTCATCACAAAGCTTTCAACTTTTGGTGGATTCTTAAAATATATAGTTTATTATTATAATATCTTCAGTAGTACTACGGAAGGTGGTAATTTTTCCAATGATTATAATTTGGTGGTCTCGGTTCTTGATCAGTAATAATGATGTAAGAGTTATTTGCACATGATTAATTAGGGCCGTTAAAATGGGCTAAGTTTATTGGGCAGTCCGTTTACTTATTTAAAGGGTGGGTTTTGTCTCTAAAATTAAACTCGTTTAAATTTCGGATTAAATGGGATGAACTCGTTTAATTAAAAAAATGATGAGTTAAACGGGTTAGTCCGCGGACTAAACGGGTGATCCGTTTATTTTTTTTTTACATTTTTTTCAAAAAAGTAGCATTTGTAGCTGATATTTCACATGATCCGACCCGAAAATTCGACTCATCAATAAAAAAAAAAAGTTATTTTTAAAAAGTTTTTAACTTAAAAATGATATTTTTGTCAAACTATTTTTCAAAAAATAAAATAAAAAATTAAATAGGTTGGTCCATTTAACCCATCGAACTGACCATAAACGGTCCGAACTAAAAAATTATAGCCCGCAAAAAAATAGACTTAAACGAACCAGCCTATTTAACCCGTAAACTTAACGGACGAGACCTAAATGGCCTGGATTAGCCTGTGTGACAGCCCTATGATTAAGTAGTAGTCTATTGCCATTTTTTATTTACTTCAAATAAGTATATCATCAATTTATCTTATGATATAACGGCTTCATTTTAGTTACATCTTCTTATTAATTTATTAGTTAGCAAATATATATATATATATATATAGCTAGAGAAAATGTTTCAATTTATCTGAACATAAATCTCTCTCTCTCTCTTATCATTTTTCTATATTTAGTTCATGTAATATTTTCAACTAATTTTGTCTCCTCAAAGATGGAATTATCATTCATATAACAAATAAACAATTTGCTTTGTCCAATCTAGCAATGTAGCATATATGATCAATATCTTTTGTTAAGGTTTGGTTATTCTTTTATTGACAAATATGATTTTAAATTAAAGAGGTGACAGGATAAGGAGTGGTGTATCCGTAATGATCTTCTTAGATACGGTATATATTTAATATATATAAATATTATTAGGAAACATACTTACGTTATAGCCAGTTGCTAATAATTTTCCAATTTTTAGTATATTATATATTAAATTGCAATTTGCCATGGAATAAGGTAAAAATGAAGCCCTTGTTAAAAATTTGATCCATCATTGGCTTCATATTAGTCATACCATACCATGAAGAGTAGTGCATTATGGAATGGAACACTACTTTAATTCCTGATTTGCATTATTTTGTTGAAGTTTATAAGTTTTGAAATGAAAGATGTTATGATTGAAAATGAATAACAATAATTGCATAAATTGATTATATATTGTAGGTCCATTGGATTCTCATGCATGGCCCCATGATATTATTATTTCAAAGCTAAGTTTAATCAAATTCCATGGTGATCAGTTACGAATTATTACACCCATAAACACATACTTTTTTGCTTACCTAAAATATAGGATTCCTTTATGTCGGATTATTACTTTGGAGTAGTTTCCCATTATTTAATTAAATTTTTTAATTCAGAAATAATAATTTGCTTGTCATATATATACATTGCTTTCATCTAATCTTTTGTTGATGAGATTAAAATTTAGAACACCATATCTATGTATCGTGACTGTTTGAACAAAATTGTATAATGTTACTTTAAGTGTTGAAATGTATATTTATAGCCAAATTTTAATGTATATATATAAAAAGCTAAGTGACATTATTTATTTTGAAAAAGAAGGATAATATATATGTGGATGATAACATTCATTAGAACCTTTGGCTAATTATTGTCAACATGTAATTATCAAAGGTCATCGTGTTTGCAAGGGACAATTAAGTTGATAATGGCCCTTAGTTAGTGACTTATTAGTGTTAGTAAGATTATTAGATTAGTTAGACATTGCCGACAGGTTGATAGTGCCATTGCACCCAATGCAATGACACACTAGCATTTGTCATATATGGCATTGTGTTTATTCCTTTAATTTAATTTGATCATATTCTAAATCCCGATTATATTATTTTTTAAAATATTTATATGATTTGTCATATATGATTATATTAATTTAATTCGGATTATATAGAAGAAATGCTTTCAAAATTTGGATGTTGTATATTATTAATATTAAGAAAGGCTTGATGAGAGTATGTTTTATTGATTTCAAACTAAACAAAGGAACATTAGTCTATATAAATTAATCATCCTTTTAGAAAAGAGATTATGGCATGATCTCTTAATTATATTGGATAAGTCATATTAATGGGAAGAACATCATTATGAAATATTGAAATCTAAATGCAGTGATAAGGAGTTGGAAAATTAAACTATTTGTCTCTTTTTTTTTTTTTCTTGTGGGAATAATATTCTAATCGGATCGGATCCCATCTAATATAAGAAAAGTGTTAGAAGTCAACCGTTTTTGTGATTTGTAACCATCAATTAATCATTATTAATATTTTTAATAGTATGACTATGTGAGATTATTCACTTTTTTTTACTAGTTAAGTGCTGACCAAATTTTAATAAAAATACTAGCCTCTGATACTTTCTCCTACTATAATATATAGCTAGGCTTAGGCTTAACCTAATTGTTATAAATGCATATAAATAAAACATATAGAATTAAATACATGTTTGGACTGAATTAATATCTAGTATCTAGCTAGATAAGAAAAATCAAAACCTACTCAAGCATTCAAGTAGTCAAATATTCTATTTGGCAACATACTTAAAATACTTATTTGGATAGGTTGGTCGACAAAATTGAGTTGACTTTTCTTTCATGCATATTACGTATATATAAAATATAAATGATTAAATAAGTTATTTATATAAAATATAAAATAAAATATAAAATATATATAAAAATAAATAAAATAATATAATTATTTATATATAAATATATAATAATTAATTTTTAATATACACATAATATATTTTATTTAATTTTTACTTTTTAGATTAAAAACGAGTCTAACATTAATCATCTCATCAAGAGAAAAATCAGGTTTTTTTTTTTTGTACATGAAATCACGTTGTTGAATGCAGTGGGTTCTTTCAATTTTTTTTGTAGTAAACTGTGTAATGGGCCGTAAGTTTTTGTCCAAAAAATGTATTGAATAATTTTTTGTAAATCGAAAACTTGGAAGCCCAAGCCTGGTCTGGCCCGTTTACGACTCCTGCTCATAATTGTTTTGTGACGCATACGTGGCATACGCGTGAAAAAGGAGAAAAGAAGGAAGGAGCTTGTTGAGAAGATGACAAACCAGATGGTGGTGTTTGATTCCGAAAAGAATCAAACGGAAAGAATCAATTTTTGGACTAATTATCTTCCAGGGGTTGAAAGATCCACTCTCTTCTTTCCGATCCCAAACTGAAGAAGAAGGCAGAAAAACCCTAATTTAGTTGGTTTTGGGATCATTGAGAAATGGAGAAGGTAATGAACATTCTGAAGCCGAAGCCGAACCCTCAACAGTTGTTGAGAGATTGGCAGCGTCGCCTTCGCCAGGAGTGCCGCAACATTGAGCGCCAAATTCGAGGTAATTCCCTTTCTAAACCCTAAATTTCTTCTTCTCATCCTCTTCCTATTTTTGTTGTGGCTGATTTTTATGTGTTTTTTCGATGAATCAGATATACAGAGAGAAGAGAAGAATGTACAAAAGGCGATTAAAGAAGCTGCAAAGAGGAACGATATGGGCTCTGCAAAGGTCAAAATTTTCGCCCCCTATCCTTTTCTTATTAATTTTGAATCTAAATAGTTCAAAGAGTGAAGTCACTGTTTTGGGATTCTCATAGCTGCAATTTGCAGGCCCTTGCCAAGGAACTTGTGAGATCTAAGAAAACAGTAAACAGACTTTATGAAAATAAGGCACAATTGAATTCAATATCAATGCACCTTGGAGAGAGTGTGGGTAAGTTTAACCATGTTTTGTTTGGCTTATATAGAGTAAACCTTGGTTCAAGTTAGTAGAGTTTATGCTAAGAATGGAAAAAAAGCATTGGAGGTAACTAGGTCAGTTAGGCTGGTCAGGATCATGATGGAATCAAATTCCTAATTGATGAAAAATGCACCATCATTGTAATGAATGTGTTGTGTAAATTGTTCTGTCCAAATCATAAGCTGAGAAACGTTTATTATTGACCGAGTCTGTGAGTCAAATGCGCTCATAGCAGTGGTGTGACAACCATATATGTTCTTGCAACAATTGTTGTTTGGTAATTAAGTTTAGCAGTTAGTTTTCATATCAGAATTGTGTCATTAAAATCTCTCTATTATGGAATTCATGGTATTGTTTGCTTTTGCAGCAATTGCTCGTACTGTGGGACATCTATCCAAGAGTGCTGAGGTTATGAAGCTTGTCAATAACCTCATGAAGGCTCCTGAAATGGCTGTGACAATGCAGGAGTTTAGCAAAGAAATGACAAAGGTATGCGAGTTGCAAGACCACTTTCTGGTTAGAGAACATATTTGCATTGTTCTTAATAAGGTTTGATGCATCTTGTAGGCAGGAGTAATCGAGGAGATAGTAAACGATGCTGTTGACTCAGCTCTAGATTCTGAGGACATAGAAGATGAGATCGAAGAAGAAGTCGACAAGGTACTGACAGCAATAGCTGGAGAGACAGCTGCAGAGCTTCCGGAAGCCGTTAGGAAACAAAAGTTGAAACAACCTGAACAAAGGGTTGGAACCAGTGAAGGGGTATGTACAAGTTCATTCTCTTTGTAAAATCGCTCTTTCTTTGACACAGTTTACACTAATTGTGAAACATTTTATAAATGCAGGAAGAGGCTATAGCTGAGGGTGTTGATGATGAGGAAGAAATGGAAGAAATAAGGGCAAGACTTGCCAAAGTTAGGTCCTAACTCATAAACAAGGCTTCAGTAGTCTGATAATATAATTGCAAGACAAGATATTAAGAAAAGTCTACATCCTATTTGTGATAATTTGACATTTTGACTGGAAAAGAGAATAATTTGACTGTAAACTAATTTGTGATAGTTTGTATGTAATACAGGAAAGTTTTATCAAAGGGTAGTAGATTTTTTGGAGTTTACATGATCAAGGGAGAAAGACCTTTCTCCATGATATAGGAGAATATTGTATATTTAATATTCAATGTTGGCTCTAAAATGAGATCCCTTTTTCTTTCCTTATATCTTACTAAACCAGGATGCATGAGATCCCTTAATAATATAAACAAATTAGTGAGTATTAGAAATTCATAAACTTATGGAGGACCTGGATCTGCCGTATGAGTCACTACTTCAGCACTAACAAGATTCAGTCAAGTTGGTCAAATTACTTGTGTTTAATTTTTGTCTATGTGCTTGATACTATACAATACACATCCCTTCAAAGTTGCTACCTCACATGCATTGCCTTACATCTTGAGCTGCCAAAATTGAAGTGTCAAGTTACATCTTGAAAAAGTTGTAGGTGTTCATTTGTGTTTCTGATTTACCCACATTATATATATATATAATGTTTGTGTACTTATTGTTAGTTTGTAATATGTTTTTACCTTTTTGTTTTTGGGATAGCATGTGGCTTATAACTTGGGGGAGTGAATTGTTGGCTTCTTTCATTCAAGAAGTGATACATTACATTACACAGTTACACGTCTAATACTTTGACAATCATAGGCACATTACTACACCTTCATTTGTGGAGTTTGGATAGCACCTCACGCATACATTAATGCTGCTATCATGCCACTTAATTAATTAATTAATTAACACTAATACTATCGCATTGGGAAATGTGGAATAGCAGGGAGATGAAGGTCATTCCAACTGGTTGATAGTGTCAACACCTAAAGCAAGTATAATAAGCACTATAAAGGGTCAATACTCAATACAGATTACAACTAATCCTGGCTTAAGGTTCTGCCATATTAGTTGGTCCACCTATTTTTATTATTATTTTGTTTTAAATTTCATTTGGCCTTATTCTTTTGACTTTTATAAGTGAATGCTCTGTTGTCATTTCATGCCATGTAGTAGCAACCATTTCTGGATAGTGCTTATATTCTAGAATCTGATTAAACGACGATAACAAAGTTATTATCTAATAGGAAGAATATCAGGATTTTCAAAAATATCGGTATTTCAGTGATTAGCTATTGATCTGAATTATATATATATTTTTTATAATTAGATTAATGGCTAAATCCAATAAGAAAAACACTAGTACATTAATAAGTACAAATGATTATTAATTCATTCTTTTTATAAATTAAATAATAATAAATATGGGGTTAATAAAAATGATAACTATTTTATATTCTAATCGCGGAAGTACATACCATTTAAGATATCACTTATAATTATTCTCCTCCTTTGACAGATAATGACATAAAATGATGAATTATGAATAGGTTAAATCTACGGTCTATCATTCTTAGTCTAAAATGGAGGATGTTGATCTTCTTCTACGCCACTCATTAATATATTGCATAGCTAGAATAATGATATAAGAATGTTATAAATTAAAGTACTAGAAATAAGTTTAAACCTCATATTAGGTGTATGTTCATTCAAATTTGGTCACGGTTGCTTAGGCCTATGTTTTTGAAAGGCAGATACTATATATTTTTATTCCTTACACAGTTACACGCAACATCAATTATCAAATTCGGTAGCTATAGCTATATATATGAATTATGATGCTTCATATGAAAAATTCAAAAAAATGCATAGACAGAAAGAGCGTTTTTGGAATAAATCCATGATTAACAAATTTTGTTTACTTAGAAAAATATCCCAAAAAAAAAAAAAGGGAATGAAAATTGCAAACAGGAATTATAAAAGAACGGAATGTGGTCTACTCACATTTCAACATATTTCATAATTTCAGTAACTATGAATTTGACAAGGCACAAAATTATTGGTTATAATGGTTCAACAAAAACCTCATCAGAATTCAGAAACAGAGGAACCATGTAACTGAAATCTGGTACAACTTACACAACTGTAAAACAAAGCAGTATCTAAATTATTTGTTTTGATTTGAATGAATCTTTCATTATTTTCCAATTATTCTTGGAAGAACGTGGTGCCGTCCAACAAAAAAAAAAGTATATTACTATAATATCTAAGGTTAATTTTTTAAAAAAGTTAAATTTTACATATCTGATTTTGATTAAATTTATTTATACTATATTTATTTATCTTTGTTAAAATTATGCTTAGCTTATAATTTAAAATGATTATTAGAAAATTAATTGTTTTGTTTAACCTATATTTGAATTCATGCTAACTAAATGGGCAACTGTCAAGCTTTATGAAATGCACTAAGTTATTGTATGTGCAAAGCACGTGCAAGTCAAGTGATATATCATATATGCTCATTGATAATGCACATACAGTTATGAACTGTAATATATTTATAAATTTATTATAGTGTAACAAATACAAAATTTGACAAATTAAATATATGAACAACAAACTAAGTTAGATTGGTTGAGTGATTAACCCACTTATCTGTTTAACTAAATTTGGGATTTAAATTTTTTTTTGTGCATACAATAATTCATTGACCAATAACAAACTCCTTAAATAAAGCTTGAATTTGCGACTGATTAATCTTTTGATATGTCGAATTAAAATATTGTTTTGTTTCTTTCTTTGTAGCAGTATTATTATTGTCCGCTTTTGTTTAGGTTATATCCACGGACGGATGATTTAATACTTAATATATAAAAAATTTGGCATTGATGTGAACTAATAAGTAATAATAGATAGGTAATATACATCATGCATTACTCCATAGTCAATAGAAGTTAATTAATTAATTTAAAAAATATTTAAAAAACAATAAAAATTAATCAAAAATAAATATAAAATATCTTATTTTATTTTTTAATTATTATTTATCTTATTTTATATTTAATTATCATTATCGTAATAATAATTAAATAATATTAAATATAATAAATATAACCCTTGACATTGTGATACTTAATTAGCATAACCAAATGCTATAAATTGAGAACTATATCCCCACACAATTTCTACAAAGCAAGAAACATGGCATCACCATCACCAACCCTCACCAAAATAATCTCTCACCCATTTTTCTTCTTTCTCTTCTTCTTTTCATGTTCTACTATTCTATCCTATGCAATAAGAACTTCTTCATCACCATCATCATCCATCAATAGTAATGATCTTCATCATCTCTCTCGAGCAGAGAGGCTCATAAGAAGCCTTAATCTGTTTCCAACAAAGCCAGTTAACATCATAGGAGGAGGAGGAAGTGGTGACGACGATGTGTTCGTGCCTGGAAAGATTGTTGAGAAGAACTTCTCATTTCTTTCTCTTTCTAATTCTGATCATCCTTCTATTCATGATCTTGGTCACCATGCTGGATATTATTCTCTTGTTCACACCAAAGCTGCAAGGTATATTCAATTTATTTTAATTTCGATGCACTCTTAATGTAAAACAATTTTAGACGTATGTACGTAATATATATATCAGTAAAAATAATTATTTTTTATATTAATTGTATAAATAGTCATCTATGATTGAACGATGTTATAAAATATTTTAGATTATCAGTGTATTAAAATTAAACTCATAATAAATATAGAAAAAACCTTTAGGTATAATTACTAGCTGCTGCCATCTCCAAGTACTCTAGTTTACTGTTTAGTAGCGGTTATAACCGCCACAAAAAATTTTGCGGCAAAATACAATTTAGTAGCGGTTATTCCAGCGGTTACTATTAACCGCTACTAATCGTTTAGCCGCACGCTATCTTCTAGCGAATTTACAACCGCTGCTATCTCTTCTGTAGTGGTTAAAAACCGCTGCTAACCACCTAAATAATCGCTACTATCTGCCAGTTCTCTTGTAACGAGAATAATTGTGATCATCATTTTACTTTTGATATATATTAGGTTTTAGAAGTGTGTTCACATAAAGAGGATATATATTTTGGTTAAATTAAAAAGGCTCATCTAACATAGTTGACTACTATTTCATATCAATTACTATTTATATATAAGGGTCATGTATGTGATGAATTAAAGTAATAATATGTCACAACTAAGAAAATTGTTTACGCTATGATGATTAAGGTCAAACAATAATTGTTACTATACATCACCCTTTTTATTCTTTTTGCACAATTATAGACATATAGATGTTATATTAGCTGTTCCTGGAATCATCATCATCATGTGGGTTTTATATATTTTCTAATGAATTATATAATTTTGGAAGCCACTACTACCTAAAGTGACAAATTAAAACATTGTCCTACACGTAAAGTGTTTGTGGATGCGTCATGTACAAGGTTATCTAGGGTCACCATTAATTAATATTTTTAATAAAATTAAAAAAATGATTGTATTTGTATGATTTTTTTTGTAGGATGTTCTATTTTTTCTTTGAATCTCGGAACAATAAGGATGACCCAGTTGTGATATGGTTGACTGGAGGACCAGGGTGTAGCAGTGAACTTGCATTGTTCTATGAAAATGGTCCGTTCACAATTACTCGTAACTACCTCTCACTTCTATGGAATGATTATGGTTGGGACAAGGTACTAATAATAACCTAATATTATGCTTCATTTTCATAAATGTAAAAGTCATAGAAAACTTTAGTTAAATCAAAGCCGTTACACCAACTATGTTTACTTATTGTTGGAATAATTTCATTTCGTTAAGTAATTAAAGTTAAATATATAATATTATATTTTCAGGCATCAAATATTCTATTTGTTGACCAACCCACTGGGACAGGTTTTAGTTACAGTTCTGATGACTCTGACATTCGCCATGATGAGAATGGTGTTAGCAATGATTTGTACGATTTCTTGCAGGTAATAATTCTTCAAAATTAATAATCTATATTTATTATTTTTAATAACTACATAAAATATTTAATTTGTTCTTTTTACTAGGCATTTTTCAAAGAGCACTCGGAGTTTGTGAATAATGATTTCTATATCACTGGAGAATCATATGCTGGACATTACATTCCAGCTTTTGCATCTCGAGTTCATCAAGGAAACAAAAATCAGGAAGGAATTCATATAAATTTAAAGGTCTTCATTTTTTATTTATTTATTTATTGTCACGGTTCTATTGTTTGATTTAATTTGATCCTATAGGTGGTAACATATATAATTAATTACAGGGTATTGCTATTGGTAATGGATTAACTAATCCTGGAATCCAATACAGAGCATACACTGATTATGCATTACACAATAAATTAATTACAAAAGATGATCATCAAACTATCAATAAGTTGGTCCCACCGTGTGAACAAGCCATTCAAACTTGCGGTATTATTAATTATTTCATGCATATTATTATGTAAATTCGGTGGAAACTCATGTGCAGTCGACTTCACGTAAAGTTGATACCTGAGAGCCATTAGATGATTTGACTAAATTTTCATCTAACCGTTCTCGGATATCAATTTTACGTGAAATCGACTGCACCTGAATTTTTTCCTGTAAATTATTTTTTTTTATAATAGAGTGACATGCATCAAGCCATCAACATTAAATTAGGTTTAGTTTGTTTAATATTAACACACTATTATGTGTTGAATTTTGTAGCCAAGGAAGGTGAAAAAGCCTGTGTAACAGCCAAGGGTAAATGTGAAAGTATATTTGATAGCATCTTATCAATTACCGGAAATATTAACGTACGAAACAAAAAAATATAATATTTATGAGTTTAAATTTGATACACTGACTATATAAGAGATTATATCTTATTATGATATATGTTTGGATTGCAGTACTATGACATCCGAAAAAAATGCTACGGGGAAATGTGCTATGATTTTTCGGACATGGAGAGATTTTTGAGAGAAGGAAAAGTGAGGGAAGCTTTAGGTGTTGGGAAGTTGGAGTTTGTTTCATGTAGTAGGAGAGTGTATGATGCTATGAATGGGGATTGGATGAAGAATTTGGAAGTTGATATTCCAAATCTTCTTGAAGATGGTATTAGATTGCTTGTGTATGCTGGTGAAAAAGATCTCATTTGCAATTGGCTTGGTAAGGCCCTTTGGAATTTATTTTTTTTTTTTTATCAATTTTTGTATCAACATGAAGATATTTAATATTAGGTAGAAACTCAAGTGCAGTCGACTTCAGGTGAAATTGATATTTAAAACTCGTTAGATGATTTGACTGATTTGACTAAATTTTCATCTAACAGCTCTCAGATATCAATTTCACATGAAGTCGATTTCATCTGAGTTTTTACCATATCAACATATTTCGTCTTTATTAATTAATAGTTCAAATTTAAAAGAACAAACTAGTAATCAGGTTAACTATATTTTTGTAAAATTATAAAAAATAAAAATTCAAAATATGCTAATTTATTTGGTACTTCTAATATCAGGTTATTTTTTAAAGTGTTATACTTTCTAAACCCTAAACCTAAAATTCGATTTTGATTAATACTCAGTTTTAGATATTTACGAGTCACTTTTTTTTTTCTTTTCATTGGACAGGGAATTCAAGGTGGGTTCATGCCATGAAATGGTCAGGTCAAGAACAATTTAGAGCATCTCCTACAATCCAATTTGTGGTCAACGGTTCACATGCCGGTTCACTAAAAAGCTATGGCCCACTTGCTTTCCTTAAGGTTTGTGTTTAGGGCTGTATTAATAATTAATTACTTGAGTGTTGGTTAATTAAATTCATGACTAACAAGTTTAATAACAGGTAAATGAAGCAGGGCACATGGTGCCAATGGATCAACCAGAAGCTGCACTTGAAATGATCACAAGATGGATGAAAGGGATATTAACTGTCACAACCCAAACTCACTATGCCTCACATAATTAAAAATATATTTTATTTTTATATAAATAATAATAATAATATCAATTTATAATAGGAATATATAGGATTACGAAATTTAAGCTTGGAGTAGTAGATAGTTACTTGGTTCCAGCCTTTTTATTATTTTTGACTATGAGTGCTAGGAGGCCAGTAATTTTTGTGTTTTGTAACCATCAATTAGTCATTAATAATCTTTTTAATGGTGTGAGATTATATCTAATGGTGAGAGATTACTCACTTTTTTTTTATGGTTAAGTGCTGACCACAAAACACAAAAGTTACTATCCCCTAGACTTTTCCATTTTTCACGTAGCATTTGAGCATTATTTAAATCAAGAATGTGAACACATAATTGAAGTGTCCTGTCGCTTATTTATATACGCAATGCTTCTATTTTCTAAATTTTTTTTAGTTACTCTTCTAATATCATTACGAGGAATTAGAAAAAGGTGAAAATTCAGGTGAAGTCAACTTCACGTGAAGTTGATATCTGAGAGTCGTTAGATAAAAATTTAGTTAAATCAGTCAAATCATCTAATGACTCTCAGGTATTAACTTCACGTAAAATCGATTACACTTGAGTTTTCACCTTAGAAAAAATGCCTCACTCTTGGTTATTAAAGAGATGATACTATCATAATTCGCAAGTATCTGATAATTTTTTTGCCATTTTTTCATTATTTTCATTGGTGGTAATATCTATTTTAAAAATAAAAACATAAACAATAATTAACCAAACAGGCTTAACACATTTTGGCCCAAAAGAAAAATGATTAACACCTTGCTCCGACCCAAAAAAATAACTCTGAGTAGGATCTTGTAATTTCCTTTTCTGTGCTTCCACCAAATTTTATCAACAAAAAAAAGTCAATACCAATAATAAGACAAAAATGGTAGTTGTTCTTTAACTTTTAGTCTTTAGTTAGATTATTAAAATAGAATAAATTTATGGATCAATTCGATTACATATTCAAATGGACAATCAGATCCATTTAAAATTTATTGAATAAATATATATAAGAATAATGTCAGATATAGTTAATAAAATTCAATATTTTTTATTAATAAATAACCAAAATCTCTTAATTATGTTGTTGACAAATTATTTTCCACGAGAAAATTTACTAGGAAGTTAACTAAAAATATCTAACCATCCATACATGATTCTTTGCTAAATTTGTGTAATAGAGGTTGGGTCAAATTAAATGAGATGCATGCACTATTTTGACCATTAATGAAATATCAGATTATTTATTAAAAATTTAATTTTGATGTTTATACGTATATTTAATTATATAATATCACATTAATAAAAATAACTATTTTTTATATTAATTGTGTAAATAGTTATCCAAAAAAATAGATATAATTGTATGATTATTTTATATTGTTAATACATCAAAATTAAACTCTATTTATTAATATCATCAAACTAGTATCATTTTCGAGATATCATTCCAGTTTGGTAGATGGAATACCAAATAAAATACTTATTTTTATAAATTTTATATATTCATCAATAATATATCAAAATGGTTAATTATTTTTTGTGTATACAAAATATGATTGATACTTTGATAGTATGCATATCCATACAATTATTAATTCAGTTTATGAATTAAAAGTCTAGTAAACAAATTGTTTTCATCTGTTAAAATGTTTACAAATTAGTCAAAAACTAGTTATTATATTCGATGATGGATATCTTAGCTTGTTTATAAACAAAAATAATAACAATAAAAATAAACTAACATGTTAATTTAGATAATAATGTAAAGCTTTTATTATATAAAAATTATATCTAGAAAATCAACACTATATATAGCAGCTAATTTCAGAAGCGAGCAATGCTATAAATTTAGAACAATTGCAATACATCCATTTTCCAATTTCTACAAATTAATTAAAATGGCATCAAAAAGGTCTCTCATCACTCTTTGTTTGTTCTTGTTCTACTTATCATTAACATTTTGTTTGTGTTATGGAACAAGAACATTGTCCCCATTATCATCATCCACAAATGATGTTCTTCTTAGGATGCCCCCAGCAGAAAGGCTGATAAGAAGCTTCAATCTGTTTCCAAGAAAATCAGTAAACATAAGAAGAGGAAGTAGTGATGATGTGTTTGTCCCTGGAAAATTAGTGGAGAAGAAGTTCTCATTTCTTGCTGATTCTTCTGTTCAAGAATTAGGTCATCATGCCGGCTATTATTCTCTCCCTCGTACCAAAGCCGCAAGGTACCTGTCATCAAATCACTCATCTCAAAAATGGATCGAATTTATATTTTTTTGGTCATACGAAATTTTTTTTATATTATATTATAAAATTATTTATTTTATAAAAAATATTTGTAAGGCGTAAGTAGTTAAATTTATAATAAAAAATATTATTTGTATACTAAAATCAATTCATCGTATATTTGTGTATAAGCACATTTATTATTTAACTCATTTTTTATGTTAAAAATATTATTTATACATCAAAATCAGTTCATCGTATATATAAATACATGTGTTGTTTAATTTATTTTTTAATGTGCATTTTATATTTTACATGTATTTTATACTAATAACTAATTTTGATTACTAATTTTAGTATGCACTTAACGTAGTTAAATTTGTAAGGCTGTGTTTGGAAAGAAAATTGAAACTAAGCAAAGAGACAAAGACTGAGAGAAAGATATTAAATTAAGTCTTTGTATTGTGTTTGGTATAAAATATATTTGATTGAATTATGTCTAGTATTATGTATCATGTTTGATTTAAGATAAATATAAAAGTTGAAGAGTAGATGTAGAATTTGAAAAGTTAAATGAGAATATTTTTAAAAAGAAATATCATTTAAATTTCAATTTCCAGTCTCATAAATTTTAATTTTTGAGATCATTTTTAAAGATATTGAAGGGACTAAAATTTTATATCACAGGACTAAAATTTTAGTTTCAATTTTTAACTATAAAATACAATATCAAATTCTAGTCTCCAATCTCAGTTTCAATATCTAAAAACAAGCACTAGAATCAAGTGTACTAATCTATCACTATCAAATATTGTTTTTATTTCTCTGTGATGTGTGTGTATTGAGAATAATTGCAACTAGATTCTATATTTTGATGCAAAAACGATTGAAGTTGTTAGAAATAGACGCAATTTCCACTATATATATGCACTAACGAAGACTACCACTAATGTGGGAAGAATAATTATATCATATTATCATGGCATGCCCTTTTTATTCTCCTTTACATACAATTAGATTTAATTTGACTGGTTATATATACACTACTTTATGATTTGTAGGATGTTCTATTTTTTCTTTGAATCTCGGAACAATAATAGCAAAGATGCCCCAGTTGTGATATGGTTGACTGGAGGACCAGGATGTGGCAGTGAACTTGCATTGTTCTATGAGAATGGTCCTTTCAAAATTACTAGTAACATGTCTCTTCTATGGAATGACTATGGTTGGGACAAGGTATGTAACAATTTCATAATAAACAAATGGTCAAATTAATTTTTGAAAATCATTCGTTCTTTAAATTAGTCTATACATTTTTTTTTAATTAAATTCATTTTTAAAAATTTTAAATTAGTCAGATTAGTCTTTTCGTTAATTTGCTAATTTTTTTTAAAAGATAAATTTAATTAAAAAAATTATTTGAAAACTAATTTAAAGAATGAATAATCTTTTAAGAACTAATTTAACTTTGTACTTGTTTCATAATCTATGCTTCTACATAATACAAATAAAAAAGTAGGGTTTGTGGTCGAATATCTCAACTAAATATAAAAAAAAAAAAATTTAAATACATGAGATGGTCAATTTTGGTTAAATTAAACCTAAAAAATAATTGTTGCAAGAAGTCAAATTCAGAATTTTAAGTTACGATAATTACGTGTGTTTTTTATTGAACTATAATTATAAGTTTATAACTTTAAATTAATTAATAAAAATACGGTTTGAGAGATTAAAATATCTGGCAAAATGATGAGTAATAAAAATACTATAATAATAATGTATGTGATTAAGCGAAAACTTATCTGCAGTTAATTTTATGTGAAATTAATAATTTAGAATGTTAGATCACAATTTAGTCAAACCTGTCAAATCATATAACAACTCTCAACTATTAATTTCACATAAAAAAATTAACTGCAATGAAGTATTTTGATGGTGTGATTAACTCCTCTAATTGGCATAATAAGGATTAATTTTTGTAGGTTTCAAACCTTATATATGTTGATCAACCAACTGGGACAGGATTCAGCTACAGTTCTGATGAGTCAGACCTTCGGCATGATGAAACGGGTGTTAGCAACGATCTTTACGATTTTTTACAGGCATTTTTCAAAGAGCATCCTCAGTTTGTTAAGAATGATTTTTATATTACCGGAGAATCATATGCTGGACACTATATTCCAGCTCTTGCATCTCGAATTCATCAAGCTAACAAACAAAAACAAGCAATTCTTATAAATCTAAAGGTCTTATTATTATTATTATTATCCCTTAATTATATCATAGTTATGTGTGTTCTCCCTTTATTATATTAATCCTACAAATTTTACAGGGTTTTGCAATTGGCAATGGATTAACCAATCCTGGGATTCAATATGCAGCATATACGGATTTTGCATTATCCAATAAATTAATTACAAAGAGTGATTACAACAACATCAACTCCAAGCTCCAAGGATGTGAACAAGAAATAAAAAACTGCGGTATTATATAATTAGGACCAATCTACACTGTTTTATTTATTATTTTTTGGGTTACATATATAATTATTGACATTAAATATAGTGACTCTCTTGGTTTGTAGCAACTGAAGGTGGAGACCAGTGTGCCGCCGCTAAAGCCACATGCGACCAAATATTCCAAAGTATCCTTAGCGCTGCTGGCAACGTTAATGTAAGAAACAAAACTAGAACATGTATATTTTGGACCCTACACTTTCAGTGAAATTGCAAATTGGTCCCTACACTTTAAAAGTTTGTAATTGGATCCATAAAAAGAATTAAAATTTATAATTTAGTCCCCGCCGGTCAAAAAATGTTGATTTAACAGAATATTCTCAAAATATGTTGAGAATATTTTGTTAAAATAGAGAATATATTGAGAATATTCTATTAAATCAAGTAATTTTTAAACGACAAAAACTAAATTACAAATTTTAATTATCTTTAGGGACCCAATTACAAACTTTTAAAGTATGGGGACTAATTTACAATTTCACTGAAAATGTAAAGACCAACTGTGTAATTTAACCTTACTTATATTATTAACAAATTATTTATGATGCATGATGCGTTTGCTTGTGGTATTATTGCAGTACTATGACATTAGAAAAAAATGTGAAGGAGCTTTGTGCTATGACTTCTCAAACGTGGATACACTCTTAAACGAGAAGTCAGTGAAGAAGGCTTTAGGAGTGGATGATGATTTGGACTATGTTTCATGCAGTGATGAAGTGTATTTTGCTATGGTTAATGACTTCATGGTCAATTTGGAAGTGCCTATTCCACCTCTTCTTGAAGATGGGATTAGGTTTCTTGCCTATGCTGGTGAAGAAGATCTCATTTGCAATTGGCTAGGTAATACACACTACTGCTTCCATTCCTCAAGTGATTTAATAATATAGCCGCTGTCATTTCATCTTAGCATGTCATTAATAGTTTTTTGACAAAATTAAGATCAAGGACTAATATAAATTATGAAAAAAAACTAAATTAAATCAAAATTTTAGATATTAAATTGTGAACGTGAGTATAACTTTAGAATTAATCTAAATATTAATTTTGTATAAAAATTATTATCGAATATTGACAAAAAAAAAGTTGACTTTTCGATTAAAATGTTTTGGGTAAAGTATATTTTTTGTCTTTGAAGTTTTACAAAAGTTTCAAAAATACCTATAAATTTTATTTTGTTTCAATTTTGTCCCAAAAGTTTTCGATTTGCATCAAATATACTCATGACGGCTAATTTTTCAAAAAATTTAAGATCAATTCAACAACAATCATAAGAAAATCAATAAAAAACAAGCAAAAAAAAAAAAAAAAAAAAAAAAAAAAAAAAAAAAAAAAAAAAAAAAAAAAAAAAAAAAAAAAAAAAAAAATTAAAGATCAATAATCAACATATATAACAAAATAAATATTCATGAAATAGAGAAGCAACCCTCAATATAAAGCAATTTATCAAGCCATATTCACTTTCTTAAAGGTATGTATGTCTTTTTAATAATAATATCTCAATAAATTTTAGATATCTAATTTTCAAGACTTTTAGAGTTGTTAATGTTTTAATTTGTTTATGCTATATTAAACAGATATATAAAGCTGGACACTTGGTTCCTATGGATCAACCAGAAGCCGCACTTGATATGCTCACAAGATGGATGCAAGCCAAATTAAATTAAGTGATGTCCCTCGTCACAAAATCAATTTAAATCAAAATAAATTTATAAAGGATTATCTCTTGTATGTTAGAAATATATAGCAGCGATATTAGACTATTTAGAGGAGATTACTGAAGGTTTATGTATTTTCTAAATTTATTTAGTGTTAATATTTTAAGAGTTTAGATATATAAATAATAATTTTTATGATGTAATAGTTTTATAAATTTAGTTGTTATTATTATAATTTTTATATCACTTTAGTATAAGTATTATAAATTAATAATTAAATAATATTATTTTTTTATAATATTTTAGTGTTAATTAATAAAATTATTTTTAGTATATATTTTTTATTTTTTGCATTCAGGGAAATAACCGCAAAAAAGAGAAACCCAATAAGAAATTAAGGATTTGAAAATTGAGAATTCATGCAATTAAATTGAATAGCCTTAATGGAACATTCTAATCATAACAAAAAAAATCGTTAAAAATTCTCAATCTTTTATTATTATTTTTTTCTTTTTTCGATAAATAAAAGCTCAAATCCAATGCAAAGAGGGCAAGCAAAGTACATCAGTGTCAATGACCGAGTTGCCAAAAAATATGAGTATTAGTACACCATTTTTTTTTTATTGAAATTATTACCTTCCATTATGAAAAAGTTATATAACTATCTCAGTCTAAAGATTAATTTTGTTCAGATTTTCTTCAACAAAAACTAAAATTTATTAACTTACACTAATATAACATAAGAGTATTATGACCACTTATATATATTTGGTGTCTTCGGTACGACGATAAATTTATACGTATCAGTACAATAAAAATATAGACAAATTAAAATACGACATGTGAATTATGTTTTCCATATCAATAATTAATTTTTCTTTTTTTAAATACATATCATATTAATTATTTTACTAAATCACCCTTATACTTTAATAAAAATAATTTTGATTCTGTTTTTCTAAGTGTTAAAACATAAAACATTTTTAAAACAGAATCAAAATCAATTCATTTGATGCTAAATTTTTGGAAAGACTAAAAATTTCATTGGATCATGGTGGCAAGTAAGCTCAGCTAAAATTGAAAGCACATCGGAGAATCAAATGAAAGAGGGAAAGAGAATCACTTGGGAATCGTTGGGGCAGAAGGCGAAGCATTGATGCACAAGCGAAGAAGAGTAGGACCTACAGGAAGCCTTGAATTGATTCAATGACTAAGTCGAGATCAGGGAAGGAAGGACAATGGCAGAGTCCGACGAGGAAGGGAGAGAGTGAGAAACTGAGGATAGACTGTTGCTGTCCGGTAGAGATTAGGGATGGGGTTGTTCTTTATCAGTAAATTGGTATACAAAGAAGAAGAACAATTTTTCAGATATATTTTTCTTTTTGATACGAAGGGGTAGGAGAGATTAGATTAGGGTTTATGATCAACAAAGCAATATTTTAATGTATATGAATAATGAAATGTATTTTGGTTTTGATTTTTAAATTGATTCATATTTAAAATTATAAAACTAAAGTTAATTGAATTTTGATTAAATTAAAGAATTAGGGTTGTTTTCGTCCAATACAAAAAAAAGGATATTTAAGTTTTTTATAAAAATTAAACAAAATTTATTTTTTATTTTTATTAAAGTATAAGGGTGATTTAATAAAATAATTGATATGATATGTATTTAGAAAAAGAAAAATTAATTATTGACGTGGAAAACCTAATCTACATGTTGTGTTTTAATTTGTCCATATTTTTATTATACTAATATGTATAAATTTATTGTCGTATCGAAGTAAACACTATATATTTTGGTTGAACAGTTATAGTTGAAATTATAGTTATTCCAGTCAATTTAGTTGATATATATTTTGGTTGAACAGTTGTAGTTGAAATTATAGTTATTCCAGTCAATTTAGTTGAGTAACAAACAATAAATTCATTCGTTTATTTAAATAAGTATTTTCTGTTCAAGTATCCTTAACTGGAATTTAGATTTGTGATCCAATAATTCTTTACCTGTCGAGTTGGATATTTAAAAAACTAAAAAATAGTTACGGTATTGTTTTTTCTCCCTTCTATTTTGGGCCGCAGGCCCATACAAAAAAAAACTTTTAGTGATATAATTATAATTAATTAATTATACATAATAATACTTTTAATGCAAAAGGAGTTGAGAAGAAAAGATTGATAGAGGAATGAAGTGGCAGAGTTTTGAATCAAACACTATCATTATTTCGAACCACTCTTTCATTCTCACTCTCATTTCTTCAATGTTGTTGCTTCCCCCTTCTAACAGTGTTCCTTTTTACCATGTTTTTCATAAATTTCTGCTTTTTTTTAATTATTGTTATTATTTTTCAGCGGTTAAGAGCAATATATGAACTCAGGTTGGAGATAGAGCCTCTGGATTTGTCTTTCGCATCTGGGATTTTTTCATTTAGCAGACTCTGATCTTATGGCACTTGACAGGTATCTTTCTTAAACTCAAGTCTTAACCTTATATAATCTAAAGGGTTGTGTTGCCCATTTTATTGATAGGACCTGTCAATTCTTCTGTTCTATATGATGTTTCTGTGATTTCACTTTGGTTGAACACTACCTGTTTGTTTTATTGTCTGGATAAAGATTTGAAGTTATTTATGTTATTTGGTTGTTTTTCTTTGATTAGCATGTCATATTGAGCTTTGACTTCCTCTTCTTATGATGGATGATAGCACAAATTGCTATTAAGTAGTGGTATTTGTTGAAATTTGTATTCTTTTGAATCATTCTGTGCCTGCCAGCCAGCAGTGTTCTTTTCTGATTTTTTCCCCCTCCTAAGGAAAATCATATGGTGATGCCTGTCAATACATATGTTGTAATATCACTTTAGTTTTACTGTTTTATGTCATTATTGGTTATGTGCTTTGGAATAGATGTGTGTCATACCGCTTGTGTTTGTTCGAACAGGTTAAATTCTCCAACCACATTTGAAATGCCACTGGAGGTTTTGGGCCATGAATTGCAGTTTACTCAGGTATATTTATCTTTTTCAAGTATACCTTCTATAACTATCCCATTTTGTTGAGTGGAAGGTACTTTGAAGAAGGTGTTCTTTATGGAACTGGTGAACAGAACCTGCATTATATATATATTAAATAGTCTTAATGCAGGTAGATTAATAACAGTTAACACCTTTGTTCGTTTAGTACATTGAAGTTACATTTTCCTTTAAGCCGAGCGAGGTTTGCCTTAGTTGATATGATTTATGTCAGGCAAGCTGAAATTTTGTACAAGTGAAAACCTTCTTGAGTAGTATGATTGGTGTAGAAGAGGCTCATATTGTTGCCCTAGTGACTCTATGATTCTGCTCGATAAGTAGGTACTGTCGAGATCCTTGGAAACGATTAGATATATACAATGCTATAGAGAAGAGTCCCCTTGGAAAATTTGCAAGTCATGATTGATAATTTTTCATGAGCTTAGAATTTTTATATTTTTTACTTCGGGATGTTCTCTTGTTTCTTCTTTAGCTTCTAGGATTTGAATTCATTATTCGATTATTTACCCCCCGAAGTTTCCCTTTTTCTTTTTCCTCTTTATCTATAAGATATTTGACAATGCCAATTTTGTTTTGTCAGGATCCCAATTCAAAGCACCTAGGAACAACAGTGTGGGATTCATCACTTGTTTTTGCCAAATTTCTTGTAAGTTGTTGATATTGCATTTTAATGAACTGTCCTGTCATAAATATAATTTAGTTTTAGAATCTAAACATGGTTTTAATGAACTTATTTAGATATTGCATCTAATTTCCCTCACCTTCTAATATCTTAAGGTGTATCTTTATTTTATTTTTTTCAGGAACGGAATTGCAGAAAGGGAAGGTTTTCTCCAGCTAAACTTAAAGGAAAACGTGTAATTGAACTTGGAGCTGGCTGTGGTGTTTCTGGTTTTGGTAATGTTACAAATGATTTTTAATGTTTGGTTAGCCTATTAATTAACTCGTCCTATATGGACTTCCTTATTGAAATCAATCCAGCTTTTCTTACTTACAATGGATCCTTTTGCAGGCATGGCTTTGCTGGGGTGTGATGTTATAGTGACAGACCAAAAAGAGGTTTTGCCATTATTGCAGAGAAACGTCGAACGTAATATTTCAAGAGTCATGCAGAAGAACCCTGGTGTGATTTGAAACGCTTCGGCTGTTTTGATTCCCTGATATCTACGATTTGAATACATGTTTGCATCATGTTGTTGCTCTTACATTTGGTGATTCTATTCTATAGATTTGAATGGTGATAATTCCTTACAAGCAAATATATTTTTTCTAGAGTCATTTGGTTCTATCAAGGTTGCCGAACTTCAGTGGGGAGATGAGAGCCACATTAAGGCTGTTGATCCTCCATTTGACTATATTATCGGCACCGACGTAGTAAGTTGGTACACAAATTCTACAAACTACATGCTGTAAATACTACTTCTTCATTAAGAAATTATTAATTATCATTTGAATGTTATTCTGCATCAGCTAAATACTATGCTAACTTTTTGCTTCTTAAATTCTATTGAAGGTCTATGTAGAGCATCTGTTGGAACCTCTGTTGCAGACAATACTTGCTTTATCTGGACCTAGGACTACAATCTTGGTATGTCATTCAACTTTTCTAAAATTTGTCATTCTAATTCACCAATTTCCCCCTTTAATTTTGACGTTCTCCATGAAGTTGGGCCATGAGATCCGTTCCACCTGTGTCCATGAAAAGATGCTTGAGATGTGGAAACAAAACTTTGATGTGAAGAATGTTCCAAAATCTAAAGTATGCTACTATATATATCTCTTTGATTATTGAAGGCGAGTTTGGTTAACTATATGAAGTTGTACTCAAGTCTTCAATTTATGCAGATGGATGAAACATATCAACATCCAAGTATTCAGCTCTTCATTATGGGATTCAAGAATTCAGCTGAGTCCACCGGGAACTCAGGTCAGGCAGCTGCCGAAAAAGTTGACGATCAAACTGGCGTGGAAGGTAAAAGTGGTGAGGAAAATTTGGCAATGGAACCATCATCTAGTGTTGAAAAAATTGTTGAGGATCATGAGAAAGCAGCAACCGGAACTAAAAAGCTTAGTGAGTGGGAAGCAAGAAGGTATGGATCAATGGCTGCAAGGATTCTGAAAGATGTAAAGATATCCTGATTTTGAGAGCTCATAGAAACGAGTTTAATTTTAATACATTGCCAATGTAAAACGTGTTGATGTTGTAAGTTTATACGAATTAAATCTTTTTTTTTTATTGGTCTCCCACGGTGTTCCTCAACCTGACAGGCCAAGAACTAATTCGCCGCGGTACTGATCTCCATTTAAAGGTTTGCTGCTGACCAATGAGTTGCTGCATGCACAAGACGGGATTTGAACCCCCTGACACTTGCTTAAACGGACTAGTGAGCTAACCATTAAAACAACCCAACTTAGTTTAGTTTACGAATTAAATCTTTAATGAAATGCCATAGTGGTCATTTCATTTGCCTAGGCTTCAAATGGTGTTAACCTTAACCCACTTTTGGGCTTTATTGGGCCTATAGTGGACTTCTCCCAACAAAGCCTAAAGCCCATATCTTTGGAACTGTGCTGCTTTGACTTAAAAAAAAAAACTCTCAATCAGACCTCATCATTCATGACATAAATCATCTCATTTTCAACAAATTGTGGAAAAGAATAAAAGTCAAACTGATGATTTGACATTTTAAGGCACAGAAATAGAGTACGCCATTGATAATTTATTTTGATTATTATGGAATTAAATATGACAACTAAATTAATTAAGTTAGGTATCTCATTTAGTAGTACAAAAATGAATAAAAGATAGCATTATTATACTTTTTTCCCCAATGGAATATTGTCACTTCACAAAATTAACGTGAGAGAGTAGACTACATATAAAAATAGATATACAAATGGTAGCTTAAGAATCAAGGAAAAAGACCATGAAAATAATTGCAGTGTCAACACCATTGCTTTGACTCCTATGTGTGTGTTTGTTAGCTGAGGGTTCGTTAAATTTTGTACCACTCACCAAACGAGTTGATAGAGTTTCAAATTCAAAGTTTGCAAACCAATCTCTCACCAAACTCATCAAACAAATGGAAATTTCTAATTTCTTCTATTCCAGTTAGTAGTAACTATATTATTTTAGTCTCTCATACTAAATAACAAGTAGGTGATTATTAGGTCAATAATAATGATATAGTAATTAATGCATGAAGTTGAAAATGAATTAATAAGCTTAGTAGTTTTCAATTTGTTATTTGCTTGAAGTGACTGATTGATTTTCATTTTCCCCTACCTATGCCTCTGGCTGCTATGTGTATAGCCACTTAGAGAACTTTGCATTCACGTGTGAGTTTGTCACCATGGACCCTCTGCCACTCTTTCTCATGGAACCTTATTATTCTTATGGATACGATAATATTAATATTAATAATAGTAAAAATAACTTCATATTTTAAAAGAAAAATACAAAATTACTAACCAAAAAAAATTTGAATTCTAACTCTTAAAAGTATATCAATTAGAAAAACATATGTTAACATGACCGGTTAGAGTGAGATATACTTTTTTTTCTTAATTCAAGAGTTAAATTATAATTTATCTTTATGAAATATTATAAACTCTGCTAGAAAACCAACTAGAAGCGCAACTAACTAGAGTTTCGAATTTCAAAATTAGAAATAAAAAGGAGTTCATTGAGTTGGCTTATATTGTAGTTAATCCTCTATGTTTTTTCATATGTTTGAATAAGATTGTCTTTAATAAAACAATACATATGATTTACTAAAACAATAATAAAAATAAATGGATTATTCTAAGAATAAATTAGATTTTTTTTATATATCTCTATTTCTTTGCTCGTTAATATAATTAATTAATTACACACAAAAATAAAAAAATTGACATTTTTCTTCCTTGATAACATATTTTAGAGTGTCCTAAATAATGTCAAAGTTTGAAATTAAAGGCTGAACAATGAAAGAAACAATTTTAAATTAAACATGTATTTAAAAAAAAAAACCCTAAAATAAGAAACATTATGCACATTTTTGTTGTCATTGGATTAACAGGGATATGTCTCTGTCTGGCGAATCTCAGTTTAGTTAGGACCTCTTTGACTTTTTCTCTCTTTTCCTTTCCTCTTCAACCTATTTCACTTTCGCAATTCACTCATCTTCTCTAATTTCTTTCCCAATTTACCCCTCAACTCTTTGTGAATATTACATAATAGGAACCCTTAGCTCTAGGTTCTAGATAACACAACCTTCAAGTTTTTCACCTTGCAATAATTCAAGTTTGGCTAATTAATTAATTAGTATACTGTTCTGTGGGAATTATTCATTTCATTATGATCAATTTGACCATAATCTGATCTCAGTATATCGTGAAGAACTTGTCATCATAAAACTACGGCTATACCACTAATGGTATATATAATTTATAAAGCTGTATAAGAAAAGGAGATCGACACTACAATTAATTATTATGATGAACACAATAAGATTGATTCATGCTATTATTAATTCGTTTTTAAGCAGTATAATATTATTTAATAAACCAATTTAGATTGGTCAAATTTTTATATAAAGTAATTTGTTATCCAATAGCCAATTTTTAAAATGAATCTCAAATTAATTTTAAATTTGATCTCTCAATTTGAAAGTATAGTAAGAAAAAAATAATTAGATATTGTTATGAGTAGACAAATTATTAAAAAGTATCCAATTTAGATTAAAAAAAGTAAAATGAAATTATGTAATTTCTTCTATTTTAAAATTAAATTTTATTGGATGGTCCTCAATGTTTTTGGCTAATAAATGTAATTAATACTTGCATATTTTCTTAAAAAATAAGTGAAGAGCATAATTCTCTCCTATAAATGATTTACAAATCGAATATAAGATGAGTTTTATATTATCCCTTTCTTGTGATGAAACCTTTTAATACTGAAAATGTTTTTTTATGATAGAGGTAAATATTAAATCGGTATTTAAAAGATTCTGACGCTGACAAAATGGTACCTAACTTTTGTTATTGATAAAATGGTCCCTAAAAAATTTTAAAATTTGACAAATGTGTCCCCGAGCTCGTCGAAACAAATCTCCGGCAAGCACAATACTGACATAGCCACTACGTTTTGATGACATGGCAAAAATCCTCCCCAATCCTAATCCTTCCCCCTCTACAACACACTCCCCCCTTCTCTTTCCTGAAAGCACTCTCCCCCTCCCTAACCCTAATCCCCCCTCCCCGATCCAAAATCCTCCTTCTGAATCCTAATCCCCTTCCCTTGTCCCTTTGAACCATAATCCCTTTTTCCAATGCACTGTCTTACACTCTCAATTCACTCTCCCCAAAAAAAAGAGCTCAACCTTCTCAATCTTACAGAGCCAGTGTCGCCAACACCGCACAGTCGCCGTCTCGTCGTCGGATCTTCTGCGTCTACCAGCGTTGTCTGTCTCCTTTGACACGGCGCGGTCGCCTTCAACCTTTACTGTTGTGCTTCGCGGTGGCTCGTTTCCCTCCTTGTGGTCGAACATAAAAACAGACACACATAGCAGTAGCGCCTCACTCATCAGCCTCGTTTCGTCACCTCTGCTCGCTGTTTATTGCTAGTTGCCGCTTGTATCTGTGTTTCATCTTGGCTCCGTCGTGCCGTGCTTCCTCTGATCTGTCTCTAGTATTCTTCTTCTGGCCTTGTCTAAATCTACTTCTTGCTTCGGTAGTGTATGTATTAAGCTTTATTTTATTTTATTTTGATTATTGTATATGAATTTGTTTCTTGTCTCTTGTTTATGGCCTTGTCTAAATCTGCCTCCTCTACTTTTTGAATTGTAAATTAATATAAAAATTTAGGATGATTCATGATTGAAAAAGTGAGAGAGTGTGATGGAAAAGGGAGATCTTTTGCTGAATTAGAGTTTAAGAAGATTTTTAGGTTTAGGGCAACTCAGGAATGAGAGGGTTGGAGAAGAGGGGTTAGGGTTCAGAGGGGGAAGGAAGTTGGGATTAGGGTTGGGGGATTTTGGATTTTTCAAGATGGCCTGAGTAATTAATTAAAAATTCTACCTTAGATTTTTCAGTGACCACCTCATCATCTTTTTCATCGGAAATGTGTTTTGGTGAGTTCGAGGACACGCTTGTCAAAATTTAAAATCTTTTAGGGACTATTTTGTCAATAACAAAAGTCAAGTACCATTTTATCAACGCCAGAATCTTTCGAGTACTGATTTAGTATTTACCTCTTTATGATAATATAAATGTAAAATTTATTTGCCAATGAACTATAACTTAAATAGTATAGTCTCCTCATACTCACCTGGAGGTCGCGAGTTTGAATTTTATTCTTAACTATAGAAAAAAAATATAAAATTTATTTGTTTTAAAATTTTTACCTACAACTATCTAATTTAAAATAATTTAATCTACACAAAAAATAATACCATATTATTAGTGCATGATAAAAAGTTAATGGTTATTATTATAATACATGCGTGTATATCATGGTTTCCATGGTGGCTATTGAAAAAGAAGTGTCTTGAAAGAAAAGATATATATAAGTTATAAATAACGACCTTCAATTCCAGGATTCATTTTTCATTCCCCCTTGTTTCAGACATGAACGCAACTTCATTATGTGTCGTCGGCAATGCAAATTTGACCTTGAAAACCTTCAATGTTGTTCATGCACTATTTAAGAGGCTTCCAGACACCAATACTTCAACATCAACGCTTGCCCACCTACATAATACTTATACCACTCGAAAATTATTAAAGATATAATCATTTATATTATTATTATTTTTATCAACTTAAATTTTTAAAATGAGTAATTTTATAATATTATATTATAACTTAAGGTAAATAAAAAATAATAATACTTATATAAAATTTAAATAAATCCAAATAAAACTATTACTTAAAAAATAATATTAAAAATATAATCATTCATATTGTATATTTCTATAATTTAAATTTTTTGAATGAGTGCTTTTATAACATGCATTGTTTAATTTCCTTTATTGTCGAGAGTTGTTTGCTCGCTATATATACTGTGTTTATATCATTCCTTGTCTTTTTATTAAAAATTGCTATTTACACATTAAAAAAAAATTATAGTTATTAAATTAATTATTATATATATATATATTATTTTATTTATTTTTAATATATATTTATATTTTAATATATATTTTGTATAAATAATTAATTTATAATATTTTATAAAAATATTATATATATATACTAAAATTAATTATTATATTTTTATTATATATTATTTAATTTATTTTTAATATATATTTTATATTTTAATATTATTTTATATTAATATAGTTGATTTTAATGTATATACAGTGTACCTTAAAAATTGGAGAAGTTAATCTTTGTAAATGTTTCAATAACGACAAGCTACAGTAAATTTATTGGCATTATATGTTGACCAAAACATTAAAATAATAAGTGTACTAATTAATAATAATCTTGGCTTTATACATGATTCATTCTATAGATAGACTATATATACCATTTTCATTAATAAATAATAATTATTATAATAATGTGAAAAACAGAGAAGCTTGATTTGTTGTTGTAGAGTGAATTACGGAGGTGACTATGACACTTGCCCTTTTTTTTTGGGTTTACACCAGGGTATCCATCAGGCCGGAAGCCCAATGACTAATCCCTCGGGTACTGCAGAGGCACACAAAGTGGGCGACCCTCCCAAGCAAGCAAGCTCCATTCCCATCCTCCAGTGAGTATCGAACCCGGGAGAGATGGTTAAGGGACACAGACCCTCATCCATCTGTGCCAACTTGCGTTGGTTGACACTTGCCCTTTTAATTAATTACATGTTGCAAAATCAGTGTGTCATAGTCTTTCTTAATTTAATCGGCGGGGAAGATGGCCTATTATGTTTTCCAATTCGAAGAACAAGATAAATATATATATATATATAAATAGATTTTTTTTTCAAAGAAACTGTTTGAAATATGAGAAGAAAAAGTCCTCATTGTTTCTTTTTTTTTTTTTTTACCAAAAATAGGAGACTCGAACCCGCAACTTTTTAATTGAGTATGAAGAGATTACGTTATTTGAACTATAAGTCATTGACTAAAGTTTTTTTTTTTTACCAAATATAGGAGACTCGAACCCGATTAATTATCCGATTTATACCGTTGATATTAATTAATTAATTCAGTAATTTTCCTTATTAACTTGACATTCTTTTGTAAAAAATGCCTATCATTATGAGTGATTTTCTACTCATTATTAGAACAATTAAAAATAATAATGTGGATGCATGAATGGTCGAGTAAATTTGTTTATATATTTTCAAGTAATGTTAGATTAATGTAATAATATCTTCATATTGTTTGTTTAGTCAGCTTTTTGTCACTATTATGTTATCATGCATTATTCAAAGTAGACTGAAAAAACCTAGGTGGATGTGCATGCTATCATATCAATGAAGTTAAAAATAGAATTTAATTTTGATTTATTAATATTATATAAAAAATTATATAATCATTTATTAATGAAATTTGTATATTTAAACAAATTTTAAATAATAAATTTGTAAATTAATTACTTTATCTGATATAATAATAAACGATTAAATAATTGCATATAATAAATGATTAGATGACTTCATAATTTTTTTTTTTTACTTTATGAATAAATATGTCAAAATTAAATTTCTAAAGCTTTATTGGCCCATATCCTGTCACCAGATTTTGAAATGGTTGTCACTACTTTATAGAGCATTACTGAAGTCCTATCTTGGAATAATATTTTTGATCCACAAGCAATAGATTTAGTCCGATCCAGTTCATATATAGCCCCTAAACTTCCATGGACATACCTCTATATCTGCCTATATATTTTTTTTTCATGAATTAATTATCATATTATTATTATATGTATTTATTATATATATACTGTCCTTTCTACAATTTCAGATTGGAAAGCAGCAGAAAATCAATGAGTACGTTTATGTAGTCTTCTCTGCATGCATTCATTTTTTATGAGTTATTATTAATATTATTTTATGTGAAATATTATAGATTAAATTACACAGTTGATCCCTACACTTTTAGTGAAATTGTAAATTAGTTCCTAAACTTTAAAAGTTTGTAATTGAGTTCCTAAAGAGAATTAAAATTTGTAATTTAGTCCTTGCCAGTCAAAAAGTGTTGATTTAACAGAGTATTATCAGAATATACTGAGAATATTCTGTTAAAATAGAAAATATGCTGAGAATATTCTGTTAAATCAAATACTTTTTGAACGACGGAGACTAAATTGTAAATTTTAATTCTGTTTAAGGATCCAATTATAAACTTTTAAAGTGTAGGGACCAATTTGCAATTTCACTAAAAGTGTAGAGACTAACTGTATAATTTAACTAATATTATATATATTATTAAATAAATTGTGAATTATTTAATTATCAAATTCAGGATTAATTAAAAAAAAAGGGAATAAATGATATTGGGTGGATGCAAGCAAAGCAACATGGATTGACTTTGTGTATAGGTTGATTATAATCTAGGTGATGAAGAAGATTATAATTAATTAATTTTGTAATAAAGTGGAAAGTTTCATGTGATATTGGAGATAAATAATGATTGCGTTATAATTGTTATTGTGGTCAACGATTATTATTAGTATTAGTATTACTGTAAACAAGCACTATGCACAGTGATGAATAATACCCATAAAGTTAGAACAAAATGCAGGCATTATATGAACCTAAACTAATAATCACAAAAAGAAGATAGATCCAACACATTAGTAAAAAAAATATATATTTTATTATATAATATAATATAATATAATATATAGCATATCTTGCTAGATCCCTGCCTGCCAACCAAGATGTTTTCTTAATATTTAAAAAATAATTTTTACTTTGTGACAGCCACTACCACTTTTTCTCTAGGCTACATTCATTGATTTTATGTTAATCAGTTAATCAATTAACAAATTGGGTCATGTATGATGTAATAACCCACCAAAATTATACAAGAAAGTATATCAACATAACTATTTGAGATAATTTATTAATTAATTATTATTACGAATAATCTTCTTTTTCTAAGAAACCTTTCATTTTGAGATTTTAGCACCGACTTTGTTTATATATATATAATAAACAAACTAGGTGGATGCGAAAGTAGGGCTGACAATAGGTAAGGTAGGATAGGGTTTGGATCCTACCTTAACTATATCCGCAGGTTGAAAATTTTATTAAAACTCTACCTTACCTTATTCATGGGTTGAGAATCTCTCAATCCTAACCCTACTCGCACCCTAAAATTCTAAACCCTATCCTACCCTATTCTACTTGTAGAAATATCAAAATTTTTTAAAGTAAATATAAAATTCAATCATTTCGAATTTTATATATATTAATAACATAAAAATAAAAAATTAATGCTTTAAATTACTAAATTAGCTAATTAGTTTTAGTGGTTATTCATTTATTGTAAGTCATTACATAAGGGAGGTTGTGATTTCAACTCTCACTTCTTTCATTATATACCTAATTTTTTTAAAATATGTATTATATATAAAGTGCGAGTATGATAGGATAGGGTATACTCTAAATCCGTACCCTAATAGAATAGAGTACACCCTAAACCCGTATCTTACCCTATCCGGAGGTATACCCGAACCATACCAGCCCTATGTGAAAGGAAGACTTATTGTTTTATATTATTTAGGAACAAAATATCTTTTATTATATTAAACGGGAAAATAAATTATTACTATATTTTGCCAAGCAAGATCGATGTTGTTCCTTAGTAGGAATGTTAGAATGTGGCAGGACCAGTCTGTGAAAAAATGTTTTGCCTATTTTTCACACAATACTAGTACTGGTTAATGACAATAATAATGGCTCTAATATATAGGTATGAATATTCATTATTCACTATATATGCATGATTTCTCTTCACCCATTGCGTTCATTGGTCACTCCCCAGATGAAATCTATGTCCAAACAATCTCATTCATAGGGGTAGGGTCCCATCTTAGTATGAAACGTTATCATCATCATCATCATCATCATGATGCATATATATATTATAGTTGACCATGTGATGATATATATAATCTCCAATTGCACCAATATTTATTAGTGATCACCAAATAATACAAATAAGAATGCATTAACAAAGATTACTATTACTCATTTTGGCAATTAGTTTATTATTTAATTTAGTTCTGTAAATTATTATCTTCCCAAGAAGTTTAATTAAGTTACACCTATGTTACGCTTTCCTTCTTTTATGAATTCATGCGTAGACTAATAATGTATTTAATAATTAGATAAGGTACACATCAAATTAAAATTAAAATTATACATGATACTAAAATCAATCATCATAATAAAATATATATTAAAATATAAATATATATTAAAAATAATTAAATTATATATATATTTATACATAAATATATTAGTAACTGATTTTAAAATTCTAATATACGAATAGCTTTAAGTTGCTTTCATTGAATTATATTGTCCACTATCGAATTATAATAATATAAAATATTTTCATGTGAGAACTTGATTTGAATTTGCATTCTTCAGGGATTCTAAAAATTAATAAAGCATGCATGCAAAATCATTTTCTTGAGATTTGATTTTTCATTCTCATATATATTGAGATGTGAAAATTAATTATGAAATACTATTTCAACCAACTCTTTAATAAAATTCTAATTTTGCAGTTATTTTAACAAAAAATTATTTGTTGAAACAATTTAAAGTGTCATCACACCAATAATTCAAGAGTCATTTTATTTGGTTTAAGGATCAATGTGGGAATTCAAAGAACCAAATAGAGCATGGAAAAAAAAATGACCAGGTGAATCAAAATTACTGGATAATAATAAAATAATTAAGGCCAAGATATGGATATGGATATGGATAATGATTTGGTGATGAAATTAAATAAGATTGAATAATATTTTTTACTTAATTGTTCACACCTTATATTTCAATCTCATTTGTATGTCTTTTGCAAAAAATACAAAATGACTTTTTACTTTATAGCTAAGTGTCAATGCATAATATGTGTTCAATATTAAATAATAATATATATTGTTGTTATTAGTTAAATAGAAGGAAGATAATGGTGATTTTGGTCCTGTGTTTGGAAAGTGTCACAATTCTGGTAGCTGTAGCCATCATTTCAGTAGCCCTGTGTTCCTTTCTGTTTGACAAACATTGGATCCTTTATCTCCCAGATGACCAACAAGGACAAATTATTATTATTATTATTATTATAAAAATATTTTTATATAAAAATAATAATTAAGAACCGTTAAAAATTTTGATATATTTAACTAAATTACTTAATATAACATCTTAACTATTATATTTGCATAAAAACATCTTTATGTAAGTAGATATTTATATTGTATAAGAATTACTATTTATGTTTTTTTAGGGTAAAGTATTTTTTTGTATTTGAATTTTGTTAAAAATTTTAAAAATATCTTTAAATTTTATTTTGTTTTAATTTTGTATCAAAATTTTTTATTTGCAACAAAAATATTTTTAACAGTTAAATTTTTAAAAAATTTAGAACTAATTCAATAATAATGCATGATAACTATGTTTGATTTGCGTGTGTTAATGAAAGTTGTTCTTATAAAATATTGCTGAATTGATCATAATTTTTTTTTTGAAAAATTAGCTATTAATCTATTATGGATAAATTTGATGCAAATTAAAAATTTTGAGAACAAAATTGAAAGAAAATAAAATTTAAAAATATTTTAAAAAATTTTAACAAATTTAATAGACAAAAAATATACTTTATCTTTTAATTAATAAAATACAAACTTAGTGACATGATTAACCTAGCTAAAAAGTTTCTAATTCAAGAAATTTCAAAAAAGAAGGGACTAAGTGAGGTTTTATATGGCGTAGCCAATTCTCAACCGTTGAAGGTTAGAATTTAGAAAGTTCTTTCTGACCTAGGGTACCCTCTTTACATTGTTATATTATTTATTTATAGCGAAAAATAATCAAATATGAATTTTATTATATTGTACGTATTATAATAATTCATATTCCAAATATTATATTAATTTTAGTATAACTCTATTTCAAATAAAGTTAGATCCTATATAACAATAATAGCTAATATAACAATAATAATAATAATAATTAATTGAATTATTCGAATAGTCAGAATATTCATATATGTTTAAATAAATATTATATCTTCATATCGGCTGATTTTTTTTATATGAAAAAAATATTGGTGTTTTTTTTTTTAAATGGAATTATTTAGTGTAATTACAGATGTGTGAATTTTGTAGGAGAAAAATCAACACGTGAGAGACGTGTTGTAACACGTGGGGCGTGCTGGATACGTGGCAGTATCCTGGCCAACACGTGAGGAGCGTATTGGACACGTGCAGCCTTTTGTTGCAACACGTAGAGGGCGTGTTGAATGATTTCTACAATATTGTAATACACTTCAAATATCAATATTCAATCAAAACACAATCTCTATTTCCATATTAAAAATAATTTATGTCTTCATATGTAATTAGTAATAGACTTTTAAATAAAATTATGATTAATGAATTATCAATCATTAACATTTCTGAACAGGAGATATCATAAAAAACTGAAAAAAAATATAATAATTATATAATGTCCTGTCATTGGGTTTATTTGACTTGTGTATATGAGTGAGTCTTAAAATGATATAAGAAAATAATATAATATTTTTGTTAAAAGTGTCCAAAACACACATACATTGTTACTTATAAGAGACAAGGAAGTTGCTAGTTAGCATTCATTGAGAAGAGTTGAAGAAGAAGAAGAAGAAGAAGATGGGAAGAGCTCCATGTTGTGACAAGGCAAATGTGAAGAGAGGACCATGGTCACCTGAAGAAGACTTAAAGCTCAAAGAATACATACACAAGCATGGCACTGGTGGCAATTGGATTGCTCTTCCTCAAAAAGCTGGTACTTTATTTATTCATAACAATATCTTCTTCTTCTTCTTCACATCAAATCTTTAATCTTTAATGTGTATATATAGGTCTCAAGAGATGTGGGAAGAGTTGCAGGCTGAGATGGCTTAACTATCTGAGGCCAAACATTAAGCATGGAGAATTTTCTGAAGAGGAAGACAGAATCATTTGCAGCCTCTATGTTAACATTGGAAGCAGGTACTATATATACATATATACATAATGAACAACTTTAATTTCTCTCTTTATTATAATTACCACTTTCTCATTAATTAATCTAATCTATCCTTCATTAATTAGAAAAAATAAATCATTTAGTGAATATTTTAGTTGCTATGTATATTTGGATAGCACTACTTCATCAGCATATGCATATATTTTATTGATCTAAACTATGTATATATTTTATGATTAAGATTAATGATTAACATATTTCATGATTAATTTCTCTTTTTTTGTTAATTAATGTTGGATATGAAATGTATGATGATGATGAACAGGTGGTCAATTATAGCAGCTCAGTTGCCAGGAAGGACTGACAATGATATAAAGAATTATTGGAACACTAAGCTCAAGAAAAAACTCATCTCTGGTTTCCTTCCCAATTCTTCTTCTATTCATCAAAGAAAACATCATCAACAACAACAACCTCCATTTCCATCATCATCAATGTACATGGATCAATATTATGGATCTTATGTCACAGGCCTTGTTGATCCTATTTCACTTCCTTCAACTGAATACTATGCAAACACAACAACAACAACCTCAGTTCCATTTTACCAGCACCAAGTAGATTCCATTGTTAGCCCCAGCAGCATGCAACAAAATTATCACATGTTTGGAAGTGAAGGTAGTTGCAGTTCCTCTGATAATGGAAGCAGTATCAAGCAAGAGGAAATTGGGTATCATCATCAAGGATCATACAACAACATTATTGCATTTGATGACTTCAACAACAACAATAAGTTTCTTGTTATGCCTAGTAGTTTCAATGATAATAATAATAATAGCATTGTTAATTATGATGGTGGTGAAAATATTACTGAATATGATCTTGAGGAAATTAAGCAATTGATTAGTGTTAGTAGTAGTGTTGATGAAATCAAGGAGGAGAAACAACCTATTTACTATTATTATTGATCAATGTTGAAGATATCAGATTCTGGGGTTCTATGATGTGATCAAATCATGAAACATTATTATTATTATTATTCCTTAATATTTAATTTATTTTGAAAGTACTTAAATTCTATATATTATTGCAAATTTAATTAACTCCTCCAATAAGTCATCTTATTTTTCAACTTAATTTCAATTCATATATTTCTTAGTAAAAAATTAGAAACAATAAAGTTTGAGGATATATATATTTAGGATACTAAAATGTAAAAACACTAAATAAAATTATCGAGAGTTCGAATCTTACTTTGTATATGCAGTAATCTATTGGACAATAACAGATTTTTAAATAAAACTCAGATGCGCGATGAATTAATCTGACCTGTTGAACGTAAAAAATTAAAAAATATAAATGCATTATTTTATTTTATAGTATATGTATGGATATATCTAAAAGAAAATGTTTAACTTAATTACTGAGAAAGTGATAAAGGTATATATATCTTGCGTGTATGTATAAGAAAGTGTGAAATAATTTGAGAGTGTGAAGCTGAAGAAGCACACATTCTTTGTAAATTGATTGTGATGAATTCATTTTCCATTATTAGACTATATAATATGTATAAAAGTTTGTGATTTGGTACTTGTCAGAGATAGCATTATAGATTCAAATAGCGCCCGGCGCTGAAGAAACTTTTGCAAAGTAGCGAATGGAAATTTGTAACATTATATTAAATTAAAACAGAAGGATTATTAATTAAATTATTATATAATATATAAAGAAATGGACAACAAAAAGGAGGACCGTGATGGTAGCGAAATTTTGTTTTCTTGTGTGGAAGTCTAGGCGTCAAGTTGGTAACAATAGGTTATAATATTAAATATAAAATTAGTGTTTCTTTACAAGTTTCTTATGCCTCAGATTGTGCGAAACAGATGTCAATGTTGACAAATAAATAAATGATGAGTTTCTACGGTGCTTTTTATTGCTTTTTATTATGGTGTTTAAATTGTCTAACTTATTTTTAAAAATAAAAAAAAAATATTTAAAATAAAAAATAAAATATTTAAAATTTATTAAATATTATCTATTTATTTTTTTTAGTAAATTAGACACAATTTTAAAGGCACTATAGCATTCACCTAAATAAATAGATGATCAAGTGTGTAAACTATGATCACATGTTTTAATACTTAATACTGAGTAATAATCAGATGTGACTTTCTGTGTAATTTCTCAGTAAAAATATTATTTATACACTAAATATTTTTACTATTGTTAAAAAATATAATTATTATTAATTAATTATGTATTTAAATTTTTTTAATTAACAAAATAAAAAAAATCTATACTTATTATCAAAAATACTAATATTAAAATAGTGTTTATTATAAAAGATATATACGTAATAGAATTATTTCTTCTAGTAGATTATAGATTATATGATTGTTATCTTGATTAATATGATAAATTAATAGAGACGTTAATTCTTATACATATATATATATATATATATATATATATATATATATATATATATAAGGCTGCATGAGAAATAGTTGTTGGAGAAAAATATGTGTTTAAGTTAATCAATGAGTATATACAATCAAAGAATAAAAATAAACTTGAATGAAATTTGGAGAGTTAAATTTCAATTTGGTTTTGAAATTTGGTTTGATATTCAAAATGACTTCTACAATTTTGTTGGTCCCAATTAGAACCCTAAAATTTGTAATTGTGGCTCCAGCTTACCTCTACGATCATTTCCGTCACTGGAATGCTGATCTAGCGCAATTGTATGATATGGTAGATACTACTTAAACGACGACGCATTGTTTTCGCCCCAAACCATTTGAAAATCACGTAGTGTAAGGGTTTTTTTGATGTTTTGCAACTTATGATCGACCAAGTGGAAAGAAATAGAGTTTTAACCCACAAAAAAACTGAAACGACGTGTTTTCCAAAGGGTTTGGGCGCAAAACCAATGCGTCGTCGTTTAAGTAGTGTCTACCATGTCATGTAATTGCATCAGATCAGCATTCTGATGACGAAGATGATCGCAGGGGCAAGCCAGAGCCACAATTGTAAATTTGGAAGTTCTAATTTGGGCCAACGAAATTATGAGGATCATTCTGAGTATCGGACTAAATTTCAAGGGCCAAATTGAGATTTAACTCGAAATTTGGAAGTGGTTTTAATTTCTTAACAGAGAAAAGGAAAATATTATTGGTTTTGGTAAGATGTTCATGGTGTAAGGTATGGCTGGCCATGCAAATATATAGTTCTGACATATGTTGGATTGCCTATAATAATTTAACTTAAAACACTTATTACTTGTTATTTAATTAGCGAGTATTATTAGAACAAATTAAGTCAATTCATAGAATGATATAATATATAGAAAGTATTAGAGCATTTGATAATGTAATTATAATTTGTTTGACCTCGTCTACCGGCTGCTACAACATACATACAAACTTGTGAACCAAAGTTATTACATCTGTGAGAACCTTCGATCCTTAATAGCTTGATGTTAACACATATTATTCCACTTAATTTAACTAATGATGGATTAATTAGTTGTCAACCAAAGAGAAATATACATTAATATTTTTAATTAGGTCTTAACTCTTAAGAATCATCCAGATGTTGGACTCTATTGACCATTGTCTGCGACTTATTCATAGTCTAATTTGTTTCATTCTTCATTGGATACACACTTTCAATTTCAAGTTTTCAAACCTGTTCATGCATGACGAAATAAGGTGGAAAATGTGTGTGTATGTGAAGTGTAATCCAATACATAATAAAAGTATGTATTCATGGATTAAAATGTTATAAAATTATGTTCATACTGAATGGTAAAAAAGCAAACCAAACAAAAATTGACTCGAAGAAATGGCTTCATATGTAATTAGATTGATTGGACTGACATGTAAGAGTAGCCTTGTTGAATGTTGAGGATTTTACTTACATTCGACAGGTCAAACTGTTGCATTGACTTTCTGATTGTGAACAGATATATAATCATCATTGGTGTTGTCTCTTCATTCTGAAGAAGACAAGTTTACATTCTGAAACAACAAACAACAAGGAAACAAACTTCAATTCCCGCATTACTTTTATCTCTTCTTCAATAAATTCTTTGGTTACATACTTATTAGCTACCATCTTTTATATATATATGACGAAAAAATAAACCAAAAAAAAATCTATATTTAAAATTTGGAGTCGTTTCTTAAGACTCAAACTTTATGTCATAGCCCAAGACTTAACCTAAGTTTATGAATTGCTAATATACAAGACAAGATTCAAACCATAAACAACAAAAAAAGAAAATAAAACTTAAACCTATGATTTAAGGAAAAAACCTCTTGTGGGTGAGGTTCGTACCAATAGTAAATACATTTGTCTCTTAAGCTGCGTTTGTTTCTAAGAACAGAATAGGATAAGACACTGAGAACAGGATAGAATAAGACACTGATGGACAGAGACACTAATTTGTGTTCTTGTATTCTGTTTGATGATAAACTAGAACAAATTATGAAAATTCAATTTATTCTCATTTTTTTCATTCAAAAATTTTGAGATAAAAAATATAACAATAAAAAATATAATTATGAAAAATTAACAAGAATAATAAAAGAAAAAAAAAGTTGTGTCTTTTGTTAGTGTCTCCGTGTCCTTTCTGTCAGGATGGACACAAAATATACTAATTCAGTGTCTCTCGACACATTGTCTTTGTCCATATCTCCTCTGTCAAATACAATTTTATGTCCCAATATCTCCTCTGTCAAATACAATTTTATGTCCCAGTATCCCTGTCTCAATGTCCTGTCTATGTAAACAAACGCAGCCTTAAACATTGGTGCACCGCTTGGAGTCTCTTGTTGAAAAAGAGAGGATCTAATGTGAGTGGAGGGGGGGGAGCGTGTTGTGTTGACCAAAACAAAAAAGAGAACCCAAGAAAAAAAGGCCTACTCTTTTTGGTTTTAAACAGAGAATGTTGCTGTCAAAAAACCACATCAATGCTCTTAGAACCTTGTCCAAAAAAAAAACATGGTCTTTCAACTCTCTCCCAAAAAGGAAAAAGAAAAGTGGTCTTAAAACATTCATACACAACCCTCCCCCCTTTCCCCTTCTTTTTTTTTAAACCAGGTGATTAGTTAGCAAAACCCTTTTTATTGTTATTTGCAACAGCAGTATTTGAATTTAGACCTGTAGATGCTACTTTAACCTCTCACTAACATTGAAAGCTATTATCACATGTAATTATATGGCATTTGGAAATAACGAGCATAAAGATTAACAACAGAATCTCTTTCGGATTTTTATTTCGCAGAGAGAACACAACACAATCCATGGTTACTTCTGTTACGTGTGACTACAAATTATTTATATATAGCTCATGGAAAGTTTAAGAGAAACTGCTACAACTTCAAAACCAATCTCACACAGAAGCAGTGGTCCCAATAAAATGTGCCGAGAGATGGATCAAACCGTTTAACAAAAGCTGAGCCTGCAACATAATACCACAAGATTTTATTCCAAATTCATCATTAAGCAAATAAACTAAAAACAGCAATTCACCAAAAATACTAGTCAAGACAGAAAATACAAGGCCGTGCAACGGTGACCTCATAGTAGAACTGTTAACTGTATAAATAATCTAGCAAGAACTCAGTAACAACAACAATAGGCTTTGTCCCATAATTGGATCGCCTACATGGATAACATAACATACCTGTAGTTGATGTTGCATTATCTTAAGAAGCAGCTTGTGTTACAGTTCCAATTGTTTTTTGGTCAAATATTTCAATCCAGTAACCATCAGGATCCTTGATAAAGGCTATGCCTTTCATTTTCCCTGCAGAAAATTATTGAAAAGAATTTGTTTATAAAATTGCAATCATTTATTCATGGCATGGCCTCTGGGAACTGAAATGAATGTGAACTGAGAAGATCATTACCATCATCTGGCTTCTTAACAAACTCGACTCCTAGACTCTGAAATCTTTCACATGCCTTGTAGGTGTCATCGACGGTTATCCCAATGTGCCCTGCAAGAAAGCAACAATAACACTAAGCACTTTTTCAAGAAATGGAGTCAAATGAGTAACCAGGGAACAAAAAGAAAAAACAGATGTTACATACCAAAGCCACGAGGTTCAGAATTTCCATTGTGGTATCCTTTGAACTCTGGATCACTTTCGGTACCCCAATTACTGTACATTGTTTCACTGTTAGATAATATTCATTGAGACTGAAACAAAGAACATTTCTTTTTATAAAAGTGGTATTCCTTACTGTGTCAATTCAATCGTAGCCTTCTGAGAAAACGTCCAAACTGTTCTATCAACTGGATTACCGGGAGCTTCTGCCGTATTCTAAACAAGAAAAGATATAAAATAAGATCAGGAACATATCCATGAATATAAGAACTAAATGCATATTTGCAAATCCAGTGTGCCATTTCATTTCATGCAAGTGTGCAATCAAATTTTCGATAGTAAAGAGGTGCCGAAAAACAGCATTTCACATACCTCATAACCCATAAAGTATAAGCTGAACTTCATTTCTGGAAAGTCCAATCTCTTAAGCAACCTAAACCAACCAACAGATTATCATCAGATTTCACTAAGCGGTTGGTAGCAATATCAATCTCAACCAAAGATGAAATTCACAATCAAATTCAGTTTTGTTCTTATACATAATACTAGTTGCAAAGCCATGAAATACTACCAATGCAAATTTCTTAAAAAAAGTACTTTTAGGTTTAGCAGAACTAGAAGTGGATATCTATTTACTACTCCAAAAAAAAAAAAGAAACTGATATTGTGTACGAGTTAAAACCATATTAGTTCTGCACAAATTAGTAACAGAAACAACTGAAGTCCATGTTCAACAACTAACAGATAAACAATCCAAGCTAAGAAATAAGTTAATATTTAAAAGAATGCACTTACGACATGCCCAAAACGCGAGAATAAAAATCAAGGCTCACTTTGGGGTCTTTGATTCTAAACATCTGCAATTGGAACACCACATAAAACAAAATCCAAACACCTGATTAAAACAATAAACGATTTAAAAAACTGAAATTTAGAAATTTAGAAAAAAAACTCACAGTTTGCTGCATGAAGTAACCCTTAGTAGCTGGGTCAGGGGTAGCAGTAAGACCAGGGTTGTTAGCTGGTAACTCCTTCGGTTCCGAAGCCATTGAGAACAGACGAAACCCACTGAATTTCTGCAACAAAAGAAAAGGGAAAAATGGGGTTAGCGCTTAGAGCTTAGGGCATTGAAGGATTGGATGAAAAAGATGAAACTTTTGGAACCTTTGGTTTGTGGGTATGTGAGAGTTGGAAAGGGATTGAATTGGGAGAGAGGAAAAATTGGGGTTTGGCGATGAATCGGTGAAGGGGAAAGCGGTATAAGGTTGTGGCGAGAGAAGAGAAAGGTGCCATTGTTAGATTTTTGGTACTTATATACGCGAGTCAGTGAGTGAGTGAGTGAGAGTGAAAGGAATTACCTTTGCTAGCTTGTGATGTTCGAATCAGATGAGATGATGAGAGAAAGCTAGAACAAGTGGAAGTGAGTGCAAACACGATCATGAATATACCTGTTCTCTGCATTTTATTAATCTAATTTAATTTTATAAATAATAAGTGCATAAAAATTGTTTTTTTTTATATAAAAATGATAACCTTAATAAATTGGTATTATTTGTTAGCTAAAAAAGGCTTTTTATTTTTTATTGTAGGACAAGTAGTATTTTTTAATAATGTCAAAATTTAGTATATTTTTTTTTGTATGAATATTACAAATTTAAATATTAGATTTGTGGTTTTTTTTTTTTTAACTTGCAAATCTGAAAGTCAGATTTGTTTTCTAACACAAAAAATATTTTTGAACGAATCTTCCAATTTAGGTTTGTTGAAATTTTTTTATGTTTTTTTATCCAAAATCAATCCTTAGAGGGAATTTGGTTTTTTGAGGGTGATAATAAAAATTTCCACAAATAAGTCATTTTTATTGTTGTTTTATAAAATTGTATATGACATTTTTATCTCATATTTTCACTTCATAAGGCTTCTCATTCAATTTTTTTTAAAGTCATTGGAACTTTTTCTTTGTTGGAGAATCTCCCCTTTCTTCTTCTATTCTATTTCAAAGAGTAACTAGAATTAATTCAATTACGTTTTTATCTTTCAATTGATTTTTTTTTTATTCTCAAAGGAGAAATTTTTTTTTTACCAAATATATGTGGATCCAATTACAATTTTTTAATAAAAACAATAAATTTTTTTCGACCAATCCTTTTGCCCTCATCCCATTCTTCGAAAATCAAAAAGATCTTTTTGAATTAAGTTTAAATTTGTTTGTTTGGAATCTGTACTTTCTATTATATTTTACTTTTTTTTTTTTATCATTTTTTAAGTCTCACAAGTTTGATCTTGTAAACTCTGATCCATTTTCTCATTAAGCAAAAAGTATTGTAAACTCTGATCCATTTTTTCATTAAGCAAAAAGTATGAAATAAAATTAAAAGTATTGTGTGAAAATTTTGATTTTTTTTCTCCTTTTCTATTTCTATCTCGTAGGTAGGGTTTGAAATAATAGATAACTTTTTTTTCTGTATGAATCAATATTATTACTTTACAATTCCTTCTTGATACCTCTCAAAAAAAATTTTAAAATTAAATCTCAAATTGATAGGTTAGTGTAAGCTTATCCATATAGTTATGCACCTTTTAAATCTATTTTTCTAAAAGATTCCGACTTGATTTATAGTTTTTAATAAAAAAAAAAAATTCCATTTTTATAAGAAATACACCAACTCTCTATAACTATGCATAACACACTCTTCTAATTCATTACCAAAAAAAGAAAAATAGCCGCAAAAAAATGTATTGTGATTTGTATTTTGATGATGCCATATAAACACAAGAAAGCAACCTTTCCACATAATTCCAATGCACTAAGCCATTAGTTCTCGTTCTCAACGTCAATATTCCTTATCATCATCTCTAATCTCTTGCCAAATAATCATCCAATTTTATTGGACTTTTTCTTTGGTCGTCTTAATAATAACTTATTCCTTAGCTTGTCACAAATGGCTAGTATTCATTTTCTTTCTAAATACACATCACCATATTAAATCTTTGACCTTGGTGTTTATCCAATTTTTTGGTATTAGATGTCGTAATTTCTTCACTAATGGTTGATTAATTCATCATGAACTCCATAACACAAAAGCCACAATCCATAACTCATCAATGAATGAATACCTTGCGACCTAACTAACAAAAGATAAATGCTATTTGCGCACATTCAACAACTCACTCTCTCTCTCTCACACACACACCACCACCACCATGCAGCGATCCGGTTACGGCGCCGACGGAATATATAGGTCCTTGAGACCTTCCTTTTCCCTTCCCAAAACCACCACCTCCCTCACCTCCTTCCTCTTCCAAAACACCACCGCCACCTCCTCCTCCGCTTCCAAAACCGCCCTCATCGACGCCGATACCTCCGAAACACTCACCTTCCGCCAACTCAAAACCACCGTCGCCAAGCTCTCTCACGCCCTCCTCCGCCTCGGCCTCAAAAAACACGACGTTCTCCTCATCCTCGCCCCAAACTCCATCCACTTCCCTATCTTGTTCCTCGCCGCCACCGCCATCGGCGCCGTCGTGACCACCGCGAACCCTCTTTACACCGTGACGGAGCTCTCCAAACAAATAAACAACTCCAACCCGAAGCTCGTGGTCACAGTTGCAGAATTATACGAGAAAGTCAGATCCTTCAAGTTCGAATTGCCCGCAGTGTTAATCGGTTCCGAAACGACACCAGAAACAATCAATTATAGTCGTTTAATGGAAGAAGTGGCAGGCGAGAATGAGTTACCAGTAAACGACGTGAATGAAGACGATACGGCAGCGCTTTTGTATTCTTCGGGAACGACGGGAGTGAGCAAGGGCGTGATTCTGACGCACGGGAATTTCATAGCGGCTGCGTTGATGATTGGAATGGACGACGATTACGTGGACGAAATTGAGGGAGTAAACGACAGCGTGTACCTCTGCGTTTTACCGATGTTCCACGTATTCGGGTTGGCGGTTATCTTGTACGCGCAGCTTAGAAGAGGGAGCACGGTGGTGTCCATGAGGAGATTCGAGTTGGAGAAGTTTCTAGAAGGCATTGAGAAGCACAAGGTGACGAACCTTTGGGTTGTGCCTCCGATCCTGCTTGCGATGGCCAAGCACAGCGTTGTGGATAAGTATGACGTGTCATCGTTGAGAAGGATTGGTTCCGGTGCTGCTCCTCTTGGCAAGGACTTGATGCGAGATTGTGCCAACCGTTTTCCTCATGCTGCTCTCATTCAGGTCATCATATATAACATTACTATTAAACTCATATTTAAATTTTAATATACTCATAATCCAAGTTACCATAGATTGTCTAAGCTGCTAAGGTGTTTTTACCAACAATAACAAGTTCATTTAGGCCAAAGAGAAAGAGTGAGTAGTTTAGGGTGAAGACTGAACAAGTTGTGTGGACTAAACTAATTCCGTATTACAACTGTACAAGTCATTTACGCAATGCAACTTTGGTTGGTTGTGTGGACCATCTTGAGGCAAGAATTTTGTTGCTTAAAGTTTTTCTTTTTTTTTCTTATGGTATTTTTGAAGCCCAATAGTCTTGATAGAGTTAAAGGTTAATTTGTTACAAATCTAAATTTTATTTAAGAATTTGTGATTGTTAACGGTCTTCTATATATAAAGTTAGATTTGACATTGGTTTAAGTATACGTGTGAATTGATCGTTCAATTACCATATTAGATTTTCCTAGTCACTTATTATGGTTGGCTAATTCTTCAATTATGATAGGCATACAATAAAATTAATTACTAATATTAAATATATGTTAAAATATAAAATATATATCGAAAATGAATTAAATACGTGGCTAATTTTAGTATAAAAATAAATTTATGCTAATTCTTTAATATTGAATTAGTTTAATATTGACAATGAGTAATAGCTCAAATGGCATAGTCTCTCCATACTCAATTAAGAGGTTGCGGATTCGAGTTTCATATCTTTAGTAAAAAAAAAAAGAATTAGTTTAATATTGAGTTATTAATGCTCTGATTTAGTATTTGTATCGTAATTCCAGGGGTATGGGATGACAGAAACTTGTGGCATTATTTCTGTGGAGAATCCAAGAGCAGGGGTTCGTCATAGTGGTTCAACTGGAATGCTAGTTTCTGGAGTGGAAGCTCAAATCATGAGTGTTGATACGAACAAGCCCCTTCCCCCTAAACAATTGGGTGAGATTTGGGTACGGGGTCCAAATATGATGAAAGGTACACATTAATTTCTTTATTAATTATTATATATTATGCCAGAGTCAGACTCAGACTCGTTAATTTTTAATTTTATTTGGTAAAACAAATTTCAGGTTATTTTAAGAATCCAGAGGCTACAAGATCAACTATAGATAGCAAAGGGTGGGTACATACCGGAGATCTTGGATATTTTGATGAGGAGGGTCAACTTTATGTTGTTGACCGTCTTAAAGAACTCATCAAGTATAAAGGTCTTCAGGTACATAACCATCCCATTAACTATAGATAATGAAATTATTAGTGATATTAAATAGATGTTTGTTATTCATTATTATATATGGTAATTAACTTTGTTAATATTAATATAGGTTGCACCAGCAGAACTTGAAGGACTTCTCGTTTCTCACCCTCAAATATTAGATGCTGTTGTCATCCCGTAAGTAACAATTAATATTTAATTATTATGCTAATAATTGGGTTAATTAATTAGTTTAATTTGTGTTTAGATATCCGGATGATGAGGCTGGTGAGGTTCCAATTGCCTTTGTTGTTCGTTCACCCAACACTTCACTCACTGAACAAGATGTTCAGAAGTTTATTGCTAATCAGGTTAATTAACATAAACATTGTTATTGCTAATCAGTTTTTAATTGATCCTATCTGAATGGTTGGAATGTGTGCATTGCAGGTTGCACCATTCAAAAGATTGCGAAGGGTGACATTCATCAACAGTGTTCCTAAGACAGCTTCAGGAAAAATACTCAGAAGAGACCTCATAGCAAAAGTACGATCCAAAATATAGAAAGATATTCTAAACCATTAAATTTCCATTGAGTGTTGATTTATAACATTATAAGCACTCTGTACTAGTAGAAATAAGATCAACAAAATTTCAATTTGCTTGGATAAGGACTTCCAACAAGGAGTTAATAAATTTTGTATGGTTTAATAAATTAATTAATTCTTTCAATACCAAAATAAAGCTTGTTTTCTTCTTTTGTGTTTTGGTAATTACATAATAATTAACATTCTTCTGGATATAATTTGTTTGAAATATTGTTAAGAGCAATGCTAGGGGGACAGCAACTTTTGTGATTAGTAGCCATCAAATAGTCATCAATGATGATTTAATAGTGTGAGATTGGTGTGAGATTTCATCCAATGGCTCACCTTTCTTTGTTGGTTACATGTTGGCCAAAATTCAATAAAATTGCTGACCCCCTAGACTTTTCCTATTGTTAATATGGAGTTGTTGATTCTATGAATTGACGAAGTCATCGTCGGGTAATTTGGATTGTCATCAAATCACATTGCAATTTCTCCTCCAATTGCATTGCCTGAACTTTTGTGGAAACAATATATATTGAAAACTATAATATCAAGATGCAATATATATTAATTTCATATTTCATATGTGTAAAAATTTGATAAGCGTAAGTACACAATTGTATAAAAATTGGTGTTATCAGATATTGCCCAAAAATTTCTTAAAAAAGTTGTTAGAAAAATCAAAAGATGTTACAAGTGATACACGAATAAAGAATCTAAGAATGAAATCTATATATATATATACAAGTTGTATCTAAAGACTCAGCCTTGTTCCAACCTGTGTGAATATGTACGGAGAGTATACTCATATCGTTCTCTATGTCGGGTACCACCACATCAAGAGAGAAGCTAGTAAAGATACTATGATACATAAGTAGTTAATGATTGTTCAAATATAATCACTAATAATTAATAATATTAATTCATAGATAATGACACCAGGCCAGGAATTAAAGCTTAGAGATCAATCTTTTTGCAGTTTTGATGATAGATCAATCTTTCTCATGAGATATGCTAATTAGTTAATACAAGAAAACATAATATCGTAGCGGGTCGAACTTGTTAGTAATTAACTAATTAAACAAGCTACACTTATCAATAAATTTGTTATTAGTTTAATAACTAATATGACCATATTTAGTCCAAAACAAAAAGTTCAATTACAAAAAAAAAAGAAAAAAAAATACTCTTTGAATTGACATGAACTCATGAGTTAAACTCGATTTAATATAAATTAAGCTAGTCTTGGGACAATAAATAAATAGCGGCTATTTTCATAAAAAGTGAAAATAATATTGTAAATTATTAAATGACTTATTTATATATTTAGTCAAACATAAAATAATTCATAATATCGTATATCCGAAAGTAACCAACTAAACAAATAAATACATATATTTTTAACATAATACACAAATGGTACAAATAATATTAGTAGATATTATAAAATATATAAATTAAAGAAACTGAAGATAAAGATTACCTTTTAAGACCTTTGTATCCGAGGCTGCTGTATTGAAGTTGATGATGATAGCCAACAATACATGGCATTTACCTGCAAATGCACCGGCACCTTAGCCATTTCCACATATACTTTATTACTTCTTATTTTTTCTTTTTCTAAATGAAATGTTGTCGAGTAAAAAAAGGCATATGGGAAAACCCAAGTAAAGTGCAGGTGCAAATGCAGATAAAGGCCACATATTGGTGCACGCAATTGTATATGACGGCTAAGTGAAGGAGTGAAAGAGAGAAAGAAAGTTGAGATATGTGATTCCATTGGTAAGAAAGAATTGCTACTTAAATATATATACACTCGTGATCAGAATAATTGGTTACCACACGTGATTTTTTTTCATCATGTGACCCTAATAGTCATTTATGATATTATTATGGTTTTTTACGGTGGCAAATTACATGTATTCAGGCCAATGATTAATAGCTCAAATAACATAGTCTTCTCATACTCAATTAAGAGGTTGCGGGTTCGAGTCTCATATCTTTGATAAAAAAAAAAATTACATGTATTCAGTTTTTATTATAAAAAATATTTTGCACGATATACTAATTACATATTTTTATTATTATATATTTCTATATATATTGTTTTTAAAGTAATCAATTACTAAAATAGCTAAAATTCTTATAAATAAATAATTAAACTTTTAATGAATAAAAGAATTATTCACCAATATATTTTGTATTTTTATTTGTATTTTAATTTAAAAATAAATTTAATTTGGCTATATTATTTATAAAGTTCAATTATGTTCCTATGACTTTGAGTTTAAATATGAATCTAATTTAATTATATTTAAAATTATTGGTATTTTGCTAGACAGAATTAAATTTAGAAAAGTTGAATAAGTCCAATGTTACTCGTATTTATTATTTCCTTGTTTTACTATATATCAATATCTAAATATCTAAAATAGTTTCTAAAACATATAGGATAAATTAAAGAATATTTGGAACCAATTGGAGTAGACACTGTCTATCTATCTAAAAAGGATGGACAGATTTAGAGGGTGCCCTTTTCCATAGAATTTTCGACAACTCCTTTAATGTAATTTTATACTAATTATAGTAGTATGCGAATGGAAAGGAAGATTTCAAATTTTATTCTTTTTTAATTTTGTTAAGATATTGTTAAATTTTAAAATTAGGATTTTTTTAGTGGGAGTAGTTTAACTTTTTTTTTCCTTTACTTGTGGACTTTAGTTTCTTTGTTTAATATTTTGTCGTATCTAAAAAATATTAAGATATGATTTGATTAATATATAATTTAATAATTTTTTAATTAAATTTATTAAATAAAATTTAGTTAAATATATTAAATTATATAATATTTATTTATTAATTTTACATAAAAATAAGTAAATATCCGTACGTTAGTTTTCATCTAATTAATATACTAGTTAGTTAATTACTAAAATCCCTCCCTTTATATTAGTTTCTGGATGAGTGGTGGCTAGCTAAAAGCCTCAAAGGCAAATCTTTTGTGCTAATAAAGCAAAAAAGAGAGCAGATAAAAATGGTCATTAGAGGTTGATTTGATTGTGATTTAGATTTAGATTAGATAAGAATCTGAGAAGATCTGTATTGCTATTTTTAGTGGTGTGACGAGAAAGATTAAAAACATCATAATTTATTATTTTTAATTATTATTTAGTTATTAATTTAATATTTTTAGTTTAATTGTTTAATTTAATAATATTTTTTATTTTTTATTTTTAAATATTAATAAATAATTAATGACAAAAAAATAATAAATAAATTGTGATAGTTTTCTATTATTTCCGGTGATGTGATATATATCTTCAAAATAAAGTAAGAAAGAGCTACCTGTCAAAGGAAAGAAACTAGCTGTGCACCCGCATGTCCGCCACACACAACCTGGTCTACTTCCACGTGAATCAAACCTTTCTCAAACACGTGTATGGTTCATACTTTCTTGGGAGTTGCCCCTGCTTCCTCTAAAATATCTATTTCCTTATATCAACTTTTTTATTTTTCATTGCTAGAATTGGAATTTGTCAAACATCCAACCAACTTTCATCTTTCAATAAGAATGTGACTTAACAGTGCATATCCAACAAAAAATTTGGATCAACATACTCTCTCTGTTATATGCCAGTGCACCAATAACCATTAAACATGACTGAACTGCTTAATTAATTAGCCTAATGTGTTAAAAATGTGTTAACAACCACTACCATCCTTTTTTATCTTTTGGATGTGATGTACCATAAATGTAAAACTCCCATATCCAATATAAATACGGAGAGAATTTTGATTGAATGGGTATAATTCAACTCTAAAAATTAGTGTTCGAAAATATATGAACATATATTTGCAAGTGAATGAGTGGTCTAATAATATTAGGTCAGATAATCTCTATTATATTTAAGTTGAAATTGAGTGTGTCTAATTTAATTCTAAAAATGAACTTATAAAGAGAGAAAGATTTTGTATTTATAAATAATTTGAAACTTTATACTTAAGGAATGTGAAACTTGTAATATTTTTTGTTTTTGTTTTTGAACTAGTGCAATATATTTGAAGTACTTAACTATTTTGAGACTTTTAGATCACATATATCCTCTTGAGAAAAAGAAAAGAGAAGGGCCCTCGCAAGGATACAACTGAAGCATGTGGAAAGGGGAGTTTTTGGTGAAGTAACTATTCTTTTGAGATGAGAATAAATTGCTCCAAGGGCACATTACCGGCCCTAAAAAGAGAGAGTTTTTGTTGGATTAAGGAGAGCCCTCTTTAATATTTTTTTGGGTGAGAGAACTGCTTTACATATTGGGCCTATAAAGCATGGGCCCAAATTAAAGGAAGCGCAAGAGCAAAGAAGTTTCTACTATGGCGTTGGGTACTTGGGTGAGTTGGGTCAAGTCAATGATAAATAACGAAAGAAGGAAGGAAAGTGGAAAGAGATGGGAAGAATGTTACGCCAAGAGTCCAGCGTGGCCCCCGTGGGTAGTATCATACACGCGCCAGCGTTATTGAGATCACTGTACTACACACTACACCCCTATATATAGCGTTATAGCTAAAGTTCCATTTAGCAAGTAATATCAGAATATTCTAGTTTTGTTCAAAAGGGTTGTCTTTATTAATTCTCATTCACAAAGTTAGAACTGCAATATTCATGATAAAATATTAAAAAGAAGGGAGAGTGCTATGTAAACAATGATCATCTTAAATAATATTAATAACTATTAATTAAATAAAAATATACTATATTTTAATTTAATGTTATTAATTAAATTTAAGATTAATTTACTCTTTTAACTTTATTAATTCACATTATTTACATATTGTTCGAAAATGCTGTTGTTACCTATACTTTTTCTAGAGAGAAAGGTAGTCATTCTTTTTTTTTTTTTTCTAATATAGTGATTAACATATATAAGTATGGATAAATACTTTTTGAAATGAAGGTTCTTGTTTCTTCCCACACAAAGTTAGACAAAAATCAAATAGAGGGGGATACGATGGTCAAGGTATCGTAAGCTTATTAGCATAACGGTTCAACTAGGTATCCTTTAAATATGGTACAATTTTCAGCCTTTTCTTACAATAATTCAAAAAAAATAAAACTAACACATATAAAAATTGTAAATAGATTTAGTGTCTTTAAGAATTAAATTTATATTTAAAATTCAAATTAAATCAAACTAACATTTAAAATTTAAATCTTAAATTTCTGTTTTAAATTTAATATATTTAATATAATAATATTTTATAATTTAAATACACATCTAAAATTCAAATTACTCAAAATTTAAAATTTAACTTTTAAAATTCTAAAGGTTTTTTACATTTTAGAATGGATTAACTCTGACGGGTGCAAGAAAATTATGATTAAGTTCTATTTAGTAGTGTGTTAATGATCGAAAGATATTATTTTTGTTGCATAGTTTTCATAGTCAATTAGCTTGTTGGGTTGGTTGTATGGGCTAGTTACACTGAAATTAAAGAAATACATCTATTTGTTGGGATAAGAATAAAGATAAGAACTTGTACAAGTAATTAGCGTAGATTATTACGATTCAGGACGTGTACTTAATTAGTTTGAGTAAAGAAGTAAAAAGTAATCTAGAGTTTATAAGAGAAGATGTAGTTGGTATAGTCATAAAAATTGTGTTTTTATTTTTCAATTATAACACATCTAATAGTATGATATTATATACAAAATATTCTTAAAACACATCTAAAATGATAAAAATCTAGTTTTTAGATATAAACGTTTTCAAAATCGTTAAATTCTAGTTTTTAAATAAAAACGTGCATAATACAATTAATCTTTTGATTTTTGATTCAATAAAATGCATCTAATATTTATTATTTAAATTATTGGTTGGATTTTTTCGTTACTTTTCAATGATAACACATCTAATAGTATGATATTATATACAAAATATTTTAAAACACATCTAAAATTGTAAAAATCTATGATGTGTTATAATCGAAAAATAACAACACAATTTTAAATTAATTGTTGATTATAATAATTTTGAAAACTAATAAGTATCGAAAAAAATTCAACTAATAATTTAAATAATAAATATTATATTCATTTGATCGAATAAAAAATCAAAAGATTAATTGTATTATTAACGTTTAAATTTAAATATTTAAAGTTAGCCTGATTTTAGATGTGTTTTAAAAATATTTTGAATAAAATATCATACTATCATATGTGTTATAATTGATAAATAACAACAGAATTTTTATGACCATATCAATTACATCTTCTTTCTTAAATTCCAGATTTTTTTTTGCTTCTTTGCTCAAATTACTTACGTAGAAAGTACTTTATTTGCAACAACTTTATTAATAAAATTAAATAAGATCAACCTTGTTCCAATTAAATCAGCAGAGTATTTTTATGTTTAAATTAAAATATAATTAAAAATATTGAACATGATATTTCTTAACAAATTACATAAATACATATGTGAAAAATAATGATACCTTTCACCAATGCAAAATGAGAGAGTGCTTCAGCTGGAAAGTGGTGATAGTCTTCATCAATGAAGACGAGATGGAGAATTCAGCTGGCAGCGTCCTTTTTGGTTTGGAATTCACTAATGCGTATGAATGTCACGTAGAATAAGAAATTTAAAAAACTGTATCTGTTACGTGAAGTTACGAAAGTAAAGCAAATTCACAGTAACAACCAATAAAGTGGGTGGGTTTTAAAATTTAAATTTAAATTAAAATCTAATTATAGATATGTATCTACAAAATAGGAACATACTACACTAAAAAAATAATTAAATATTATTTAAATTTGATTAAAGGCTGATTAAAGGCTGATTAATATTGTACAACTAGCATTTCCCTTAGCCGGTTCAACTAGGTATCCTTTAAATATGGTACAATTTTCAGCCTTTTCTTACAATAATTCAAAAAAAATAAAACTAACACATATAAAATTGTAAATAGATTTAGTGTCTTTAAGAATTAAATTTATATTTAAAATTCAAATTAAATCAAACTAACATTTAAAATTTAAATCTTAAATTTCTGTTTTAAATTTAATATATTTAATATAATAATATTTTATAATTTAAATACACATCTAAAATTCAAATTACTCAAAATTTAAAATTTAACTTTTAAAATTCTAAAGGTTTTTTACATTTTAGAATGGATTAACTCTGACGGGTGCAAGAAAATTATGATTAAGTTCTATTTAGTAGTGTGTTAATGATCGAAAGATATTATTTTTGTTGCATAGTTTTCATAGTCAATTAGCTTGTTGGGTTGGTTGTATGGGCTAGTTACACTGAAATTAAAAGAAATACATCTATTTGTTGGGATAAGAATAAAGATAAGAACTTGTACAAGTAATTAGCGTAGATTATTACGATTCAGGACGTGTACTTAATTAGTTTGAGTAAAGAAGTAAAAAGTAATCTAGAGTTTATAAGAGAAGATGTAGTTGGTATAGTCATAAAAAATTGTGTTTTTATTTTTCAATTATAACACATCTAATAGTATGATATTATATACAAAATATTCTTAAAACACATCTAAAATGATAAAAATCTAGTTTTTAGATATAAACGTTTTCAAAATCGTTAAATTCTAGTTTTTAAATAAAAACGTGCATAATACAATTAATCTTTTGATTTTTGATTCAATAAAATGCATCTAATATTTATTATTTAAATTATTGGTTGGATTTTTTCGTTACTTTTCAATGATAACACATCTAATAGTATGATATTATATACAAAATATTTTAAAACACATCTAAAATTGTAAAAATCTATGATGTGTTATAATCGAAAAATAACAACACAATTTTAAATTAATTGTTGATTATAATAATTTTGAAAACTAATAAGTATCGAAAAAAATTCAACTAATAATTTAAATAATAAATATTATATTCATTTGATCGAATAAAAAATCAAAAGATTAATTGTATTATTAACGTTTAAATTTAAATATTTAAAGTTAGCCTGATTTTAGATGTGTTTTAAAAATATTTTGAATAAAATATCATACTATCATATGTGTTATAATTGATAAATAACAACAGAATTTTTATGACCATATCAATTACATCTTCTTTCTTAAATTCCAGATTTTTTTTTGCTTCTTTGCTCAAATTACTTACGTAGAAAGTACTTTATTTGCAACAACTTTATTAATAAAATTAAATAAGATCAACCTTGTTCCAATTAAATCAGCAGAGTATTTTTATGTTTAAATTAAAATATAATTAAAAATATTGAACATGATATTTCTTAACAAATTACATAAATACATATGTGAAAAATAATGATACCTTTCACCAATGCAAAATGAGAGAGTGCTTCAGCTGGAAAGTGGTGATAGTCTTCATCAATGAAGACGAGATGGAGAATTCAGCTGGCAGCGTCCTTTTTGGTTTGGAATTCACTAATGCGTATGAATGTCACGTAGAATAAGAAATTTAAAAAACTGTATCTGTTACGTGAAGTTACGAAAGTAAAGCAAATTCACAGTAACAACCAATAAAGTGGGTGGGTTTTAAAATTTAAATTTAAATTAAAATCTAATTATAGATATGTATCTACAAAATAGGAACATACTACACTAAAAAAATAATTAAATATTATTTAAATTTGATTAAAGGCTGATTAAAGGCTGATTAATATTGTACAACTAGCATTTCCCTTAGCCGGTTCAACTAGGTATCCTTTAAATATGGTACAATTTTCAGCCTTTTCTTACAATAATTCAAAAAAAATAAAACTAACACATATAAAAATTGTAAATAGATTTAGTGTCTTTAAGAATTAAATTTATATTTAAAATTCAAATTAAATCAAACTAACATTTAAAATTTAAATCTTAAATTTCTGTTTTAAATTTAATATATTTAATATAATAATATTTTATAATTTAAATACACATCTAAAATTCAAATTACTCAAAATTTAAAATTTAACTTTTAAAATTCTAAAGGTTTTTTACATTTTAGAATGGATTAACTCTGACGGGTGCAAGAAAATTATGATTAAGTTCTATTTAGTAGTGTGTTAATGATCGAAAGATATTATTTTTGTTGCATAGTTTTCATAGTCAATTAGCTTGTTGGGTTGGTTGTATGGGCTAGTTACACTGAAATTAAAAGAAATACATCTATTTGTTGGGATAAGAATAAAGATAAGAACTTGTACAAGTAATTAGCGTAGATTATTACGATTCAGGACGTGTACTTAATTAGTTTGAGTAAAGAAGTAAAAAGTAATCTAGAGTTTATAAGAGAAGATGTAGTTGGTATAGTCATAAAAAATTGTGTTTTTATTTTTCAATTATAACACATCTAATAGTATGATATTATATACAAAATATTCTTAAAACACATCTAAAATGATAAAAATCTAGTTTTTAGATATAAACGTTTTCAAAATCGTTAAATTCTAGTTTTTAAATAAAAACGTGCATAATACAATTAATCTTTTGATTTTTGATTCAATAAAATGCATCTAATATTTATTATTTAAATTATTGGTTGGATTTTTTCGTTACTTTTCAATGATAACACATCTAATAGTATGATATTATATACAAAATATTTTAAAACACATCTAAAATTGTAAAAATCTATGATGTGTTATAATCGAAAAATAACAACACAATTTTAAATTAATTGTTGATTATAATAATTTTGAAAACTAATAAGTATCGAAAAAAATTCAACTAATAATTTAAATAATAAATATTATATTCATTTGATCGAATAAAAAATCAAAAGATTAATTGTATTATTAACGTTTAAATTTAAATATTTAAAGTTAGCCTGATTTTAGATGTGTTTTAAAAATATTTTGAATAAAATATCATACTATCATATGTGTTATAATTGATAAATAACAACAGAATTTTTATGACCATATCAATTACATCTTCTTTCTTAAATTCCAGATTTTTTTTTGCTTCTTTGCTCAAATTACTTACGTAGAAAGTACTTTATTTGCAACAACTTTATTAATAAAATTAAATAAGATCAACCTTGTTCCAATTAAATCAGCAGAGTATTTTTATGTTTAAATTAAAATATAATTAAAAATATTGAACATGATATTTCTTAACAAATTACATAAATACATATGTGAAAAATAATGATACCTTTCACCAATGCAAAATGAGAGAGTGCTTCAGCTGGAAAGTGGTGATAGTCTTCATCAATGAAGACGAGATGGAGAATTCAGCTGGCAGCGTCCTTTTTGGTTTGGAATTCACTAATGCGTATGAATGTCACGTAGAATAAGAAATTTAAAAAACTGTATCTGTTACGTGAAGTTACGAAAGTAAAGCAAATTCACAGTAACAACCAATAAAGTGGGTGGGTTTTAAAATTTAAATTTAAATTAAAATCTAATTATAGATATGTATCTACAAAATAGGAACATACTACACTAAAAAAATAATTAAATATTATTTAAATTTGATTAAAGGCTGATTAAAGGCTGATTAATATTGTACAACTAGCATTTCCCTTAGCCGGTTCAACTAGGTATCCTTTAAATATGGTACAATTTTCAGCCTTTTCTTACAATAATTCAAAAAAAATAAAACTAACACATATAAAAATTGTAAATAGATTTAGTGTCTTTAAGAATTAAATTTATATTTAAAATTCAAATTAAATCAAACTAACATTTAAAATTTAAATCTTAAATTTCTGTTTTAAATTTAATATATTTAATATAATAATATTTTATAATTTAAATACACATCTAAAATTCAAATTACTCAAAATTTAAAATTTAACTTTTAAAATTCTAAAGGTTTTTTACATTTTAGAATGGATTAACTCTGACGGGTGCAAGAAAATTATGATTAAGTTCTATTTAGTAGTGTGTTAATGATCGAAAGATATTATTTTTGTTGCATAGTTTTCATAGTCAATTAGCTTGTTGGGTTGGTTGTATGGGCTAGTTACACTGAAATTAAAAGAAATACATCTATTTGTTGGGATAAGAATAAAGATAAGAACTTGTACAAGTAATTAGCGTAGATTATTACGATTCAGGACGTGTACTTAATTAGTTTGAGTAAAGAAGTAAAAAGTAATCTAGAGTTTATAAGAGAAGATGTAGTTGGTATAGTCATAAAAAATTGTGTTTTTATTTTTCAATTATAACACATCTAATAGTATGATATTATATACAAAATATTCTTAAAACACATCTAAAATGATAAAAATCTAGTTTTTAGATATAAACGTTTTCAAAATCGTTAAATTCTAGTTTTTAAATAAAAACGTGCATAATACAATTAATCTTTTGATTTTTGATTCAATAAAATGCATCTAATATTTATTATTTAAATTATTGGTTGGATTTTTTCGTTACTTTTCAATGATAACACATCTAATAGTATGATATTATATACAAAATATTTTAAAACACATCTAAAATTGTAAAAATCTATGATGTGTTATAATCGAAAAATAACAACACAATTTTAAATTAATTGTTGATTATAATAATTTTGAAAACTAATAAGTATCGAAAAAAATTCAACTAATAATTTAAATAATAAATATTATATTCATTTGATCGAATAAAAAATCAAAAGATTAATTGTATTATTAACGTTTAAATTTAAATATTTAAAGTTAGCCTGATTTTAGATGTGTTTTAAAAATATTTTGAATAAAATATCATACTATCATATGTGTTATAATTGATAAATAACAACAGAATTTTTATGACCATATCAATTACATCTTCTTTCTTAAATTCCAGATTTTTTTTTGCTTCTTTGCTCAAATTACTTACGTAGAAAGTACTTTATTTGCAACAACTTTATTAATAAAATTAAATAAGATCAACCTTGTTCCAATTAAATCAGCAGAGTATTTTTATGTTTAAATTAAAATATAATTAAAAATATTGAACATGATATTTCTTAACAAATTACATAAATACATATGTGAAAAATAATGATACCTTTCACCAATGCAAAATGAGAGAGTGCTTCAGCTGGAAAGTGGTGATAGTCTTCATCAATGAAGACGAGATGGAGAATTCAGCTGGCAGCGTCCTTTTTGGTTTGGAATTCACTAATGCGTATGAATGTCACGTAGAATAAGAAATTTAAAAAACTGTATCTGTTACGTGAAGTTACGAAAGTAAAGCAAATTCACAGTAACAACCAATAAAGTGGGTGGGTTTTAAAATTTAAATTTAAATTAAAATCTAATTATAGATATGTATCTACAAAATAGGAACATACTACACTAAAAAAATAATTAAATATTATTTAAATTTGATTAAAGGCTGATTAAAGGCTGATTAATATTGTACAACTAGCATTTCCCTTAGCCGGTTCAACTAGGTATCCTTTAAATATGGTACAATTTTCAGCCTTTTCTTACAATAATTCAAAAAAAATAAAACTAACACATATAAAAATTGTAAATAGATTTAGTGTCTTTAAGAATTAAATTTATATTTAAAATTCAAATTAAATCAAACTAACATTTAAAATTTAAATCTTAAATTTCTGTTTTAAATTTAATATATTTAATATAATAATATTTTATAATTTAAATACACATCTAAAATTCAAATTACTCAAAATTTAAAATTTAACTTTTAAAATTCTAAAGGTTTTTTACATTTTAGAATGGATTAACTCTGACGGGTGCAAGAAAATTATGATTAAGTTCTATTTAGTAGTGTGTTAATGATCGAAAGATATTATTTTTGTTGCATAGTTTTCATAGTCAATTAGCTTGTTGGGTTGGTTGTATGGGCTAGTTACACTGAAATTAAAAGAAATACATCTATTTGTTGGGATAAGAATAAAGATAAGAACTTGTACAAGTAATTAGCGTAGATTATTACGATTCAGGACGTGTACTTAATTAGTTTGAGTAAAGAAGTAAAAAGTAATCTAGAGTTTATAAGAGAAGATGTAGTTGGTATAGTCATAAAAAATTGTGTTTTTATTTTTCAATTATAACACATCTAATAGTATGATATTATATACAAAATATTCTTAAAACACATCTAAAATGATAAAAATCTAGTTTTTAGATATAAACGTTTTCAAAATCGTTAAATTCTAGTTTTTAAATAAAAACGTGCATAATACAATTAATCTTTTGATTTTTGATTCAATAAAATGCATCTAATATTTATTATTTAAATTATTGGTTGGATTTTTTCGTTACTTTTCAATGATAACACATCTAATAGTATGATATTATATACAAAATATTTTAAAACACATCTAAAATTGTAAAAATCTATGATGTGTTATAATCGAAAAATAACAACACAATTTTAAATTAATTGTTGATTATAATAATTTTGAAAACTAATAAGTATCGAAAAAAATTCAACTAATAATTTAAATAATAAATATTATATTCATTTGATCGAATAAAAAATCAAAAGATTAATTGTATTATTAACGTTTAAATTTAAATATTTAAAGTTAGCCTGATTTTAGATGTGTTTTAAAAATATTTTGAATAAAATATCATACTATCATATGTGTTATAATTGATAAATAACAACAGAATTTTTATGACCATATCAATTACATCTTCTTTCTTAAATTCCAGATTTTTTTTTGCTTCTTTGCTCAAATTACTTACGTAGAAAGTACTTTATTTGCAACAACTTTATTAATAAAATTAAATAAGATCAACCTTGTTCCAATTAAATCAGCAGAGTATTTTTATGTTTAAATTAAAATATAATTAAAAATATTGAACATGATATTTCTTAACAAATTACATAAATACATATGTGAAAAATAATGATACCTTTCACCAATGCAAAATGAGAGAGTGCTTCAGCTGGAAAGTGGTGATAGTCTTCATCAATGAAGACGAGATGGAGAATTCAGCTGGCAGCGTCCTTTTTGGTTTGGAATTCACTAATGCGTATGAATGTCACGTAGAATAAGAAATTTAAAAAACTGTATCTGTTACGTGAAGTTACGAAAGTAAAGCAAATTCACAGTAACAACCAATAAAGTGGGTGGGTTTTAAAATTTAAATTTAAATTAAAATCTAATTATAGATATGTATCTACAAAATAGGAACATACTACACTAAAAAAATAATTAAATATTATTTAAATTTGATTAAAGGCTGATTAAAGGCTGATTAATATTGTACAACTAGCATTTCCCTTAGCCGGTTCAACTAGGTATCCTTTAAATATGGTACAATTTTCAGCCTTTTCTTACAATAATTCAAAAAAATAAAACTAACACATATAAAAATTGTAAATAGATTTAGTGTCTTTAAGAATTAAATTTATATTTAAAATTCAAATTAAATCAAACTAACATTTAAAATTTAAATCTTAAATTTCTGTTTTAAATTTAATATATTTAATATAATAATATTTTATAATTTAAATACACATCTAAAATTCAAATTACTCAAAATTTAAAATTTAACTTTTAAAATTCTAAAGGTTTTTTACATTTTAGAATGGATTAACTCTGACGGGTGCAAGAAAATTATGATTAAGTTCTATTTAGTAGTGTGTTAATGATCGAAAGATATTATTTTTGTTGCATAGTTTTCATAGTCAATTAGCTTGTTGGGTTGGTTGTATGGGCTAGTTACACTGAAATTAAAAGAAATACATCTATTTGTTGGGATAAGAATAAAGATAAGAACTTGTACAAGTAATTAGCGTAGATTATTACGATTCAGGACGTGTACTTAATTAGTTTGAGTAAAGAAGTAAAAAGTAATCTAGAGTTTATAAGAGAAGATGTAGTTGGTATAGTCATAAAAAATTGTGTTTTTATTTTTCAATTATAACACATCTAATAGTATGATATTATATACAAAATATTCTTAAAACACATCTAAAATGATAAAAATCTAGTTTTTAGATATAAACGTTTTCAAAATCGTTAAATTCTAGTTTTTAAATAAAAACGTGCATAATACAATTAATCTTTTGATTTTTGATTCAATAAAATGCATCTAATATTTATTATTTAAATTATTGGTTGGATTTTTTCGTTACTTTTCAATGATAACACATCTAATAGTATGATATTATATACAAAATATTTTAAAACACATCTAAAATTGTAAAAATCTATGATGTGTTATAATCGAAAAATAACAACACAATTTTAAATTAATTGTTGATTATAATAATTTTGAAAACTAATAAGTATCGAAAAAAATTCAACTAATAATTTAAATAATAAATATTATATTCATTTGATCGAATAAAAAATCAAAAGATTAATTGTATTATTAACGTTTAAATTTAAATATTTAAAGTTAGCCTGATTTTAGATGTGTTTTAAAAATATTTTGAATAAAATATCATACTATCATATGTGTTATAATTGATAAATAACAACAGAATTTTTATGACCATATCAATTACATCTTCTTTCTTAAATTCCAGATTTTTTTTTGCTTCTTTGCTCAAATTACTTACGTAGAAAGTACTTTATTTGCAACAACTTTATTAATAAAATTAAATAAGATCAACCTTGTTCCAATTAAATCAGCAGAGTATTTTTATGTTTAAATTAAAATATAATTAAAAATATTGAACATGATATTTCTTAACAAATTACATAAATACATATGTGAAAAATAATGATACCTTTCACCAATGCAAAATGAGAGAGTGCTTCAGCTGGAAAGTGGTGATAGTCTTCATCAATGAAGACGAGATGGAGAATTCAGCTGGCAGCGTCCTTTTTGGTTTGGAATTCACTAATGCGTATGAATGTCACGTAGAATAAGAAATTTAAAAAACTGTATCTGTTACGTGAAGTTACGAAAGTAAAGCAAATTCACAGTAACAACCAATAAAGTGGGTGGGTTTTAAAATTTAAATTTAAATTAAAATCTAATTATAGATATGTATCTACAAAATAGGAACATACTACACTAAAAAAATAATTAAATATTATTTAAATTTGATTAAAGGCTGATTAAAGGCTGATTAATATTGTACAACTAGCATTTCCCTTAGCCGGTTCAACTAGGTATCCTTTAAATATGGTACAATTTTCAGCCTTTTCTTACAATAATTCAAAAAAAATAAAACTAACACATATAAAAATTGTAAATAGATTTAGTGTCTTTAAGAATTAAATTTATATTTAAAATTCAAATTAAATCAAACTAACATTTAAAATTTAAATCTTAAATTTCTGTTTTAAATTTAATATATTTAATATAATAATATTTTATAATTTAAATACACATCTAAAATTCAAATTACTCAAAATTTAAAATTTAACTTTTAAAATTCTAAAGGTTTTTTACATTTTAGAATGGATTAACTCTGACGGGTGCAAGAAAATTATGATTAAGTTCTATTTAGTAGTGTGTTAATGATCGAAAGATATTATTTTTGTTGCATAGTTTTCATAGTCAATTAGCTTGTTGGGTTGGTTGTATGGGCTAGTTACACTGAAATTAAAAGAAATACATCTATTTGTTGGGATAAGAATAAAGATAAGAACTTGTACAAGTAATTAGCGTAGATTATTACGATTCAGGACGTGTACTTAATTAGTTTGAGTAAAGAAGTAAAAAGTAATCTAGAGTTTATAAGAGAAGATGTAGTTGGTATAGTCATAAAAAATTGTGTTTTTATTTTTCAATTATAACACATCTAATAGTATGATATTATATACAAAATATTCTTAAAACACATCTAAAATGATAAAAATCTAGTTTTTAGATATAAACGTTTTCAAAATCGTTAAATTCTAGTTTTTAAATAAAAACGTGCATAATACAATTAATCTTTTGATTTTTGATTCAATAAAATGCATCTAATATTTATTATTTAAATTATTGGTTGGATTTTTTCGTTACTTTTCAATGATAACACATCTAATAGTATGATATTATATACAAAATATTTTAAAACACATCTAAAATTGTAAAAATCTATGATGTGTTATAATCGAAAAATAACAACACAATTTTAAATTAATTGTTGATTATAATAATTTTGAAAACTAATAAGTATCGAAAAAAATTCAACTAATAATTTAAATAATAAATATTATATTCATTTGATCGAATAAAAAATCAAAAGATTAATTGTATTATTAACGTTTAAATTTAAATATTTAAAGTTAGCCTGATTTTAGATGTGTTTTAAAAATATTTTGAATAAAATATCATACTATCATATGTGTTATAATTGATAAATAACAACAGAATTTTTATGACCATATCAATTACATCTTCTTTCTTAAATTCCAGATTTTTTTTTGCTTCTTTGCTCAAATTACTTACGTAGAAAGTACTTTATTTGCAACAACTTTATTAATAAAATTAAATAAGATCAACCTTGTTCCAATTAAATCAGCAGAGTATTTTTATGTTTAAATTAAAATATAATTAAAAATATTGAACATGATATTTCTTAACAAATTACATAAATACATATGTGAAAAATAATGATACCTTTCACCAATGCAAAATGAGAGAGTGCTTCAGCTGGAAAGTGGTGATAGTCTTCATCAATGAAGACGAGATGGAGAATTCAGCTGGCAGCGTCCTTTTTGGTTTGGAATTCACTAATGCGTATGAATGTCACGTAGAATAAGAAATTTAAAAAACTGTATCTGTTACGTGAAGTTACGAAAGTAAAGCAAATTCACAGTAACAACCAATAAAGTGGGTGGGTTTTAAAATTTAAATTTAAATTAAAATCTAATTATAGATATGTATCTACAAAATAGGAACATACTACACTAAAAAAATAATTAAATATTATTTAAATTTGATTAAAGGCTGATTAAAGGCTGATTAATATTGTACAACTAGCATTTCCCTTAGCATAATCATATCATATCATATCATAACAAAGACATTCCATGCATAAAACCAATATGCACCATCATATCTCCTTGTTGTCTGGTTTCTTGGGTGGGACCACCTCCACCTTCCTCTTGAGAATCTCCGTTAGATTCGCAGCCAGAGCCTTGACGTCCATGGTCCCCTTCACTGTCACCGTATCTTTCTCTTTGTTTATCTCCATTTCATTCACCCCTGCAAATGCAAATTCAAATTCAAATTACATCAACACTAATTACTCCATTAATTAATCAATTCGTGTGTGTATAGATATAGAAATACCTTTGGTTTTGGAGACAGTTTTGCGGATTTTGTCGACGCATCCCTGGCAGTGGAGCGCCACCTTCAGAACCGCCGTCGTCATTACCGGAGTCTGTTACAACATAATAATCAAATTGAATTGAAAAAGAAAAATGACAGGCTGGCACAGGGGGGCCATTACTGTTACTGACCTCTTTCTCTTTGGATTTCTTCTCCTTGTTATCGCCGTCGGTTTTGTTCTCTTTATTATGGTCGCCATTGTTGTTGTTTTTCTCCTTCTTGATCTGAGGTGAGATAAGAATCACCTTCTTGTTGAGCTTCTTCTCAAGCCTCTCCTTCATTTTGGCGGGATCTGAAACTTTTCCGGTTCCGGTTATCTTTCCGGTATCGGTCTCCGCCTTGACATTGTCGACGCCGGGGTAAGAGCGGAGGCAGCGTCTGATCTTGGAAAAGCAGCCATCGCAGCTGCAATCCACCTCCAACACCACATTGTTTTCTCCACCCTCGCTCTTCTTCTTCTGCAACATCAAATTCAAATTACAGCACAATAAAACGAATTATTCATTATTTTACAGAATTTAAAAATGTGTACCTCCTCGCCCATTGTGGTGGTTACTCTGAGTTGAGTGTGTAAGAGTGTGAGAGGTTAACCGCAAAATCAAATGATGAAATATGCTATCTTTGTATATTATATAATAAAATAAAATAAAAGGAGTGCTCATTTTTTTTCTCTCCTATCTTTGAGATTCCCTGTCCATGTGATTAAAGTGCATTATTTAAATAGACTTTTATTTAACCGTAACTCTAAGACGTGATGAGCACGCACCGACATAAATCCCAAAATGATTTCTGCATCGTCTCTGAAATTCTAATGTCATCAATTTTGTCCTTGAGATTGAAAAAAATTACTATATTAGTCTCTGACCTATTTTTCATTAATGACGTGATGACATGGCATGATGACGTGGATTGTAAATGATATGTGTCACTTTATGATTTGACCATGTGTAATGATATGATGATATGGTGACCAGTGACACGTGACATACTGACGTTGATAGTTGTGCCACGTGTCACAATATTATTTGGTCACGTGTCCGTTTGTGCCACGTATCGCAACCGTATTCGTCTACGTGTCATCCATTATGTCATCGTTGTATATGCACCAAATTAGTCCTTTACTTTGTATTAAGTGACTCATTTTAGTCCCTAAAATTGAATGTCGTGCACCAAACTAGTCCCTTCACCAATTTTTTTTCATTTTTTTTAAATTCAAAATTTTAATATCTTAGATACACTAATTTCAATTCTATTTTTTTATATATCGTTTAAATACAAGTGTTTTTATAAAAAATTTTAAGATTTTAATTTTAATTATATAATTTTTTTAATAATTTAACATTGGTAAAATTTGTAATATATAAATATGTTATTATAAAAAAATAATTATATAATTGATTAGACACATTTTTTTCATAAAAATATGTGTTTTTAACAATAAATTAATAATTAAAATAAATATTTTTTTCTTATTAAATACATGTTTTCGTTATGTGTAAATGTGTTAGATTGAAAGTACTTCAAGTACCCTCACTACCATCTTTGACCTCTACAGTCTAGATGAAAGAGGTCAGAAATGGTAATGAAGGAAGCTTGAAATACATTCACGTCAACTCCAAAACGGCGGTTATTAGGGATATCCGCATGAAAAAATATTTTATAAAAGTACTGAAAGAGGTCGGAGATGGTAGTGAAGGTGCTTGAAAAGCCTTCACGTCAACTCTAAGTCGGCGGTTAGAGTATTCGCAACAGAAAAAATATTTTATAAAAACATTTTTATTTGAAGAACATGTGAACAATAGAATTGAAATTAATGCATTCAAAAATATTGAGAATTTTGAATTTACAAAAAAAATGAGAAAAAACTGGTGAATGAACTAGTTTGGTGCACGACATTCAATTTCAGGGACTAAAATGAGTCACTTAATACAAAGTGAGGGACTAATTTAATGCATATACAACGATGGCATAATGGATGACACGTGGACGAATAATGTTGCGACACGTGGCACAAATAAACACATGGCCAAATAATATTGTGACACGTGGCACAAACATTCACGTCAGCATGCCACGTGTCACTAGTCACCACATCATCATACCATTACACGTGGCCAAATCATGAAGTGACATGTGTCACTTACAGTCCATGTCATCACGTCATTAATGAAAAATAGGTAGGGGACTAATATGGTGCATTTTTTCAATCTCAGGGGCGTAATTGATGCAATTAGAATCTCAAGGACGATTTTAGTGCACGACGCCAATCTCAAGGACCATTTTGGGGTTTAACTCGCACGCAGCCACGTGAGGATAAATATATATATAATAATATATCTCAGAAGTTCACAATAATCAAGTTAAAAGTGAGAGTAAACTACTATTTTTATCCATGAAAGTTAAAAACGCTGACATATCTATCTATAGAAGATAAAAATTACTATTTGTATCTATAAAAATTGACTTTCGCAAGCAAAATTATCCAAATCTTAAAAAATTAAATAAAATTTCTAAACTACATTTCTCCCCACCACTATCATCTCCTCCCTCCTTTTTCTTTCTCTCTCTCTCTCAATGTTCTCAGTCGCCCAATTCCAACATCAACCACATATCACCGTATCACCCTCCTCATTACTGTTCATCCCCTTCTCCGCCAATAACGTCGCAGACCTATGCCGAGCCCAGGAGCACCGCGCCAGCTTCTCCTCGCCACCATCACCATCGGCCTCGAACCAGAGCCTACTGCGTCAGAAACCCCTCCTCTTCACGCTACCTTATCACCGCCATAGCCAACCATCTTCACCTCTTTCCACATCGTACAACCCCCACCGTCGTTGCCTGATCCCTGCCGTTGTTATATCTACCTCTCCCCTAATTTCTTTTTGCTTTGTTCTTTATTACAGGTTATGATATTGAATATGAAAAATTGACAATTTTTGGTGAAGGTTCTAAGAAATTAGAGTTTTATTTTGAATCTATGCATGTTCTATTCTTCAATTTGATCTGAGTTTGTTATTTTTTGTGATTTTGAAGAGGATAGTGACTGAGCTATGTTGATGTTCAAGAGGTGAAATCAGAGAGGAAAAGTGTGTGAGTGAGGGAGAGAGAGAGATCGTCGATTCCAATGTTGGAGTTGGGAATTGGGGTTAAGGTCTGGGGTGCATCAGGAGAAGGGGCAAACGGATTATGAGTCAACCCGAAGAGATTTTGCAGGTAAGAGAGAGTGTGGGGGCAAGGAATCTGAAGATGATTCTGTTGTTGTTGATGATGGTGAAGCTCTTTTTCTGGATTGAGAATTCGAAGAAGCAGAATAGAGAGAGAGAAAAACAAAACACGGAAGGAAATGGAGAGAAAGAGAAAGAGGAAGGAGTTGACAGAGAGTATGAAGGGATATGATGCTACGACAGTGGTGGTTTAGGTGATGCAGATAGTGATTGATGATGGGTACATGCGTGAGAGAAGAAAATGGGGTAGTTTGGAGATTTTATGTAATTATTTAGGGTTTGGATAATTTTGCTTGCGAAAGTCAAATTTTATGGGTACAAATGGTAATTTTTATTTTCTATGAGTAGATATGTCAGCGTTTTCAACTTTTATGGGTAGAAATGGTAGTCTACTCTAAAAGTGATGAAAAGAAAAAAGGGTAAACACAAACTTTTCAAAAGGAATTATCGAGATGCCCCTTTTTTTTTCCTTAAGGATACAATTCATTATATTTTTAGGTGATTTCTTTCAAACTCATGCTAATTTTTTAGGTAAGTTACCATTGTATATGTGTCATCATCTCAGCCATTGATAAAAAAAATTTTAACTTTGCATTAATTCGTTTATTAAATGTTTTCACACTACATTGTATTTTATATTATTTACATTATACCACGTAAGGTATTTATACTGTAATATAAATGAGTGCAATGTACAAATAGTTGAATTTACAAATTCATCCCCAAATACCATACAAATCAAAACATTCCCCAAATACCATTCGAATATCTAGAGCTTCTTCTTCTACCTCTCAAAATACACTTCGAAGGCACTGCTTCTTCTTCAACCTCACTCATTCTTCTACCCTTGTACTACCTTACTGCTTCTTCTTCTCTACCATTCCTGTAGGTGATGGGTTTGATTTTTCCGGCGACCCACTTACAAAACCTTCCCCAAATACTCCTGTAATGTCCACTGCTTCTTCTTCCACTACCTCACTGCTTCTTCTACCCTTCGTATAGGTGATGGTTTTGATTTTTCCAGCAACCCACTCGCAAAACCTTCCCCAAATACTCCTGTAATGTCCACAACTTCTTCTTCTACCTCACTGCTCCTCCAACCCTTCCTGTAGGTGATGCGTTTGATTTTTCCAGCAACCCACTCACAAAACTTTCCCTAAATACCGCTTTAATGTCCATAGCCTCTTCTTCTACCTCATTCTTCTGATTTCTTCGATGACTCATCGTCAGGGACAGATTTTTCTGGACCCCGTCGAAGGCCCTGCCTACTGCTTCTTCGTCTAGGGTTGCGCGTGTGTCCTTTCTGTGAGTCACAGGCAAAGTGAAGTATTTCCGAAACCGTCGAAGAACCAAACTCATCCCTTTGCCGGGAACGGTTCCGACGACCCACGTGCAAAACCCTCTCGAAAAACCATTGTAAGGCCTACTGCTTCTTCTTGTAGCTCATTCGTTTGTTTTTGTTGTCGATTTTCACAACCAATTTTGCGTGATTTGTTCTGTTATTCACTTTCTTTAATCACTGTTGATCGAAGCAGATTGTTTCAATTTTGAATGCAATAGTTGATAATAGTTGTTCATGGTGGTGTTTCAATTTTAAATGCAAAACCCTCTCGAAAAACCATGGCCAGTGATGCATGCTCCTCAAACACGAGACGAGGCAGAGGCGAAGCCGGAGGACAACAGGAACCGAATGGTGTGGTCTCAGAATGCTTCTGCGAAAAATATGCCATCTGTTACATGTCGAAGACAGATACCAATTCGAATAGGCTATTTTTTGGATGTCCATTGTTAAAGGTAAGCACGCAATTCTTCATGCATGATCACTAAGTTTATACTAAAATTGGGTAAATTTTGAATTTTTGAAATGGAGGTTTAGAATATATAGATTTTGGTTATTTTTCCTAGTTCAAGTTATTGTGAAACGTGATTTTGAATTATTTGAAATGGCATGCCTATTGGTTTAGTTATTATTTAGTTATTAATTTAATATTTTTAGTTTAATTGTTTAATTTAATAATATATTTTATTTTTTATTTTTAAATATTAATAAATAAAAAAAATAAATACATTGTGATGGTTATCTATTATTTCTGGTGATGTAATATATATATCTTCAAACTAACACAGTGTTTGGTTCAAACGAAAATAAGGGGAAGGAAAATCTAAGAAAAGAAAATGAGTGAAAAATCAAGTTTTCTATTGTTTGGTTTATCAAAGAAAATGAAGAAGAAAAGAAAAAAGGAGAGTGGAATCTACAAAATACTTTTCTCTTTGAGTAAGAGATAAAAACTAACAAGAAAAAGGAGATAACGATATAATTACAAATTTGCCCTCAGCTTAATAAAAAGATTAAAATATTTTATTTTATTTTTTTTTACATCTGGAAACCATCTCTTGTGCTCTTCTCAATTTTACAGCACTATCAAACTTTATCTTTTTTTAAATATAATTAAAGAGATTAATAATATAATTTATGAATAATTATTTATTTGTAATATTATTTATTTGTATATATTTAAAAAATAATGATATATTTTTTGTTTATCATATTTAAAAAACAATAAAAGAAATATATAACTTTAAAAAAATTGTTGTTATTAATAAAAATAATATGTTAAAATTTTAAAATACAATTTAAATTATTTTTTTTATTAAAAAGATAACTTAAATATATTAATAAATTATAATTTATATATAATATAAGTAAGGATATTAATATAATTTTATTCTAATATAATTTTCTTTCTTCTTATTTTTTTTCATCTAAACAAAAGAAATTTTTTTTTTTTTATTTTCTTTCCATTCATTTTCTCTTCGTCCAAACAACAAGTCTACTTCCACGTGAATCAAGCCTTTCTCAAACACGTGTATGGTTCATACTTTCTTGGGAGTTGCCCCTGCTTCCTCTAAATTCTAAAATATCTAATTCCTTATATCAACTTTGTTTTTATTTTTCATTGCTAGAATTGGAATTTGTCAAACATCCAACCAACTTTCATCTTTCAATAGGAATGTGACTTAACAGTGCACATTCAAAAAAAAAAATTGGATCAACATACTCTCTCTGTTATATGCCAGTGCACCAATAACCATTAAACATGACTGAACTGCTTAATTAATTAGCCTAATGTCTTAAAAATGTGTTAACAACCACTACCATCCTTTTTATCTTTTGGATGTGATGTACCATAAATGTAAAACTCCCATATTCAATATAAATACGAAGAAAATTCTGATTGAATGGGTATAATTCAACTCTAAAAATTAGTGTTCGAAAATATATGAACATATATTTGCAAGTGAATGAGTGGTCTAATAATGTTAGGTCAGATAATCTCTGATATTACATTTAAGTTGAAATTGAGTGGGTCTAATTTAACTCTAAAAATGAACTTATAAAGAGAGAAAGATTTTGTATTTATAAATAATTTGAAACTTTATACTTAAGGAATGTGAAACTTGTAATTTTTTTTTTTGAACTAGTGCAATATATTTGAAGTACTTAACTATTATGAGACTTTTAGATCACATATATCCTCTTGAGAAAAAGAAAAGAGAAGGGCCCTTGCAAGGATACAACTGAAGCATGTGAGAAAGGGGAGTTTTTGGTGAAGTAACTATTCTTTTGAGATGAGAATAAATTGCTCCAAGGGCACATTACCGGCCCTAAAAAGAGAGAGTTTTTGTTGGATTAAGGAGAGCCCTCTTTAATATTTTTTTGGGTGAGAGAACTGCTTTACATATTGGGCCTATAAAGCATGGGCCCAAATTAAAGGAAGCGCAAGAGCAAAGAAGTTTCTACTATGGCGTTGGGTACTTGGGTGAGTTGGGTCAAGTCAATGATAAATAACGAAAGAAGGAAGGAAAGTGGAAAGAGATGGGAAGAATGTTACGCCAAGAGTCCAGCGTGGGCCCCGTGGGTAGTATCATACACGCGCCAGCGTTATTGAGATCACTGTACTACACACTACACCCCTATATATAGCGTTATAGCTGAGTGCATAGCTACCACAACACTCTTACACTCACTCAACTCAGAGTAACCACCACAATGGGCGAGGAGGTACACATTTTAAAATTCTGTAAAATAATGAATAATTTATTTTATTGTGCTGTAATTTGAATTTGATGTTGCAGAAGAAGAAAAGCGAGGGTGGAGAAAACAGTGTGGTGTTGAAGGTGGATTGCAGCTGCGATGGCTGCTTTTCCAAGATCAGACACTGCCTCCGCTCTTACCCCGGCGTCAACAATGTCAAGGCGGAGAGCGACACCGGAAAGATAACCGTCACCGGAAAAGTTTCAGATCCCGCCAAAATGAAGGAGAGGCTTGAGAAGAAGCTCAACAAGAAGGTGATTCTTATCTCACCTCAGATCAAGAAGGAGAAAAACAACAACAATGGCGACCATAATAAAGAGAACAAAACCGACGGCGATAACAAGGAGAAGAAATCCAAAGAGAAAGAGGTCAGTAACAGTAATGGTCCCCCTGTGCCAGCCTGTCATTTTTCTACTTTCAATTCAATTTGATTATTATGTTGTAACAGACTCCGGTAATGACGACGGCGGTTCTGAAGGTGGCGCTCCACTGCCAGGGATGCGTCGACAAAATCCACAAAACTGTCTCCAAAACCAAAGGTATTTCTATATCTATACACACACGAATTGATTAATTAATGGAATAATTAGTGTTGATGTAATTTGAATTTGAATTTGAATTTGCAGGGGTGAATGAAATGGAGATAAACAAAGAGAAAGATACGGTGACAGTGAAGGGGACCATGGACGTCAAGGCTCTGGCTGCGAATCTAACGGAGAAGCTCAAGAGGAAGGTGGAGGTGGTCCCACCCAAGAAACCAGACAACAAGGAGAACAATGAAGGCAAGAAGAACAAGGGTGGTAATAATAATAATGAAGAAATGGTGACGATGGAGCTGAATAGAATGGAGTATATAGCAGCTCCACATGTTCCATTTCCATCTGCATATGGATATGGATATGCTCCTGTGGTGCATCCACATCATCATGGCGGTTACAGCTATATGCCTGCGTATACGTACCCGGAGCAGTTTCACTTGCATGCACCGCCACCACCTCCTCATAATATCTTCAGTGATGAGAACCCACATGCTTGTTCTCTCATGTGATCGTCATCGTCACCACGCTTATTATGCTCTTTAGGGATACCCAATAGAGACTCTCTATTTTCCTTTTCAATGCTTGTGACTTGTGATTAAGAGTAACCAATATTCCAAATCAGGATTTGTTATTAGCTATAATGCTATTGTAAATGACCAAAAAAAAATAAAATTGGAGAATCTCTATACTCTTTCTCTCTCCCCACTTCCACAGCTGTTTAATTTGTTAAGAGAATGTAAATTGGTTAAAAAAATATATATAATATTTGGAATCAAATCAATGTCTTGCAAGTTGCAACGGGAAGGTGCTACCAATGTTCATCAAGCTCCGAATCCGATAAATTAAGATACACAATAATAATATTCAAAAAAGGTTATGGAAATAGAGAGAAAAACTATTAGTAGTGAGGTTTTATGTTTGTGAAGAGGGACGAGAATTAGAAGTAGAGAGTAAAATAGAGTTCAAAGTTAATGGAGATTGAAGGGGCATGGCATGTCCTTATTAGGTGAGCAATACGGTTGTCCTTGCTATTTTGCTTTCAAAATTTTGTCCTATTCCTTTGGGGCGAGGGGCCACTACCCTGAAGCCAGGTTCGTTAGTGGATTTTAAAACTGTCCTTTACTCCATTCCCTTGCGCGGTGCGCCTCTCTCTCTTTTACATATCATTCATAGTTGTCCCTATTGGCCTATTCTATCTTTTCTTTTCACACTGCTTTTCTTCCTATAATTTCTTCCAATTTAATTTGGATATTTTCCTATTGCTTTCTAAATGCCCCGCCCACCACTTCAATTTTAAATCATGCAAGCAAAAATAACTTTGGGCCAGAAATTCTCATTTTATCGTGTAAATTAACCTTATGATTTTTTTTAGTCTAAAGAGCAGTTTTATTTGTAAATTTATTTTTAATTGTAAATCGAACACATTCTAATTTTTTTCTTAATCCAAATTAAAAATTAAAAAATGAACACTTTTAAAGAATGAAAGGAGTAAAATTTTATAGTTTTTAATTACTATACTAGACGTGGTAAAATGTAAATCATTGACTTGTATGTATGCTTTAATTAAAGTAAAAAAATTTACCATTTAATGAGATATTCAATAATATGTAGAAACCCAAAATTATGAAAATTTTCAATATTATATATTTATTTTCATTACCCCATCACTCAAGCAATGAATTTGAAGACATGTGAAGTTTGTCCATAAAATTCTCTAGCAAAGTAACATTTCCAGCGTGTAAAATATTTATGAATTTATCGACAAGAAGAAAGACACGGGTGGCATTCAAAAATGGACAGAAATTTATAGATGATGATTATGATTCATTGATTTATGAATGAGATGAACAATTTTTTCCCCTTTCTCCTTTTAACATGAATGAGAAGATTTTATTCTTAGCTACTATTGTAATGTGGTTGTATCATTTTTCTGAATTATTTTAGTCAAGATGTAAATGTACCATACTTCTAACTTCTAAGTATGGCCAAACACGCTCCATATAATATCAACCATATTTATGAATGTCTTCAATATGTGGAGTACATTATAATTTTATTTTCCTCGAATGACCCTTATATAATTAGCACTAATAAAAGTATATAATCAAGTAATTTAGTGTAATGATTATGAAATGACTCGTGAATTGATCTCTGGGTTCGTTTATTATTATCTGGAAACAAGTGAAAGTTGATGAGTTACATTGATTTTTTTAAAAGTGACTATTTACGTCAAAATATTTTTATACAAAAATGATAACTAAGTTTAAAAATGTATTATATTAAATAATTCAATAAAACATAATAATATATATCTAACAGTTCTTACCTATTATTTTCACACAGGGGATTACTTTGGTTTGCATGTGCTACTCATAAGGGATCATGATGGTGCATATGGGTTTTGGAAAAGTATAGGGTACCAACGTATTATTTGTCAACTTATTATTAATAATAATTAATTATTATATTTTAAATACATATATAAGGAGACATATCCAAAAAACATATATATAAAAACACTTTTATATTAAATACAGTTATAAAAAAGATATTTTTATTAGATACATATACTTTTATTAAATACAATAAATTGACAAAAGTTGACAGAAATACTATTAGTAATGTATTGACAGAAGTTGACAGAAATACTATTAGTAACGTAGTGGGATTGTCATTATGCATGGAATGTCTTTGTGCTATTATATGATATATGATGATGCTAAAAGCTTACCTTGACCATCATATCCCCAGCTATTTGATTTTTGTCTAACTTTGTGTGGGAAGAAACAAGAACCTTCATTTCAAAAAGTATTTATCCATACTTATATATGTTAATCACTATATTAGAAAAAGAAAAAAAAAAAAGAAGAATGATTACCTTTCTCTTTAATATTTTATCATGAATATTGGCAGTTCTAACTTTGTGAATGAGAATTAATAAAGACAACCCTTTTGAACAAAACTAGAATATTCTGATATTACTTGCTAAATGGAACTTTGAGAGAGGTTAACCGCAAAATCAAATGATGAAATATGCTATCTTTGTATATTATATAATAAAATAAAATAAAATAAAAGGCGTGCTCAATTTGTTTTCCTCCTATCTTTGAGATTCCATGTCCATGTGATTAAAGTGCATTATTCATAGACTTTTATTTAACCGTAAGCTCTAAGACGTGATGAGCACGCAGCCATGTGAGGATAAATAAGTAAATAACCATCACACATATATATATATATATATGATATCTCAGAAGTTCACAACAATCAAGTTAAAAGTGATACCCCTTTTTTTCAAAAGGAATTATTGAGATACCCCTTTTTTTCCTTAAAGATACAATTCATTATATTTTTATCATAAGTTTTAGAATATACCAAAGGTTTTCTTTTCAGTCTCTCTTCTTTTGTGGCAGTCCTTTCTCCACTTCCTTGATACCAAAATTATTTAGAAGTAATGAAGTCAATTAATTATCTTATAAAACTTGAGAGCAATTAAGCCATCATCATATGTTGAAATTATTATTTGGTAGAAGCAAATGACAAGTCAACAAGACAATTATTTGTAATTATTAGGGAGTTTTGTTTGGTAGAAGTAGTACCACATTTTATCAATGTATTCATAAACAATATTAATTAATTCAACAAATTAAATAATTAGTTTGGTTACTTAATAACGCGGACAAATAATGTTAGACATTGATCACAATGATGGCTACCTTGAAGGTAAGAAATGTCACAGACTCACACAGAAAACATGGTGGTGGAGCATTAAATAGTACTAACATCAAGGAAATAAATAAAATGCACCTTTAAAAAAAAAAAAAAAATTGACAATGAAGTGAACTTTATTCATAGTTGATTTTCTCTCTAAGGGGCCACACACTTTAAAGGGTCTGAAACTACTTAGTATTCTTCTTCACTTATAAACGTGTAAATGTAATTTATAAAATTTTAGAAAAAAATGGTTGCGGGGTTACAAGGATTTGTTGTTCATTGTGTTAGCATATGAAACAGAAATTGATCCTTTTTAATTATTATTAGGGATGCTCTCATAAACACCCATAAAACGTTTTTTTTTTTTAATATTTTTTAATAATTAAAATTTAACACATATAATCACTTAACTCAAAATTATATAGTGAATCAAATTTTGAATCCATCTAAATTAATATTATTTTTTATAAAAAATGATTACAATACCCCAATTATATAAAATGATTAAAATACTCTTATTATATATATTAATTTTGAGAATTTTAAATTTTAGCCCTTTTCTTCTCTATCGTTATAGGGTTAGAATTTAAAGTTTTCAAAATTTATATATATATATGATAGGAATATTTTAGTTGTGTTTTATAATAGGAATTCTGTAGTAATTTTTTATAAAAAATATTAATTTATACTGGCTTAAAAATTTAATTTATTAATTTTTTTGCTAAATTGATTTGTCCAGTCTAATTTTAATAAAAATAATACAATTTAATTAATTATATGTGTTAAATTTTAATTTTTAAAAAACATCTTTAAAAAAAGACATTTTTGACATCTTTATCTAAGTGGCTCCCTTCTTATTATTATTATTATTAGAAAATTTATCTATTTTACCTTATTTATTTGCACTTAACACACATATGATCAAGTTAATTTTTCTTATTAAGAGGAGCTTGTGAACTTTTGCCTCCTTGTCCTTTCTTTTGTGCACAAAGCAAGAAAGCCAAAAAATCCGAAACCTTTTTGCTTTTGCTTTTAACTGTTTCGCCAGTAACAATAGTAATTCATCATAGACAATATTAACTGAAGTTGAAGCCTTTTCATTTTTATCTACTGTACCCTAAATTCTTATTTATATTCATTTTATTCAAATTTTCATGGTGAATAGTGATTGATGAAGAAACAAAATTGATGGCTGAATATGACAATTGTCGAACAGAATCATTGCTTAGTTTTCCTTATCTTCTTTAACAACCAAAGAATCTCAATGGTCGATAAAAATAGCTACAAATAACATAAATAATTGAAACTTAAGATGACTATGGAATTAAGTAACTTGCACTACTAGTTGTGGATTTAATCAGTGTGTGGAAAAAATACCTATCCAATCTGTTATGTTGAACTCGTGTAACATCCAAAGTTTAATGTCATCTCTTCTTTTGCATAAGATCATTGGAGTCCACTGTTATACATTGACTTTAAGTCAAAAACAATTTGTTATACCAAATTAGAAGATAGAGAGCAAAAACATTGATGAAGATAGTTCCAGTTTCAAAAGTATTTATTTACACTTCTTTAATTATTAATATAAATTAAAAAATAAAATCTTTCAAAATACCGCTATCTTTCATAAAGCGAAGTTAATGTCACTTAAATAAATACTAAATAGAAAAGAGCTCATGATTTTTGCCAAATTTCAGAGAAAATCAAATTGCCATTTGAAAAAAAATTAAAGTAATTTCAGCAGCAGGAAGGGATGAAATACAATGCTAATCCTTTAATTTGGAAGTTAAAAAATTTCCATGCTGCCTTAGAAAAGTCCAAGAAAAGTGGTCATGGTCAGTCTTGGCTGGCTCTTTGAATATTATATCAATTAGCAACCTTACAAGTTACAACTAAGTCTGGTCAACTCTATGATTTTTGCCTATAACATATTTTCATGAAAGTCTCAATAAAACTATAAAATTGTGCAGGGTAAGCACTATAAAGTGTAAATTGTAAACACTGAAACTTTGTATGATGGACTTGTTATGATATACATATTTTTTTCCTTTGTAGGTATCATTACCTATTTTTGTTTGGACATAAACTTTTTGAGTGATGCACATACTAAAGTATATGCATGCCAAATGAAAGTAGCAGCCCAAAATACATAACTAAGTGACAAAAATGACAGCATCTAGTACACGTTATTCTGATTTACAAAAAAAAAAAAAAAAAAAAAACAGAAGATAGATGTATTTGTATATTCACTATATTGCAAAGATGTTCTTAGTATTGAATCACTGCATTCATATATTATCATTGGCATATAAATACATTCTAATATATTTATAAATATACAAGAGATATTTTAAGAATGGCTAGGAGAAGAATCGTTACCAATTACCATCATCTTCATCTATGAGTTTAACACCATTGTTTTTAAGGGCATTAACAATAACCCAAACGTTGGTTTGGCTCTTAAATCCCTTCTTCTCTATTTCCTTGGTTACATTGAGATGAATTCCTCTCCCTTGTCCATCCTTAAGTTCCTCAACTTTGAGCCGCATGGCCAATACCTCCCCAACAACAGCAACTGCTTTTGCATTGCATGACCGGCCGCACTCAAGCGACTGTTTAATGGAGTGTTCCGCAATGGAGAAGGTTGCTACAATATGACCATAGTTTCTATCCACCACGTTTGTCGTAACGTGTTTTAACGATATGAATATCCTCAAGCCTCAGCACATACCGCTTCAAAACAGTCATTCTTCAATTATCTAATGGCATAGTAAATTAAGCACACAAATTAGTTTAAATAAAAACTAAAGGGAGGATGGAAAGCAATGCTACACATAATGAAAGGAGAAACTAATGTCTTAATTGCAAACATGAAGGATACACCACCAAATCTGAAATTTTACATAAAAGAAAAGATTTATGTATAACGAAATGAAATGTCTCAAGATGCATCACAACATTGAGACGCCAAAATTTAAAACCATGAAGAGCAGTTCAATGAGCGTGACATAACAGAGTAAATATATCAAACTATGGAAATCTCAAATATGAATATAACATGTCACCTAGCTTATGAACATTGTCCAAAGAGGTAAACAAGTAACCAACCTTTAATCAACTTATTCAATTACGTTGAAAAAACCACAGAACTAGAAATCAAGAGATCAAGGAATAATGAGAGTAAGGAACCATTATTTTAAGCAGCAACCATGAGCTCACTAAAACAATAATCCACACAATAAACTCATTTGCGAAGCACATGTAGTTCAGGCATTTCATCAAACATATCATGAGCAAGTAAATAAAATGAAACTCATACCCGTAGCACTTCAAAAACTACCAAAACTGAATAACGAATCTCGAGAATCCGATGGCTCAAAACCCAAAAGCTAGAGATTAATAATGGACCAAAATTGGGCTTGTTCTGGGGCTTAGGCCCAATTTTATGTTATTGTCAATGGGCCTATCTAGAAGTGAAGCCCAATGAAAAAGGCTTTTTAAACTCCACTAGCTTCCTTGTGTCTCAAAAAATCAGAGCTGAAGAGTGGTGTAGAAAGGTGCCACCTCAAAAAGGTTTTGTTGACTTTCACTTTTTTCTCTCACCTGTCACAGTCCCACACGCAAATCTCAAAGCCCAACCTCACTATATAAATACTCCGAAAAACTTGAACAGAAGAAACCTCAAGAACCCTAAATCCAGCATCTACACGCTCATTCGATATTCATTTCGATTTCCATCTCTATCTAGATCTAAATTTTGCATCGAGCTTCAGGTTCGTATTTCCGCGATCTAATCTTTTTCTGGGGAATTGAAGATTGGAAGTTTTTTTTTTTTTTAATTTATGAATTAAATTTTTGGTGTGATATGCAGGAATTGGAGATTGGAGATTGAAGATGGTGTCGGACGCAAGCAAGAAGAAGGCTGCGCAGAAGAAGATCGCCGCCGCAGCTAAGAGAGGCGGCAAGGCTGCTGCTGCCGCGGTTGCTTCCAAGGTGGCGGCGGTTGACGCTCATAAGGCGGCTGTTAAAGTGGCGAATGAGATCGCCGACCTTCGTATATCGGATCGTACTTGTACTGGTGTCCTCTGCTCCCATCCTCTGTCCAGGGATATTCGGGTAAGTAACAAACACTAACCAACTTTTCAACCATCAATTTTATTTATTTTTTATATAAAATAATAATTGGAATTTCATGTTTCCTGGAATACGCTTAAAGGAATATTCTGTTTAATAATTAAGCTGTATGCATGTGTCTTGCAGTGTTATTTTATTGTTAATTAATTGATAAAATACGCTTTGGAAGTTTTGAATTATATGGTGATAAGATTCTATCGAGTTTGCATTCTTATAATGTCATGCCTTTTGTATTTTGTGTCTTTCTTTTGTTTTGATTAAAAGGAAATAGTTAACATAAAATGTGAAATTACAAGGAGTGTGGGATAAAAGGAGATTGAAAGAGGTAGATTACCCTGATTTTGTTATTGAAATGTATCCGTGGGCGGTGCATCCTTTAGTTTGTCACTTACACTGTATATATAATTCTTTTATCTTTGATAGAAATTGAAAATGGGACAGAAAACATTTGTTATCGTTTCTCTGAGCTATTAAAAAAGGACCCAGCAACCATTTCGTATGCTGCTTGTTCTAATATTTATTGTTAAAGAATATGTTACATTGAGCTTCTGCTACATGTGTTTCGAAATTTACTTTTAGCAACTGAATGTTGTTTTCAAAAAGTATGATATTTTAACTAGTGTTTTCTATATATTAAAAAAGAAGCACTACCGAATCAGTTAGCTAAACGATGATTTTTTTTTTCTCGACCTTTTAAGAGAATTTTGGCCTGGGTTATTCAGTTGAAACTATTGGCTTACTTGTGTATGCATATTGGCCATTTCTTTCATTTAAAAGGGGAATAGGGAATACATGTCAATAAACCTCATTAATTAATGATGCAGATTTTCTTGAGCAAAATATACCCAAAAAGAAAAAAGTTATCAAGTTTGGTAATGCTTAATTTCTCTAAAACTTGGTAGATATTCCCGGTTTAGTGTGTCTTACTTCTAGCTTATTGTTGCTAGCGTGGGTGCATGTATTTGAGCGCCTAGCCGAGCAGCTGGGTCTGTAGCATGGGCATTCTACCATGTTGGCAGGGTCAATAGCTTGGTTCTCCTTTCTGAATGTAACCAATTACTCACCTATTACAAATTCTTTGGAGGTAGGTAAAATTGTAATATTGTGCAGTAAAAGGACGTTTCTGCATTATTAAATATTAATTAGAACTAGTTGTTAATAAGCTGGAATCATGAGCAGTATACTAATGCATTTCTTTGTGTTTTTATTACAGATAGAATCTCTATCGGTTACATTCCATGGACATGACCTAATAGTTGATTCTGAATTGGAGTTAAACTATGGAAGGTTTGTTGCCTGCCTTCACCTGATAGGCTTAGATATTTTACTGTCTGTGTAACTGGATTCTTACTGATAGTTGCGAGTACTCTAAATTTCTTTCAGACGCTATGGTCTACTTGGATTAAATGGATGTGGAAAATCTACTTTGCTTACGGCAATAGGTTGCCGTGAACTTCCGATTCCTGAGCACATGGATATCTATCACCTTAGCAGGGAAATTGAAGCCACAGATATGTCTGCATTGGAGGCAGTCATAAACTGCGACGAGGAAAGATTGAAGTTGGAAAAAGAAGCGGAAGCTTTGGCTGCTCAGGTTTGTTTTAAGTAGTAAGGCAGCTGACTAGTACCCATTTGTTACGTTATTTGGATGCGTTGCTAACTTTCTCCAGGTGACTTTAATTTCAGGACGATGGTGGTGGCGAAACTCTTGAACGGATTTATGAACGATTAGAGGCCCTAGATGCAGCAACTGCAGAAAAGCGTGCTGCTGAAATTTTACATGGTCTCGGTTTCAACAAGGAGATGCAAGCAAAGAAGACACGTGATTTTTCTGGTGGCTGGAGAATGAGAATTGCACTAGCTCGAGCTCTATTTATGAACCCAACCATTCTTCTACTTGATGAACCAACCAATCACCTTGGTATCCTCCCTCTCCTGCAATAATTCCCCATTTGTCTTGAATGGAGAAAATTTTGTCAGATCGGCTTGTGTTATGCACTAAAATGGTCATGATAATCATATTTCTTGCATTATGTTGGTTCATATTGAAGATTCTCTTGATGCTTTATGTATATGTTTTAGTTGTTGCTTTTAAAAGGCATATGATCATTAATATATCATTTGCATGTTTCATTATCTAATTCATATTCTTTATGGATTGTCTTGTTATATATGGTCACCTTATGGAAGATTTCTCCACCATCTGCTCATGTTATTGCGTAACTTAATCAAATTAAAATTAGGCTTAGGCACATATCTAGTAGCACAGCTGGTACAATATTATTTGAAGGTAGCTAGGTCAAATACTTGCTAATTGTCATACATCAAGTTCACTTTTGTGTATCATTGTTTTGATTGGCGCATATAAATTATTTATCTTTTGTGTGTGCAGATTTGGAAGCTTGTGTGTGGCTTGAGGAGAGCTTGAAGAAGTTTGACCGTATACTGGTTGTGATTTCACACTCTCAGGACTTCCTGAATGGTGTCTGCACAAATATTATCCACATGCAAAACAAAAAACTAAAGCTTTACACTGGTAACTATGACCAGTATGTTCAGACTCGTTCCGAGTTGGAAGAGAACCAGATGAAGCAGTACAAATGGGAGCAAGAGCAGATTGCCTCAATGAAGGAATATATTGCTCGATTTGGCCACGGTTCGGCAAAACTAGCTCGCCAAGCACAAAGTAAAGAGAAAACACTGGCTAAAATGGAACGGGGTGGACTTACCGAGAGAGTGGTTAAAGACAAAGTCTTGGTGTTCCATTTTACTGATGTGGGAAAACTTCCCCCTCCTGTTCTTCAGTTTGTTGAGGTGACGTTTGGTTATACCCCTGATAATCTCATCTACAAGAATATCGACTTTGGTGTTGATTGTGACTCTAGGGTAGCCCTGGTTGGACCCAACGGTGCCGGAAAGAGTACACTACTGAAGCTCATGACTGGTGACTTAATTCCCAATGATGGCATGGTCCGGCGTCACAACCATCTTCGAATTGCTCAATTTCACCAGCACTTGGCTGATAAGCTGGACATGGAGATGTCTGCACTCCAGTTTATGATGAAAGAGTACCCTGTAAATGAGGAAGAGAAGATGAGAGCAGCTATTGGGAAGTTTGGGCTGTCAGGTAAAGCTCAGATAATGCCTATGAAGAACTTGTCTGATGGGCAGAGGAGCCGTGTGATATTTGCATGGCTAGCCTGGAAGCAGCCTCATTTGCTACTCCTGGATGAGCCAACTAATCATTTGGATATCGAGACAATTGACTCATTGGCCGAGGCATTGAATGAATGGGATGGCGGCATGGTGCTCGTTAGCCATGACTTCAGGCTCATAAACCAGGTGGCCCATGAGATATGGGTGTGTGCAAATCAAACTATCACCAGATGGGATGGTGATATCATGGACTTCAAGATGCATCTCAAATCACAGGCAGGCTTATCTGACTGAAGTTGATAGGTGCTGGGGCATGAGCTATTTGGCTCGGATTTGGTGCTGCCATTTGAGTTGCGGAGTTACTCAAGGCTGATGAATGATGATGAAGTTCAATCACAGATTCGGTGCATAAAACCTTGCAATAATTTTGTGTTGCCAAGATGTCTCTTCACCCTCTTAAAATGGCGCTAATATATAGGATACTGTTCTCTTAATATGATTTAATTGCGTGGCTTTTTGCCAGCATGATAAGATGGTATGGTATCTTAAGTATTAGATATGATCCCCATCTGAATCACGCATGCGCTTGTTCTATATATTATATGATATGATAAGATATTATATGTTGTATCGAGATATTATGGTATTTTCTAATAATAACTGTTAGTCTTCGTCCCATCCTTATTGCTGGTTTTGTTTTTAAGGATACAAATGAGTATATTCCTAGGCATTTCCAAGTTTTGCGACTTCATTGAAGAATTTCAAGGATACACTACCTCTAATACATGCACATTGAATTTCAGGATCATAATGTGACATAGCGATTTCAATAACCTATCACCAAACAAATTTTCACATCTAAACAAATGTTCGACCAATAATTTAACGTTAATTGCAAAGACTTCTCATATTTGATCAACGCTTTATAATGTGATATAGTATTTGAACGTACACCATCTTATTAAAGTGAATAATAGCACATCAAAAGTTGAAAGTGCTAACATATTCAAGTCTCAAACCTGACATTGGACAAGGATATAGGCCTTTTCATTCTAGATCAAATCCTCTCTGGCACTGCATATTAGAGAAATACAATTTTAATAGGTGCTGAAACAGAAGCAAAATAGGACATATATGTACTAGGAAAATTTGTCTCCAATTTTCTATATCCATTAGAAAACAAAGCCTATTAAGAAATTAAGATTTATTTTTCATCTTCCTCTTTCTCCACTTGATGATGAGCCAGTAAGGTCTCAATGTCACTAGGGTTGCAAGGAATGGTAATTGCACCATGCTGATCAAAACCATACTCTTCAGCTGCTCTCTCCAACAAACTCAAGAATGTAGAGTTTCTCAAACACCTCAATGGCACCAAGAACCTCTTTGGTCCTTCAACAGTAGCAATCACAGCAAAATGGCCTTCTTTCACAGATGATGAGCTTGGTTTATTATTTTTACCTACTAGTAATAACACAACTTTATGAAGCTTTTCCAACAGAATCTTGAGCTTCAAAATGCCACCACTTAAACCCTTCTTTTTGTTGCTGCTGCTGCTTCTATTTCTTGCTGTCACCTCAGCCATAATCATGATCATGTAATATGATATCTATATATTTGTGCTGTAGTGCACTATATTATATTCCCTTCTAATTGAAATTGTATCTCTATCTATGTATGTATATGTTATTTTTGTGAACTTTATAAGATATATATAAGCCAATAAAAAAAGACATAACAACAGAAGATAATATTGCTTGCACAGTATTGAATATAATGCACAGAGCAGACACGATAAACATGCTACAATTAGAAAGTTAGTAGTAACACATGTAATTGAATCAGAATATGGTGCAATGTATCCATGTCTTTCATTTTATCATGTTAAGAGCCTCTTGTCTTATCTTCCTTGACATGTCATTTCAGTTGTTGCCTATGAAATTATTCATATAAGATTATAATTAATGAGAAAAGCACACCCTCCATGCCACCTTACATTGATTAATAAACATGTTTAATGTTAGTTTGATCAATTGGGTTGATGGGATAGTTCACCAGATGATTAGTCTTAATATGATATAATTGGATATAGCTAATTGTAGGCAGAATAATGTACCTTTAGGCTCATTATTACCAAAGCCTTTGATGGAGCTTTGGTAACACAATAAGTATAACTTAGATGTTAGATTTTCTTTTTAACTCTTCTATAATCATTTACCAAAATAAAAGAGATTTTATCAATAGTTATGTTATTCAGTTTTCTATGACTTACCACCATGAATAACTTCTTAAAGAAGAATTATATGTAGAGAGAAATTAAGATAATACACAAATAATTGATGTTTTAATATCATATATTAAGAGACCTATCAACAATATGGCGGATGAAAATCTTTTTTATATGTTAGATACTCATATGGAGTATCTTCAGTAAAGTTGCTATTTGAGAACCATTAATTGATTTAACATGTATGACTAAATTGTTATCTAATGTCTATCAACTATCAACTGCACATGAAAATAATTACATGTAAATTTTTACCGTCGTATATATTATCTCTCAAATATTTATTTTAAATTAAATAATGTTCATATAAACTTGTCTATGTGTGTGTTTCTTTTGCAATTATATATATATATATAATTGTGAATGAATGGTACAGAAATAGTAGGCACATGTGTATCATTAGGCAAATAGTAGCTAACCCTCCAACTCCAACCACTAAATTCTTATCATGTAGGCTGTTCCCCCGTTAATTTAGGGCAAGAGCCAAGCCAAGATGGTCTTGTTATTTCAGTTTATGCAGGCTTTGTATTGGTAAAATCTCCTCAAAACTAATAATGCTAGCTTACTATAGTTTTTGCATTTTTGCATCAAGTACATTGAACTTTAGACAAAATCCACATATTTATTTGCAGTTTGTATTTTCCTTTTAAATGTAAATTAGATAAAGCCTTGTTATTAGACATTTACATTCTATGGAATTCGAAAAGTGAGTAGTGATGATCAATATCTATATATGTATGTGATTGCTTAATCATACTTCGAAATATAATGCATCTAATTATGAAACAATGAAATAGTCCAAATTTGATAGAACCCCGCTCATACAAGAATGACTCTTAAATTGAATAATGTTTCATTGAATGGAATGCACATATAGTTGCGTGCAGCAGAATGCGAAAGATATTTACTATTTATACCAACTTGAGTTGACAATGCTATCTTATGCCTCATTCATGTATTACTATTTTTAGAAACGCTGAAAGTAACAAAATTGCAATTGTGCTTTGCATACGCTTCAAAATGAATATCATATATTCATAATACACTTGAAGAAAAAAAAAAGAATCATATTATAAATAAGGTTAGGGATCAGAAAACATGAGGATATATGATAGCAATTTTCAGTTTTATTATCCATATTCTCAACAAGTACACACTCTCTCTCCCTCTCGCCTAACCTGTGCAATGCCCGTGAGAAAATTGAAAGAATGAAAATGAAAACTCATTTGATATTCAACTGTTTTCCACACTTTTCATCGTGGCAATCAAAAATGAAAAATTGTGACTCCTATAAATAGCATGCTACCATGTAGGGCATCACCCCTTTTACACTATTCCTATGACTATCATTTCTGTGGAGAGATACAACAATCCTATGTTGGCTATGTATACCATCCCTAACTCTCAAATAATTATTGTCACTGCTGTCAGCATTTGGTTAACAGTTATCTACAAAAAGAATATGCCAAAGCAAGCATATGCTAAAAAATCATCAAGACTTCTGTTGAATAGTGAATACCGCTCATCCAAGATAAACTTCTATTTTTTGGAAGGAAGAAGCTGCAGCATCTACAAGCATAGAAGGCTATAGAAAAATAGTGGTATGAATGCATTGTCAAGTTGTGCTGTGTATGCCTCCAACAAACCACTAACAGTCACAGATAGAAGCAGCGAGAACCAATGCTGCAAAATGGTCAGTAACAAATCGTCAAAGAGAAAGCCAGAAATCCAGAGAAAATATATATATATAGAATAGCAGGCCTCTCTGATTAGCTTTGCTAGTTTATTTTCTTAAAGTAAATGGAAATTCTTGTAGCGGTCAGAGAGGAAGAGAGAGAATAGTACCTGGGTGAAAATGTATCCACTTGATGCTAACAATAGAAGGAGTAACCAGCAAGAAGCTAGAACAGACGTGATACCAGCTGCAGTACCTTCAATTGTTTTCTCTGACAAGTAGAAAAAGCTGCTATTCATATCAAATCATATAACGCAAACAGAAGTTAAAGATCATTAAGAAAAAAGAATACTTACTGCCAGTTTTACTCCACCTTAGAACACCATACTTGTGCCCGATTAATGATGCCTGTACAAAATAGCCAAAACTAACAGCAACTGAACAACACCTTTTTGCATTATTTAGTAGTAGTAATAGTAGTAGTAACAACAACAACAACAACAATAATATTAATAAAACACAATTTATTTATCCTTCATAAAGCAAAATCAATAACCATGTAGGCCAAATATCACATATTTCAGAAACAAAAATATTACCATTGTATCTCCAATTCCTAGACTCAATATTCCCGCAAAAGGAGCAAGGGGTCGATCATTGTAACCAGAAGACAACCAAATAGGAAGTGCACATCCCAGTAAAAGTGAGAAGTGGCTGAGAAAAGAAAGTTCATCATGAAAGGGAACCAGATGGAACTAATGTTCATCATAAATATATGCTCTTAAATTTGATTTAAACAAGAAAGAAAGTGTAAAGTACCTGACAATTAGAAAATCAGAATCACGGTGATCAGTGAATGCATTCATAAACTGATGAATTGGTTGTCCCAAAGGCCAGATTCTCCATATCTGGGTCAAAAAATATCAATGTCAAAGCAACTAACGAGAAACAAAAGTTGTAAAACCAATTAGCCTGCTTTGAATTGCTTTAGAAAACTAGATCATATTTGTTGGTGGTGATTTTCAATGTAACACTTCAGGCAAATGAAAGAGTAAAAAGAAAAAACTTGTGAATATCAAAGCGTTTCAAAATTCCAAAATCCAACATGAACAAATATCCAAAATTCCCCCTTACATTCTTTCCAGGTTGACCGTTAACAATACATGGATAATGGATTATTGCACATATGCCTCACAGGACCTACAGCCTGCCCAACTCAACCCTTAGCCACATACAAATATACCCAAAATGGTTGGTTGATTTCAATTTCATCACATTAGTGCAAATCTATGCTACTATGGGTTTAGAACCAGATTTCTATGGACACTTTATAAGAAACTATGATCAAGAAACATGCCAATTCAAAGTATAAAGTAACAAGTGCTAAGTATGCATCTAGGGATACTTACTCGAATAATTTCTAATGTCAAGAAAACTGCCAGAGCTGCACCAAAACCCAGATCAAGAAACTCTGGCTGAAAGCAATGAAACAGTGAGAAGTATATATTTTGTTGGAATATATATTACTGCCTAACCTAGTAATGATCACACAGTGTGGGTGTAAGAAGAATATATTATTAGAATAAATTTGGCATTGCCACTCCTTCACTCAAAGTAGGAAATAATGCAATGGACTTTTGTAAATAATAAATTATATCTCAAATCACCTGTAAGATAAGAGCAGGTACAAACATCAAGACAGCCAATAGATGGTAGTATTTCCGCAGAAGAATTCTCTCAACCCTACTGTTCTTGGAGATGTCATAGACATATAACACAGAGAGACATATTACACAAACCCAATAGATACACAGTGATAGTCTTTTGAATGGATCTGACAAAACAAAGGATAGTACCCTGCAAATAAATGTTCCAAAATGATAGTTTATTAATCATACAAAACAGGGAATGGTAATGATATAATAATGCAGTGATATATACAATGGCAACAAACAAAAGAAATCATATTGAATACGATATCATACCAGAGAATAGGATGCAGATGAAATTCATGCACAAACTGCATCCATAATGGTACAATCCCAACCATGACCAATACAAAGAGAGAAATGAAAATAATTGATCTTCTAATCTCACAGTATCTTTTTGACTCAGCAGAAGCTGTATTTGTGGACCATTCCCATACACGAAGAATATATTTGAAAGGTATTGGATATAGCAGAAGGCCAAGCAGCAGTCCCTGTCAGAACAGTAAACTAACTTACTGATCCAGCTTACATTAACAAGTTACACGAGTTAGCTCATACCTGAATAATGATGCCTATCTCACTTCGACTAGTTTCATACTCTGCAGTGACCAAATCTGATGACATCAGTAGTCCACATAGCTGTTCAAAAGGTAATCACCAACTAAATCCATATCCATCTTATCCATCTTATACCACTAGAAATGAGATAAATGCGTAAAGAAACACTAACCCTCATAACAGTAAGCAACAGCATGTCACCAAAATAGAGAACAATACCAGCGGTCACCAAAAGTACTTCCCCTGGAAAAAAGAGGGGAAACTCTCATGATAAACAAGCAGTCCAAAAAGTAAATAAATAAAAAATTTCCAGATTTCAGATAAGGCTGTGAATGAACTGTTATTGACCAAACAAAAAAGCAAAGTTGCAACGATCCTGAATGATTCAATGGTGTTTGATTTCAATAGCTATAAAAGGTCTAGATGTATCAGAGTTCGTAAAACAGACAATGCACTCATGTTCAAAGTAAAGTGACCACTTTAACAGTAAAATGAAAATCCCATGCAGCTAGAAGAGCAGATGGCTAAGACCACCAGCATAAATTTCACTTTGCAACACATACCAATGGAAGCACAAGATGGAAAAGTTCCAAGAAAATGCTGAATTAGCATCACTGCTGCCAATCCATGACCAAGGACCCATGACAGCTTGAATGCAAGTTGCAAACCTGCATAGAAGACAATTTTCCTTAACTGAATTGAAACAGAAAAAATCACAATGTTTCTCTTCTTATATAACAATAGCGCTCGGCTCAATTCAACAAGAATGCAGAAGCCCAAGTCCGAGCAGTTGCTCATGAAATATGAAAAATAGAAGGGGGCATACACAACTCACCACTTTGGGAGGAGGTAGAAGCAAGTGCCAGAACGCACAGTGAAGCTTGCAAGAACAAGAAGCACAAGCCAAACCCTAAACCCCAATCCTTACGCGAAAGCGGAGTGCGGTGCAACAGAACAAAACTGAGGAACACGAGCACCACGAAGCTGGTGGCAGATGTTGCCCAGTATTGCAATGTCGTATAGTGAATCTCTACATACATGCAAAAATAAATAAAAATTCACCAAATGACAAATCAAAACAAAACAATCATCATCATCATCATCATCATACTAAAATGCACAGAATTGAAATTGCGAAAATATAGAACCTTGAAGATTAACTTGTGCCAATGAGAATCCTCTTGATAATTGCGTCAATTTGGAGAGTAGAAGAGCAGGGAGAGTCACGGCGCCGAGGAGGATTCCGGAAGAAGCACCGCGTCTGAAACGAATTCACGAGAATTCGGTGGGATGAGAAAAAAACAACAACGGAGAATCGCGAGAATTTGGATGAAATCGAGAAATTGAATAGAAACAGGTAGGTACCTGGTGCGGAAGAGGGAAGAGGAAGAAGCGGCAGCGTCGTAGCTGATCTCAATGAAGGAGGCTGCGAGGGCGAGGAGAGAAAGAGGGACGCCATGGGAGAGTAAGAGAGAGAAAGGGAGAGAGAAGAGTATATGAGCGATGAAGAATAGCACAACGGCTCTCTCGCCATTAAGAAACGACGACGAAGACGTCGTCGTTGACATGGACAAAAAAAATTCAGAAATAGAATCCAAATCAGAAGTTGAAGTTGGAGTTGCAGCTCGTAGCTCGCAGTGATGATATTAATGAAGGTTTTTTAATTTGTAGTATAGATAGAAATATGTCATTAAGATGAAAGGAATATGAATTTTGATATGAAGTATGTTTGGTGGGAATTCAGAACTCAGAAGCGCGTAGTTCGTTAGGAGGGTCCACTACTGTGGGCGGGTAGAAACTAGAGACCACATTACACGTCACAAATCCTACGTGTTCTCATCTCATAGGTGCTCCCACGAAGACCTGGACTGGCCCATTATTTAAAAGGCCTGACCCAATAAAACTATCAGGAAGGGAAAATCTCCAGACCCAAAAAAAAAATCCCAACTAACCAACTTAATTAGTTATCAGCCTGCAGATTAAATCATGGTCATCTTCAATATAAGGAAAATTATAGCACATTTTGACGGTTCCACTGTAGAGAAGATTAAAAGGAACCCCAGTTAGCATAATTAATAGAGAAGACAAGCTTATTTGGCCGCACAGATTGAATGGAAAGTATGGGAAAGGATTACATATACTACATTAGTAAAGCAAGAAATCAAATAATTCACCAGAAAACATAATTAAACTCAAACATGGTCATATTGAAGGCTAGATTACTAGAGCATGAGCATGCAGAGACAGCTGCTGAGAAATTAAATGCAACAACACATACTACAAGAATAGGAGAAAGAAAAATTACCTGGCATCCACCACCCAAGGATTGGATAAAATGCAACAATGATGCTACATTTCAGAGAGAGACAGCAAGCGGAGCCATAGCAGCAGTGTTCAGAGACCATCCAGGAGGAATCACAACTCTGCAGGACATAATTTCATAGACATAGGAGGGATACAATTTGAAAATCATAGAGCTGTTCGGATCAATCAAATATTGGAAGCCGAAACAATACCATGGATCCAATTTGAGGCGCGGGGATTCGAGATTTTGCAAGAGCTCCTCATTGCTTCTAGCATCTCGCAGGGGTACAGAAGAAGGGCATCAATTAGCTTCACAGTCCAATGAATCCTCATAGTTGGTGCTGCATCATTGGAGGGGTCGCGTCTGCTATCCTCATTCAAGACGGTAAATTGGAGCACAAGCCGGGGAAAAAGAAATAGATTGAATGAATTAGGATATTTAGATTGGGCTGGGGTTGGGCTGTATTGTTCTTTTGGGTAGCTTGGGCCTTAATGGCCCACGTCCAAAAAAATCATGGTCATCTCTACTTCTTTGCTAAATTCAACCTAATATTGTACACACAAAAAGAAAAAAAATCAACCTAATATAAACTATTAATCTAAATAGTAATTTACATATAAATCTAATTCATGAAATTTACTCCTTATGTTTACAAATTCACTCTGAAGATATATGAAAGATTTATCTAAATAGTACACTGATGCATGTTAATTCGAACGACGACCTTAATTAGTATTATTTGTGTAGTAGGGTAAGATATACAGTGGTGGCGGGAACAATAATAATGGCTTTATGTGTAGACAAATCAATGTGTTACATCATTCTCATACAAATAATGAGAAAAGTCAAAAAGAAATACTGTTACGAAAAGATCAGATATATCGATATCATGCACAAGTGCACAACACTCGGCGAATGGTTACGTTAAAATAGTATATATAACCTTCTTTTGTTTGATTTGTTGAGAATTCTTTTTTCTTTTGGTGATTAAATTGTTATTTCTTGGTCTTTTCTACCTTGACTTTTCAAAATGAACATGTATATCTGCTATCTGATTTAAGAAAGGAACCTCCAGTCGCCAATGAATAATAGTTCAAATGGCATAATTTCTCTATACTCATCTAAGAGGTTGCGGGTTTGAGTCTTCGTATCTTTGGTAAAAAAAAAAAAGGAACTTGCAGCCAGCATAAATATTTGAATTTCACCGACTATATATTATAAACCTAATAGATGTTGCTAAATTCTTTATCCTAGCAGAATCATATTCATTGAGATTTAATGATGCAAATTTTGTTGTAAAGTTATCACAATTCTTGATGATTAAGAAATTAAATACTTTTATAAAATTCAAAAATTAATAATTTATTTCATAGGTTACTTTTCCTTAATTAAAATGGACTAAGTTTAAGTGGTTTTTTAACCTTGATATAGAAAATATTTAAAATAAAAAGTAGAACAAACCAAGTGTAGAAATGTTATTTATTGTAAGTTTCCATCATTATTTGTCTTAATAATAAAACAATAACATTGTTTATATTGGGTCCCTATAAAAATGAATAATTGGATATCTTTAATTATATATGTCTAAGATTTAATGACATGGCTTATTAATTCAAACTTCCAATATTTAAAATTATTTTAACTATATTTAAATTTTAATTAAAAAAATTTGTCATTACGTTATCAGTGATCCTACATGACAAAGTCATTTTAGTAAATAAATTCAACAAAGTCAATACAATAACTTAATTAAATTTATTTTAAAAAATAACTTATTTACCTAATTTTTTTATATATTAATAGAAAAAAATAATATAACATATATTTTTTTACTTTTTGGTGTCTCATGTTAGAAAATAGAAAGGATAACATTACATTAAACAATACATATCTGATCCCAAATTAACTTAAAAGTGACATCTTATGTCAAATCCTACTATTGCAATAAATATTAAATATTCTAAGTTACTAGTGATGATTATCACTCTATTTAGGATTATAAGTTTCTCATATGTTCTTCTTCACTTCACACTAATGACTCAGCGAAGATTATTATGTCCTTAAAATCCCTTCAAAATTTCGAAAGTGATCCATAAGGAACAAAAGCAAGTCTTCCATGGCAGCAAGAGAGAAGAAAGGCCCTCATGCCATACTCATAGCTTATCCACTTCAAGGCCACCTCATCCCTTCAGTGCACCTCGCCATCAACCTCGCATCACGAGGCTTCACCATCACCTTTGTCAACACCCACTCCATCCACCACCAAACCACAAAAACCATCAACGGCAACCGCAGCGGCGAAGACATCTTCGCTGCCGCACGTGAGTCCGGCCTCGACATACGGTACGATACTGTGTCGGATGGCCTCCCCGTGGAGCTGGACAGGTCACTCAACCACGACGAGTTTATGTCGGGATTGGTGGACCTGATGCCAGCCCACGTGGAAAAACTGGTGGCGAAGATCATGCAACAATTTTCGCCACCTGTTACATGCTTAGTGGTGGACACTTTCTTTGTATGGGGATCACCCATAGCCAAGAAGTTCGGCTTGCTTTGCGTTTCGTTTTGGACAGAGCCTGCTTTGGTTTATACGCTTTACTACCACATGGATCTTCTTAAGAAAAATGGTCATTTTGCTTGCCAAGGTAATTATTATTATGTTTTTCTTTTTCTTAATTTACCTCTGGAAAATTATTTAATCACAATTTACAAGTCTTTCCCATCTTATATTTTGAATAGGAGAAGTTTAGGCCAGCAACTTTATTAAATTTTGACCAGCATATTGTGATTAAAGAAAAATGAGTCATTGAATAAAATTTCACACTAATTTCACACTATTAAAATTATCATTAATAGCTATTTGATGGCTACAAATCACAAAAGTTACTGTCTCCTAACACTCCTCTTTTAAATATATAGATAGATAGTACAAAGTTTCAATTATTGTAAATTAAATATAAAAAATATAACCTCAAGAAATTTTGTTAAGATACATATCGTATAAATATATTATTTAGAGAAATGTGAGCGGGGAAACAAATTTTTTTTATATCAATATTGGCAAATATTTTAGTCCAACACCTTACTTGTATCCTATTAAAATTTAAAGTTTAAAATTTAATATTTAAAATTTATTGTTGTAATTTAAAATTTATTCAACACTATATTTTTTACATATTACGTATAAAAATATATTTATTAACTAAGTAATAATTTAAAATAATTAATTTTATTAGTTACGTAATATTATTCTATTATTTATCATATAAAAATGAGTTCTAGTTTAATACTAATTAATCTCTAGACTTTCAAACTCTAGTTAATTGCAAATCAATGTCAAGTATATACAAAAAATTAGTTATTAATTAATTATATCGAATATAAAAATAAGAATATTTGGTATTTTGTAAATTTATTTTATTATATTACTATAATTATTTATAATGATAATATAATGACTATTTTTAGTATATGCGAAGAATGTTTATTTAACTACTTTTCAGTTGTTTGATATTAAACTTTGGAAAAAGAACATTTTTAATTATATAATGAGTTGATATACTTGATACAAACATATATATCTTAGACTACTATAGATGAATTTAAAAATAACACCGAGAGAAATCCTGAAAAAAAAAAAAAGGAAAGCAACCGTCGTAGTGGTGGACGAAGGTGTTTGATTTTATCACTTGTCAGTTGTCACTTCCATTTTTATTGTCTCTAGCTATCACTCTATTATTATTATCTTCAGCTGCTCTTTAATTATTTTCTATATTTTGTCTGTTTGCTTGCAAGTTCCACCTATATTGAGCTTCTGCATGTATAAGGTTTATTTGTTTATGCACACTACACATCATGAAAAAACGACACGTAGATTTTTTTTCTTCTCGCTCTCTCATGTCAAAAGCATCTGGAATAATTCAGAATATTCATTATTCAATAATAGTGAGACCATAACATAAAGTGGTTAATTAATTATTAGTTTGTTAACCTTAGTCATAACATCATATGAGGTCATCATAATTTTTAATTATCTTTTCCTTTAATTTTTTATTTTTCATATCCAGATATTAGAAAAGACCCAATTGACTATATACCTGGGTTGAAAACAATTGATCCAAAGGATCTCACATCATATCTTCAAGACTCTGATACATCATCAGTGGTGCATAAATTGATCTTCGCAGCATTTAATAATGCTAAAGGTGCAGATTTTGTGCTATGCAACACGGTGCAAGAGCTAGAGCCACAAGTCATAGAAGCCCTACAATCTTATAAACCATTCTATGCAATTGGACCCATTTTCCCACTTGGGTTCACCAATGCCACCGTGCCAACTAGCCTATGGTCAGAGTCAGATTGTACCCAATGGCTCAATTCCAAGCCTCATGGTTCGGTTTTGTATGCATCTTTCGGTAGCTATGCCCACATCACAAAAAGTGGCCTTTGCAAAATTGCAAATGGGCTTTTGATTAGTAAAGTGAATTTTGTTTGGGTGCTCCGGCCCGATGTTGTGAGCTCGAATGATATCGACCCGCTACCCGTTGGATTTAAGGAGGCGGTTTGTGACCGTGGGATGATCATACCTTGGTGTAGTCAACGGCAAGTGTTGACTCACCCGGCAATTAGAGGTTTCTTAACTCATTGCGGTTGGAATTCTATATTAGAAGCTATTTGGTGTGAGCTTCCACTATTATGTTTTCCTTTGTTGACGGACCAATTTACCAATCGGAAATTAGTGGTGGATAATTGGAAGATAGGGATTAATTTGATTGATCGGACGGTGATCACGGAGGAGGAGGTATCTAAAAATGTGAACCGTTTGATGGATAATAAATTAGGGAGTCAATTGAAGGATGCAATAAGAGGAATGAAGAAGAAGCTAGAAGATGCTTTGAGTCCCAATGGATCCTCTGAGAAAAATTTGAAAGCCTTCGTCAATGAATTCAAGCCCAACGCACAAACTCAATGTCTTTGAATCATCACTACTTGTCATATAAAGAAAAATAAAATAAAATGCCACTAGTCTAGTAGTACTTTAATTTCTAGATATGTGGAATGTGTATTTCATATATATCTAAAAGATTTTGGTCATGCTATAGAGAACTCATGCATATGCCTTCAAAATACATGGAGTAAAACGATTGCATAATGAAGACACCAAATATAAAAATAAGATGATTATTATTATTATTAATAAGTATTTCTATAAAATGGCTAAAAGAGTAGTTTGTTTTAGTTTCAGTAAGTATATATATACTTCATAAATAGATGAATATTGTTTACATTTTTTTAAAAGAAAGAGGGATGCATGCTATTTTCTCTAAAAATAGCATAATATGTTATAAAGATGATGATGCAACTATATATAAACTTTTGATGATGACGTTGTGTATTGTCACTATATGATGATAACGGCATCAAATTAATTAAAAAAACGATGGAACAAATTATTCTTATTTAATTAATTTAAATATCAGTTGTTTAAAAAATTAAGAGAATTGTTTTTTTTATTTAAAAATTAAATAAAAAATAGAACAATGCTAGGAAACCAAAAAGATATTAGTCAAAAACCAGCTAAATATCTTTGGGTGAATTCAAAATCTCTACGAGTTAATATACATGGATGTTTCTTCTGCTAAGTATCAGAATGTTTCTTTTTCATACTAAATGGATGTTCTTTATATATTTTTCGATTTTTTTTGTATTACAAATGTGAATGTCTCTATTTCCTTAAGAATTTCATAATTTTTTTAAAATTTTATAAATATTTAATTATTTTTGCTAAAATATAATTGGATATTTTTTTTGTTAAGTATTAGGATTTTTCTTTTATATTAAATGAATATTTTTTTATATTTCTGTAATTGTTCAAGGACTCCTTCTGGCTAAGATCAAGTGTGTAGTTTGCAGTCTCTTTAATCATTAAAACGGCACCTAATATCCCAAAACGCAGATGTCGGTGATAGAAGACATGGGCATGTGTGCGAAAGGTTGTTGAGCCAAACTTTGTTGAACTGGTTGCAGGGTAGGACGGTGGTTAATTGGGTCAGGTTGTTGATTGGGATTATAAACCGGCTGCGGTTGGATAGGAGGGGTACCTTGGCCTTGAACAGGTGAAGTCATGTGCAGTCTCTGTAATTGCTTCCGGTCGAAGGAGCTAGTGGAAGTGACGAAGATGTGTAGGGAGATGAAGAGGATGGTGCCGAAGATATTGGAGGTGGAGGTTGATCCGAAGGGAGGGCCAGGGATAGTGGAGGCCGCGATGAAGGTTTATGCGGAAAAGAAGGAGAGTGTGGTGGAGGTGTTGCAAGCGCAGGGAATAGAGGCGGCAATGAATATATTCATCTTCGGTTACAAGTAGGTTGTGGAGACGGTGATGGGAGTGCGGAGGCTGGTGGAAACCGAGTTGGTTCCGGCGACTCGCTGATAGAAAAAGAGTGGGTCGCGGTAGGGAGCGGAGAGGGCCTGACGGTGAGAAAGAGAGGTCTGTGTGTGTGATTGTTGGAGGTGGATAGGTTAATGTGAGAGAGAAGAGAAACGTTTTTATAGGTTTTAATTAGGTTTACTTAATCTTTTAAATTTTTTAAATTTTAAATTTAAAAAATTTAAAATTAATTAATTATTAATATAAATTAATGTGATTTTATTTAGTTTTTTGTTGGTAAACTTTTTGTTCCATATACTTTTCCTAAAAAATAATATTACCTATACTTTTTCTATTTAAAAAATATTTAATTGCACCGTTTAAGTTTTGCGAGTATCTATGACCATAAATTTTAATTTTCATATCTACTATACATGTGCATTATTACAAGGCAATAACAACTAACAAGTAGTGGCAATAATACATATATCTTCTCATTCAAAATCCAATCAGCAAGAAGCTCATACCTAATCTTTCATGGCCTCAGCTTCAATTCTCCGAGACTTGGGGGATGACTATTAGGTAAACAGATCATACCTCAATCATTAATTAGATAATATATCTATGGGAAAGTATGAGGAGCCAATGGAATATTTATACAATGTATACAATAGAAGTTTAGAGAGTATTAGAGATATAATCATTAATGTTACTTTTTTCCATCAGCTAAAGCTTTTGGGATGAGTGGTATTATGCATGGTATTAGAATGCTAGATCCAAAAGGTCAAGAGTTTGAGTCTTGGTGAACCCCAAACTTAGTTTAAGCTTTTGGGAAGATGTTTATTATCGCTAGTATTCGACCCTCCCTAGCAGGATCCTCTATCTATATATAAGACATATATGGTATATCATATATTGTGTGTCAATTTCTAATATGCAGCGATTGAATTATTGAATAGCACCAATTATTAATTACCACAGTATATACTTTGACAGTATCAAACATATTATGCGTCCAGGGCAACGTGTCGACGGATTGAATGTGAACTCACTAGATATTTTACATGATTTTGGGTCATTAATAAAGGATTAAATAAATTTCGCATTTTTATTCTTTCACAATCAAAGCATTACGCTTAAACTCTATGTATAATTGAAATCGGCTATTAGATAGCTATGTTTAAAACATCTATGTTAAGTGTATTATGTACACTAAAACATAAGAATAATTATATTTTTTTCCTTATTTTAATGATTTTTTTCTTTCTATACTAATTAAATACTAGTAATACTAACCAAATTAAAGTAATTTTTATTTATAATGAATATGTGTTCCTGTGCATATACAAGAGAATATAAAATAATTTTATATGTATATTTATTTAATTAAATAATATTATATTAATAAAAAAAATTTATTAAAAGCTAAAGTATATTGTTTTTTATCATGAGTAATGACACTTTGATCCAAAAGAGAATGAATTAAAAGGAGTAAATCTTTATATTATTTTTGAGATTCAGGCCATTACTTAATGTAGTTTTTAAAAATTTAATGTAATTTTTGAAATTTTAATTTTATCACTGTAGTTTCTTAGATATAGCTTTTGATATTATAATAGTTCATAGAATAAATTACCATTTGTATCCATAAAAAATAGACAAATATATCCATATAAGAATAAAACGACAATTATAACCACGGAAGATGGCTTCCGTATGCCAAGAGTACTCGAACGTTGGTTACACAATTGGTCTGTTAGGATATTCTTAGTACACGAAAACTATCTTCCGTGGATACAATTATCATTTTATTCTTATATGAATATATTTATCTGCATTTTAGATACAAATGGTAATGTATTTTAGTTCCTAAGCATCTTTCGGGTGATGACTTAGCTGCTGCAACTAACGTAATAATACCTTGCCATGCTGGAGGATCCAATGGCTAGCTTAGCTGTTATACTCGATTTGGTCCCTCCTTTTATTTAACCTTAATTTTTCAAATCTTTAAAAAAGTTAATTTCTTCTTCATTCTTTTCCTCCTTCCTTGATGTCTATACCACAACAATACCATATCACTATCCAAACTTGTTTATACCAAAACCAATTCATCTTACTTTTCAATACTTCAATTCTTCATTGAGAATCTCAGATTCTCATACAACAACACTTTCAAACCCCTTGTCATCGTGACACCCCTGCAACCTTCCCATGTTCAAGCCACTATAATCTGTTTTCAACTCCATAGCTTGCAGATTTAAATTTGAAGCGGCAGCCACGACTATGAAGGTCTCTCGTACGTCTCTCAAGTTCTATTTGTTATCATTGATTTCATAAACTACAGAAAGATCCAAGTGGACATTGAAAACAGAACAACATAGTTTAAGTTGGTGCAACTGTTGATCAACTTTAGTATGCATTGGCACTAAAATCCAAATTCTTGCTATTACAGCAGATGTATGCACCACCGTAGGAGTTGGAGGACAATTTAGCGCAGTGGTTATGGATCTTTAATTTGATTTGGAAATGGGTAATGTTAGGTAGACAAAAAAAACAGCCATAACTTGCTTTATCTAACATTTATTAATTGTCGCAACAATTAATAAATGCTAAATAAGGCAAGTTATGGCTGTTTTTGGCTGATTTTCTTTGATTACCAAACATTTCTGTTTTTCTAAAATTTTAATACTCTCACCATTCATTATGTATATCACGAACAAGGAGATGAAGAAGAAAAAACAGACGAAGAAAAAGAAGAAATTAACTCTTCTTAAAGTTTGAAAAATTAGGTTAAATATAGAGGGAGAGATCAAATTATATAATTAACTAAATTGGTCATTAGACTTTCTAACGTGATAAAATGATGTCATATCAATGCTAAAACAGTTGGGTTATCATAAAAAAGATGTTTAAAGACCACAATAGTACTCAAAATTATATCTAAAAGACTATAATAATAAAATTAAAATCTCAACCCACATTAAATAATGGCCTGAATCTCAAAAGCTATTATAAGAATTTATTCATATGTATTGAATTAGATGAGCTTGCACGCAAGAAATTAAACATTTACTCCAAAAAGAAAGGTCCGAAAAAAAAAACACCAAAAAGATAAAACTGTGGAAACCAATCAATAATTTTAAATCTAATAATTATGCATACTAAGAATCAATATTTTTAATGACAAAAAAAATATTATTTTAAATGTGAGACAAAAAATTAAAAAGTTTTGATTATTTAATATTTTTTATAATTATTTTTTAAATTAATTATATAACAAAAAAGTACTTTTAAAATTTAAAGACAAATTTTATCGCATTGCTATTAGACCGGTTATGTTTTATAATATAGAGTGTTGGGCGGCCAAAAGAGAACACGAACATAATTTAAATCATTAAGTGTGTTAAGGATGAAGATGTTGAGATTAGTGAGTAGACATATATATATGCAATTGGATAGAATAAGGAACGAAAATATAAGAAAGAGAGTTGGAATAGCACCTATTGTGAAAAAAATGATAGAAACGTGTCTCAAGTGGTTTAGACATGTGAGAAGAAGGTCGATAGAACATCCAGTACAATAAAAGATATTTGACTAAACTAGAGATAATGAGAACATATAAGGAGAGTATAGCATATAATCAAGAAATACATAACAAAGCATTCTTTATGTTTGCGTACTCTTTATGTACTATTTCAATAGGGGAGTTGAAGGAGTTTTAGGATCTGAATTGGTTGGTTTATCTCAAGAGGAGTTCTGATCAAGGTTGCGAGAACCGGACCGGTCAATAAACCGGTAAAGTCACTGGTTCAATAATTTATTGGTTCGACCGGAGTTGAACTGGTTTAATAAAATTAAATAAAATTATTAAAAAACCTAAAAATAATTTTAAATATATAAATTCAATAATTTCTAACTTAATAAAATTTAAAATTTCACAGAATAAATTATCCATAACTTAATATTAGAGGTTTACAAACAACTTCAAACATCAAAGTTTATTATTAGAGGTTCACAAACAACTTCATAATTTTCTGCCTTATTTTTTTTTTTTGTTTTCTTCCAAAAGCCTTTTGAATTGAAGTTCAACATCTTCAGTTACTTTGTTACAAACTTTAATTTGTCCAGGAATTTTCGCAAGATGATATTTCATTCTATATATCCAGAAAATCAAAGACCAGAAAATAACTTCAGAAAACCATGTAATCCAGATAAACATGAAGCAGCAACCAAAATCATGTAATCCAGCATGAACAAATAAATAATTCAGCAACCAAAATCATGAAGCAGCAACTCATTTCATCATGAACAGATACCAAATCATCAACAGCAACTCAAACAGAATAAACATGAACACAGATAACAAATCATGAACAGAAAAATTATAAAATCAAGCGCAGATAACAAATCATGAACAAATTGCAAGCTAATAAATCATAAAATCAAGCACAGAAAATCAGAAGGCAGGTGGAAGGAGGAGGCGACGATTAAACAGGAGGCGAGGTGGAAGGCGCAAACGAATAAGAACAGAGTATTACCGGCGGCGAGTAACGGCGACGAAGGAGGAAGCGAGCTCGGCGACAACGATGAAGGAGGCGAGTTCGGCGACGACCAACGAGGAGGGGAGCTCGGCGACGACGAAGAGGGGCTGTGGGACGGCAAAGAGGGGCTGTGGGATGTGGGATGCGGTGGCGATGGCGGTGGGATGTGGTGGCGATGGTGGTGGCTATGCGATGACGAAGAGGGGCTGCTCGATTGTGGCCCGTGGGTGCTTTCTCTTCTGCCCGTGGTGGCTATGCTGTGCTTTCCCTTGTGAGAGTGTAAGACTGAGATTAGGATTAGGGTTCGTTGCGTTTCGCTTCTCTTTTTTTTTTTTACCTTCAAAACGACGCCGTTTAGTAGTTTAATATCCAAACCAAAAATCGCTAAAAAATTGGACGGTTCTTCCGGTTCACCGGTTACCGCCGGTTCGACCGGTTTTCTCACCGATTTTTTGTCAGGTGGTTTCTGACTTTACCCGGACCAATTAGGTGACCGATTTTTTATTTTTCCGGTTGAACCGATCGGTCTGGTTCGGTTTTCAGAACCATAGTTCTGATACCATAACAAAATGGAAAGAGTACATAAGAGTACGTAAAGATAAAAAATACTTTGTTATGTATTTCTTGATTAATTGTATTATAAAAAAAAGTTGAAAAATTAAAGCAGGGCAGTTTAGTTAGAATGAAAGTAATATAACTAAGAATACAATTTAAAAAAATAAAAATAATGTGATTAAAAATAATTTATTTAGATACGATTACTTATTTTTATTTTCCTTTAATAATGGTCTAAATTAGCCTATGTATTATGAAATTATTTATATTATTTATGTAATATTTTTTTATAAGTAACACCCCGAAACTCTTCACTCTCACTCTCTCTCAAAGCATCACTCCTCCTGACAACACCATTGGGTAGATGAGATGGAAGATAGACAAAGAATGAAAAGCAGAAAAGATCTTGATCCGTTGGCTATAATTTAACTTAGATAAAACTATAAATCAGAATATGTTTAAAACTAAATAACCACGTGCTACATTAGGAGTACACGGAGTATGTTGCTCTTCTAATCAAACAATTACGTACCAACCCAAATTGACGCAGGAATTTCTGCTCAAATCTCTCTGAACAAGGTCACTAAAGACAGTTACGAGATAATTAGGTAAAGTTTCGCAAAGCAATCTGGGAAATATTTATAACCGCCCCAAACACAAGAACTTTATAAATACAAGTGATTCACTATGTCACTGTAAGAGCCGAGCTTAATTAATCATTTAATTAAGTAATTAATTGTCCAAAGTAGGTTCCGAAAAGTTAGAGTGAGAATTTCAGGATTTAAAAGCGATTTTTAGACTCAGTAGGTTTTTTTGATTCAAAAAATGTGCTTTCTGCGAAAAATCGTAAAAATCGCTAACCGATAGTTGAACCGGTTGAACCGATTCAAGTCTGCCCGGTGCTGCACGAGAAAAAGTGGAAACAGTCAAAAACCTTAGAAAAACATTAGAAATGAAAAACCGGGCATTAATTTTTAAAGGTTTGACCCGAAGTTGGGCTAAAACGGGATAAAAACGCTAACGGGTTGGACCGAGCCAAAGTTGAGCCCAAGCCCAACATATAAAAGGGTTCATCAAGTGAACCCATCAGCCATAACTCTCTCAAAACACAACACCACCAGCTGAGAAGAGATGGAGAAGAGAACCCGTGAACACTATTCACTTCCATCTTCTCAAGCTCATATCTTGAGCTATAGAGCTCTGATCGCCGCACCGTTGGCGGCTACGCATTCCTTGTGAAGAGCTCTACAAAACTCATATAAGAAACTGGTAAGAAAAGCTCGATATTCTCTCAGTTCTTCTCTTCAAAATTTTGGGTATTTAGGGCTTTTGATTAAGTGAGTTTTTGTGATTTTGGATGTTTAGGTTTGCTCTAATCCTTGCTTAGCATTGAATTTTGGCTATCAAAACTGTTGAAAAATATAAGAGACATTAAACTCTTGTGATATTATGTTTAAATGGAACCCTAGGTTGATTTGTGATGGATTATGCATATATAGTTTGATTATTGTGAGTTTGGAGCTTGTTGGTGCTTGTTGGAGTTACATTGGTGGCTTGCTTGTAGTGGAGAACTCAACTTGTGCCATTTTAGGGTTTTGGTGTATATAGGGAATCGGCCAAGGTATGGAAACTTAGGCTAGTGACCCATAGGATAGGTTTGGAAATTTATATGTTGTTGATGATTGTTTGGGATGTTGATGATGTGAATGTTGCTAGATGATGATGTTGGGATGTAATGTATGATGAACTTGTATGAATGTGCATTATGATTATTACTATGGAGCATGATTGAGTTGATGATGAAGATTGATATTGATGAAATGAGGATTTGTGAATGTGTTGGTGGGAAAATTGTTTGATATGTGGTATATTTGATAATTAAGGTTGAGAATGATGAAGTGTGGTGGAAGTTTTGATAGGAATGGTAAATTGTAACCCAAGAGGGTAGATTGTGCTGAAAATGGGAGTTGGTATTGTTTTGGTTGGGTGTGGGTTGTGAAAGTTAATAAATTAATGTCTTTGTAAGTTTTGGTAAAAAGGAATTTTTAGTGAATTTTATCTGATCATAACTTTTGCCTTGATTTTCAAAATTGATTGAAATTTGTTTAGAATTAAAGCTTATTGAAAACTCTTTAAATCGATATAAAGTTTGAAAAATTTGGAATTTTGTAGAGGAAGTTATGATCATTCAAAGTTGGTGTTAAAAATCTGAAATTCTGCTAAGTTGCAGAATATTATGATTTTTGGTATGTGCGCACGCACAGCATTGTGTGCAATCACACCTCTGCGAAAATTTCAACCTGTGTGCACGCACAGTCCTGTGCATACACACACGCAGAGGCAAGCAGTCTGCTTGCAGCGTTAGCACAGCTTGTCCGCGCACACACCAATAAGAAATTGCAACCTGTGTGTACGCACAGCCCTGTGTGCACGCACACGTTGGGAAGGTCAGTCGGTTGGGGGTGCTAGCACAGCTTGTGCGAGTGAAAAGACTTGTGAGTTTTTGTACTTGTGCGTACGCACACCCCTGTGCGTACGCACACTTTTAAAAGTCTTCCTGGGCGTGCGCACGCACATCCCTGTGCGGACACACACGCCCTGTTTCTCAAATTTTTATTTGTTTTCAACTATTCTACCTTCCTAACAAGGTTGTAAACTCCTATAACACCATTTTAGGACTCTTGGGCCTAGTTTTGGATATTTAAAATAGGAGAAAGAATTTAAGGGTTTTATATGATATTATTTGGAAAGGTTAGAAAACGGAGGTCTAGGTTTTTGGCGTACTGAGGACGGTTCGATGATATGTGATGAATGGTTGGGTATGAGATGAGAATTGAGGAATTGTTGAGTTCGGAATAAAAATGTGAATTGACAGTGGTTGAGATGAATCGAGGACTCGAATGTGTGATAAGGAATCAATGATGCATTGAAACTGTTTTCTGAAAAAACCACTGAACTACTGATTTATATTGAGATTATAAGATGCTATGCGCCCGGCAGGGACGGTGGTTAATCCCGTCTGTCGAGGTAGCGGCAGCGGCATAAGGACGGTGGTTAATCCCGCTTACGTTGAGATGTGAGGTCTGAGGCAAGAGTATCCCGCTCGCATCCTTTCGGATCATCAGAGTGTGCAGGCACAAAACCTTGGACAGTGATCCGAGCACTATATCTCAGGGGTTCCCAATAATGATTCCGAAGGGCGACATCTCCATGGAGATGTGTCGGGTTGGCAGTTGAACCGACAATGTGATATCACAGCCAGTAGGGCAGGCATTCATCATGTGCTTTTTCTATCTGCTTGTATGCTCTGCTGACTTGTAATTGTATGCCTAATTGAATAACATGTCTATTTGCTTACTTGAATTACTTGCCTTATATGTTTCTACTTGTATTTTACTTGCATTGTAATTATCTATATTTTTTGTTGGGATTAAGGAGGTTCGGAAGGCGGCGGCAATGGGATCGCATGGAGGATAGGTCGGTGAAGGCTGTCGGACAGCGGTGTTAGTTAGAATAGAAATCCCTTAAGATAGAATACCCTGTGTAGTTATGTTAAGAGTTATATGATTATGCTTTATTGTTTTAGTATGCTTTAAGATTGAAATCGTGTGATGGATATGAAGTCTATGATTGCCTTTGGCGTCAGGGTCTTATATCCTACATCACTGGGCACTGTTACCATATTGAGAACCTCCGGTTCTCATACCATATTTTGTTGTTGTTTTTCAGATGCAGGTTGCATTCCACCTCGCTGAGTTTCTCTGATAGTGACAGAAGCAGAGGATCATGATATCTTTTGGAGTCTTTTTGGTTTATTCTGTTTATGCATCTCTCCTTTTGTATTTTGTTTTGCCTAGAGGCATATATTGAGAGAACAAAACATGTATAAGCTGTTTTTACTGTCTGGTTATGTATATCTGTATATGGCTAGCCGGCTTAAACTCTGCGAGCCGTGGCTAGATTCCTATGATATTATACTAATATATTTTGATATATCTTATCTGTTTCTTGTGCTCTAAGTTAGAAGTTTCGTTAGTACGTTTTGCGCTTTGTAAATCCTATTTTTGAGCTATATCCTTTATTGGGCTTCTAGATTATACTATTCTTTCTACATATATATTATGTACGAGGTTAGAACTGTCGTAATCTCTGATTAACCTTTACTTTACGACGCGATGTAAAGCTTAGACTAATTAGGGTGTTACAGTCACAGGTACGTTATTCATGCTGAATAACTCATATTTATCTTCTACTCTTACTAACTTGAGCGTTGGAGTGCCTTTGCAGGTGCCTACCGCCGCCGTTTTTGGAGAAAACCGATGTATCATCCTTCTTGTCCAAGGAAAAGCGAGTCCGAGTATCGGGAAAACGAGCCCTACCTTAGAATCGCTTATTCACACAGTAACATTTGGTGCCCACCGTGGGGTCGTATATCTAACCCCACCATCTTTTCTGCCTGATTTTTATCTTCTTCTTTTACAGGATGTAATTAATGGCGGAAGAGCAACACACTATAAATTTGAAATTTTCCGATAACATTATTTAGCGGTATGCAATTTTAGTTACATGTTACACATTTTTTATTTTCATATTTACGTAAAAAAATGTTGGCTTCGTAAGATTATATAACTATTTGACCAAATAGCAAAATTAATTTCATTATCTTTGATCAAGAATAAAATTTCATAGGATCTGAATAATTTGAACAAGAATAATTTCGTACTTTCAAGATGTTAGTTCAAAAAGACTTATCATCTATTCTACTCCTTTAGTAATAGGGAATCTTTCAAACTCATTTAGAATTCATATATTATTTGTGAATACAAGTTCTATCTTATTTTTTATTTCGCATTGCTTTACAGCCTTTACTCTATTCACAATATTTATTCCTATACTAATTATTCTTTTCCTTCTTATAACAATTTTTAATTAGTTTTCAATAAAATAGCATAAATGCAAAAATTACTTAATTTTGATTGACAATTTTTATTGAAACAATGAGATACATTTATTCTCAATTATTTTTATCTATCGCAAATTTCTATTGCTAGTAAGTACTATTCTGTTTTTCAATTGTATTTTGATTGCTCGATACTCATACGGTCCTATTTGTGTTGTTCCTTAGGTAATTTCAATTATTTGTTTCTTGGGCTTTAACTAATAAAATATGTGTTTGCATTGTCACGTTTAACTTCTTTTCTAAATTGAAACTGTCTTGTATATTACCATATCATGAACTGCTGAGGTCAATATAAAAAGACAAATTTAAAGTCAACAACTCAGAGACAACGGTGATGACCACACCTTAACAATAATGACTACGACCATGTGCAGTGCGGATTATATTATAACTCGAACAATTTGCACTTTCCAACGACCACTCGACACCAAAATCAATATACAAAGACGTGTATCACAACCTAACTTATAAGACAACAATATGGTGATGTGTTATTTCTTCATTAATGAAATATCTTTACTCTTTTACTTTCAATTTTTTATATCATTTTCATCATTCCTAATTGATCTATAAATCATCTCATACACAATAAACATAAACCGCTCCGTCACGAATCTTCAGAATCATATATAAATCTTCGACCGATATATACTCCCCCATCAGGTACGTTACCAAGTTATATATCATTAATTCTTTTCATACCAAAATAAACTTACAATTCAGATAGTCAAATTCTAAGAAACCGATGTATATATTTACCTAAGTCATTAGAATCTTACAAATTTTTATAGTACTCTTAACATCTTTTAAGCCATTTTTTAAAAATTATTTTGCATAGAATAAAATATTTTTTGTAGTATAATTTAAATAAATTTATTTAAAAAATTTATTAAAAAATATTCATGAACTATCAAAAATGGGTAAAAGAGTATTATGTGGAATTCAAATTGATAGCTCATTAATATTTTAAAGAAGTCTCGTAATTAAATATTTTGTTAGCTTTTTTTTAATGTATGAAATAAAATATATATTTTTAATTTTTAAATTATTAATTTTTTAATAAAAAAATGAGCAGAAAAGTATTACAAATTATATCACAAAATGTATATAGTTCGAATCAATGTGATTCGAATTATCCCTGGAATTCATTATGTTTATCACTTGTAATTCGAATTATGTTGAGTACATGCATGTATTTACCTAAGTTACTAGAATATTACAAACTTTTATAGTACTCCTAATATCTTTTAAGTCATTTTTTTAAAATTATTTTGTATAGAATAAAATATTTTTTTGTGGTATAATTTAAATAAATTTTTTAAAAAATATTCATGAGCTATCAAGAATGGACAGAAGAGTATTGTATAGAATTCGAATTGCTCACCATATAATTCGAATTAGAGTGATTCGAACTGCTCAAGCATAATTCGAATAAGAGTGATTCAAACTTCTCCATGCGTAATTCGAATCAGCATGATTCGAACTACCTAACATGCATACTCCCTCATAATTCGAACTGCATTGATTCGAATTACCATTGTCTTTAGTTCGAATTACATTGATTCGAATTATATAAATATATGCTTTTGATTGATCCATGTCTCATTTTTCATTTTTCTGTTTGATTAAATCATGTAATATCTCATCCAAACCGACTTAATACTACCATTTGCCGCTAGAACACTTTATTATTACTCATTAGCTTCATTCTTTTCCACATTTTGTTTCCTTGAACTTTGTTTTGGCATGCACGTGTAAAGCAAGGTTTATTTTGAGTGATGTTAGAAACTCAATATTTTTTGGTTAATTTAATTTTAGTTTTTAAATTTATTTTGTTTATTTTAAATTTTAGATCATAAATAATAAATCTATTAATTTTAAATTCTAAATTTTAAATAAAAAAATTTTGAATTAATAAAATAATGAATATTAACTAACTAAAAATTAATTTTTTATAATTTTTTTATTCTTGCACAATTACACACCATGAAAATTGAAACGTTTTATTTGGTTAATCTTTTACTTTCATCTCAAGGACACTTCTGTGTCCAGTATTCCATGCACATGCAAGAATATTGAGTTGTATATTCATATTATTACATATTATATATAATCGATTAAAAAATATTGTGATATTAATTTATCCATATAAAAAATGTTAGAAATTAACACTTTTAGTATGAGAAATAAAAGATTAACTAATATTAATTGAAATACAAAATAAAATAAAATAAAATTATTGATCACCTAACTTCATATATATTACTTCTGTATTTTTGTCCAGATAATAGGAAAGACCCAGTTGATTACATACCTGGAGTAAAAACAATTGAACCAAATAAAAGATCTAGTGTCATATCTTCAAGATGATGATGCAACCACATGGCTGCACCAATTAATTTTTGCAGCCTTCAATGATGTTAGAGGTGCAGATTTTGTTTTATGCAACACGGTGCAAGAGCTAGAGCCACAAGTCATAGAAGTCCTACAATCTTATAAACCATTCTACGTTATTGGACCCATTTTCCCACGTGGCTTCACCAATAATGCCACCGTGGCAACTAGCTTATGGTCCGAGTCTGACTGCACCCAATGGCTCAACTCCAAGCCTCATGGTTCGGTTTTGTATGCATCTTTTGGAAGTTATGCCCATATCACAAAAACGGCCCTTTGGGAAATTGGAAATGGGCTTTTGCTTGGCAATGTGAGCTTTATTTGGGTGCTTCGGCCCGATATTGTGAGCTCGAACGATGTCGATCCGCTGCCCGTTGGATTTGAAGAGGCAGTTCATGGCCGTGGGATGATCATACATTGGTGTAGTCAAACCCAAGTGTTGACTCACCCTGCTATTGGAGGGTTTTTGACACATTGTGGTTGGAATTCTATATTAGAAAGTATTTGGTGTGAGGTTCCGTTATTGTGTTTTCCTCTATTGACCGATCAATTCACTAATCGAAAATTAGTGGTTGATGATTGGAAGATTGTGATTAATTTGATTGATAATCAAATGGTTGTCACTAAAGAAGAGATGTTGAAGAATATCAACCATTTCATGGATGAAAAAATAAGGAACCAATTGAAGGCCACAATGGGAGGCATCAAGAAGAAGTTGGAGTATGCGTTGGGTCCCGGTGGATCTTGTGAGAAGAATATGGAATGCTTTGTCAAGGAGTTGAATGCCAAAGCCAACATTCCAAGTGCTTCCACCGATTAATTAGTTCAAAGTGCTTCCATGCATCTTGTTCTTGGCTATTAAATAATTCAAAAGCACCAAATTGTTGTATTATTTACTTAGCTTCTTTCTACTTTTGTTTTATAAAGTTAAAGTGTTAATAAAAAATAGGAAAAGTCTAGGGGATTAGCAGTTTTGTTGAATTTTGGCCAGCATGTAACCAGCAGAGAAATGTGAGTCATTGGATGAAATTTCACACCAATCTCACACCATTAGATCATCATTGATAGCTATTTGATGGCTACCAATCACAAAAGTTGCTGCTCCCTAGCATTGTTCTAAAAAATATTATGTGTGCTCAATAAATTATTCATTAAATCAATATATATATATATATTAGTGATGAGTGATTTAATATCTATTTTTTTTGTACATTTAAAATATAGACCACTTATTTAATTTTAAATCATGATATGAATAATATTATTTTTTTTACAAAATGTTTAATTTTTTTATTTATAAAATGTACGTATTTTTTTAGCAAGATTAAAATAACATGTAGTTTTTTGGTGACTAAAATAACATGTAGTTTAAGGAAAAGTCTAGGGGGTCAGCAACTTTGTTAAATTCTGGCCAACATGTAACCAGCAAAGAAAAGTGAGCCATTGGATGAAATCTCACACCAATCTCACACCACTAAAACCATCATTGATGACTATTTGATGGCTACAAATCACAAAAGTTGCTGTTCTCCTAGCATTCCTCGTAGTTTAATTACTGACCAAAATACTCATCAATATAATAATAATAAAAAATATATATTATTATTGTTTTCTCTTTTTTATATAGCCAGCATCATGATACATATCATGTGCCTAATAATAAACTCCTTTCTAACTAAAATCTCATCAAAATTCAAAACACACGAAAACAAACCAAAGTAACACTAGCCATTTTCTTTCCATGGCAACACACCAAGGTCCTCATCACCATGCCCTACTCTTCGCCTATCCACTCCAAGGCCACGTCATCCCGGCGGCCAACCTCGCCATCAAGCTCGCATCCCGGGGTTTCGTCGTCACCTTTGTCAACTCACACTACATCCACTACCAAATCACAAAATCCAATTCTTCTTCATCTCCTAACGGTGATGAAGAAGAAAATATGTTCGCGGCCGCACGAGAGTCAGGCCTGGACATACGGTACACTACCGTGTCTGACGGCCTGCCCGTGAGCCACGACAGATTTGGCAACCTCCACCAGTTCCATGCGGCAATGTTGCACGTGCAATCAGCACACGTTGAGGAACTGGTGGAGAATGTGGTGAAGAATTCAGTGCCCCCAGTGAGTTGCTTGGTTGCAGACACGTTCTTTGTTTGGCCATCTGCCATAGCTAAGAAGTTTGGCCTTGCTTAGGTGTCGTTCTGGACAGAACCTGCTTTGGTTTATAGTCTCTACTATCATTCCGATCTTCTTGCAAAGAATCGTCACTTTGCTTGCAATGGTAATTAACTAAGTAAAATCATTCATCATACTTTATTTTTTTTAATTTCCTTAGCATATTTTTTAATTCGTCATATTGAATATATATAATCAAACACTGCTCTATTTTTGCTGCGTTGATGATGATGATTGTCATGGTTTTTTTGTTCTTTCAAAAGGCCTGAGATGATACATAAAAATATATGAATGATTACATCTTTTTTTTTTTTAATTTATGATGAGTATACTATAAAGACAATGAGAAATTTCAGTTCTATTAGCTGATCAACAATATGGGTTTTGCTAAGGAACAATTTTTTTTTCTTTAACTAACAATCAGTTAATAAAACAAGTGATAAAAAAATATTAAAGAAAAGAAAGAGAATTTTGAAAAACAAAAATAGAGATATTGACTGATTGTGGCTTTAAGAAATTAGTTTCAATCCTTTTCTCCAACAATATTTTAGTCAAAATAGACACAATATATTGGTTTAAAAAAAGTTTGTTATTTAATACATATTAATTAAAAAATATTAATCTATTTGATTTGTTTTTCTTGTACATAATATTTATTATATGTTGGTATTCTCTTATTTTATGTATGTATAAATATAAAAATATTATTCGTACATTAAAATTAGTCATTAAAATTAAATATTAATGTATTTATATATAAATATATGTAGTTTAACTTATTTTAAATATATATTTATATTTTAATATGTATTTTATATTAATATTTTTGTAATTAATTTTAGTGTACAACTAACTAGCATGATGATCGGTATAAATATATAAGTTCAAAAAGCTAAGGAAACATATAACACCACATAAACTTAAGAGTACAATAAGCACTTACATAGCGAGGTCGTAATCTATTTGTCTTTACCACTTTTCACATGCATCTTTTCTATTTTTTGTTTTGTCTCTTTGTAATTATGTTCGTTAACTTCATTCCTTTAATTTATATGAACACTTCCCAGTTCACATGTGGTGCATTATTGCCAACTCTTACGTGTATTATTAATCATTTCTTTATATTGAAAAAGTATTTGACCATTTAATTTTAAGAAAAAAAGGTACTTTTTGTTTTGTTCAGACATGAGGAAAGATTCCATTGACTACTTACCTGGGGTGGAAACAATTGATCCAAAGGACCTAACATCATATCATCAAGAATCAAAAGACACATCTACAATGTTCCACCAATTAATTTCTGCTTCCTTCGTTGATGCTAAAGGTGCAGATTTTGTGCTATGTAACACAGTTCAAGAGCTAGAGCCGACAGTCATAGCTGCATTACAAACTTTTAAGTCATTCTATGCAATTGGGCCCATTTTTGCACCTGGGTTCACCAATACCACCATGGCCACTAGCCTATGGTCCGAGTCAGACTGCACCCAATGGCTCAATTCCAAGCCTCAAGGTTCGGTCTTGTATGCTTCTTTTGGTAGCCTAGCCCATATGACAAGAAGGGTACTTGAGGAAATTGCAAATGGGCTTTTGCTTAGCAATGTGAGTTTTGTTTGGGTCCTTAGGCCCAATGTTGTGGGCTCGGTCAAGGTTGATCCGCTGCCCGTCGGATTTCGGAAGGCGATTTGTGACCGTGGGATGGTAATACCTTGGTGTAGTCAAACCCAAGTCTTGGCCCACCCTGCTATTGGAGGATTTTTGACTCATTGTGGTTGGAATTCTATATTAGAAGCTATTTGGTGTGAGGTTCCATTGTTGTGTTTCCCTTTGATGTCTGATCAGTTTACCAATAGAAAACAAGTGGTGGATTATTGGAAGGTTGGGATTAATTTAAGTGATCGAACGGTGATTACAAAGGAGGAAGTCTCGAAGAATGTTAGCCGTTTGATGGGCGGACCTTTAGGAGACCAACTAAAGACTACAGGCAAAGAGATCAAGAAAAAATTGGAAGAGGCATTGAGCCCTAGTGGATCTTCAGAGAAAAATATGGAATACTTCATCAAAGATCTAAATACCAAATCCCATGGCCAATGAGCTTTGATCAATTTTCTTAAATAATTAACCAATTATGTATTAGTATATTTTTTTAGTTTAATTTTAATATATTTATAATATAAATAATTTTATGCTATTTTTTAATCAAATTTATGCCTTCAGATAATTTTTACGTGATAAATTTAATATTTTTACTGATATATCAATATTATGATTAATAATTGAATATTTTTTACATTAGCAATTTGTGAAAATTAAAATAATATTTTTTTATAAAATACAAAATACATATTAAAAATAAATTATATATTTATATACAAATATATAATGACTAATTTGCTGTGTAAATAGTATTTTTATTTTTTTTTATGAATAATTTTATCAGCATGATCAACATTTATATGTAGAAATAAGAAATGGTTATTTTTTTTATAGAGGTTGCTAACATGTGCCATAATAACACATTTTAAGAATAAAACAAATTTTTCATTAAAAGTTATTATAAAAATAAATATTTTTACATATTTAATACATTAAATACATAAAAAACTTCAAAAAATATTTATTAGAATAAAATATGTTTTTTGTCTCTAATATTTTTAAAATTTTTTAAAATTATCTCTAACGTTTAATTTGATTTAATTTTATTCTTAACGTTTTAATAAATTTCAATTCTATCATTGCCGTCAATTTTTTAACAGTTAATAATTAATCAAATTTTTTCCAATTTTATTCTTAATCAAAATTTTAATTTTAAGCCTAATCCATTCAAAAATCCTAATATAATCTCAATCCCATCAGTCATCCCACGGTCTCACCTTTTATCATCTCATCATTTTTTTTTTTACCATCACCATCAGCATTACCATCATCCTCCCTTTTCCAACAAACAAAAACATTCACGTCTGACAGTCTGAGGGTTTCAATCCCAACATTTTGAGTAAAGTACCAACCCGGTCTCTTTTTATTTTCCAAAATAACAAGACGATTCTTAACCAAAAACACGTTTTATTACGGTCTCTGACCCTATACTCCGTCTGCCAATCCAGTCCTTCTGTCAGTTTTTCGGCGAAAACTCGACGGAATTGCTGACGTGTCAGGTTAAAAAATGGACAGGGACCTAGTTGTCTCTAAATTTAAATTGGTTAGGGGTTTATTTGTCCTTATTATTCTTTAAACAATATTTTTAATTATATTTTTATTCATTATATTAATATTTTTTTTTAATAAAGAAGTACAAACTAATTAATAAATTATTCAAATTTAAAAATATCATTTATTATGAAACCAAATAAATAATTTTTAAATATAATTTTTAAATATATAAATAATAAACATTAAAATTCAGTTAATATATTAATAATAATAATCCTATGATAAACATTAAAATTATTTATTTGGTTTCATAATAAATGATATTTTTAAATTTGAATAATTTATTAATTATTTTGTACTTATTTATTAAAAAAAGAATATTAATATAATGAATAAAACAATTAAAAATATTGTTTAAAGAATAATACGAACAAATAAACCCCTAACCAATTTAAATTTAGAGACAAATAGGTCCCTGTCCATTTTTTAACTTGACACGTCAGCAATTTCCGTCGAGTTTTCGCTGGAAAACTGACAGAAGGACCGGATTGGCAGATGGAGTTCAGGGTCAGGGACCGTAATGGAACGTGTTTTTGGTTAAGGATCATCTTGACATTTTGGGAAATGGACAGAAACCGGATTAGTACTTTACTCCAACATTTCTACTAAAATCTTTCTCATATTCTCTATTGTCGCGCACTTTTTCTCTCCGATGCCCTCCTCATCCCACATTTTCCATGCCGATGGCCGCATCAACATTTTCATCATTAGTGACGGGCCCAAAAAAATTTAATAATAGAAACAAAGATAATATATAAAAATAATAAAAAAATTTAACATAAGTATATTTAGATATTCAAAATTTAAAGCATATTAGTCTAAAAATTAAAAAATACCATTTATATACACACAAAAAATTAATGATCAAAGTTATAACTCATTTTCAATAAATAAGTATTCTATACATGTGACTAATTTTTTTATATACCACATAACATACTTGAAATAAAATTTGTATGGGGACAAACACATTATTAAAGTGGGGGCAATATAATACACATATATATAATTACTTTTTTGTCTCTAAAATTTAATGGGGCAATTGCCTCCATAGTCCTTGTTGTCGCTAACGCCATCTAAATCGACACTACAAATGGTTGCAACAACATTGACTTGCGAGAAATCAACAGTAATCGAAGGATTTATCGACCTCAATGCCAGCATCAACGACCCGAAATCCGTTACTATCGTTGACAACACCATAACAATTGCAACATTCGCCTCGTTTTTTCTCCTCCATATCTCATCTTCTTTCTGAAATTTTTTTTTCTATTGTTTTTGTAACTTCTCGACAAATTTAGCTTAGCATAACTATTTTTGTGTGCCTGCTGAGATGGATCTAAAGAGTGCTGTGTTTCTTTTTCTTTCTTTCTTTCTCTTAAGTTTGTTATTGTTAGTGATTGTTAATAGAGAAAGTCTAGAGTGTCAGCACTTTTGTTGAAATCTGGCCAGCACTTAACCATCTAAAGAAAAATGATTAATTTTACACCATTAAATATCATCTCATACCATTGAAAATATTGATAATGGCTAATTGATGGCTAAACATTACAAATTCTGCTAATCCCTAACACTCTTCATATATTGTTGCTTGTTAAGGAAAGAGAGTGTTGGTAGAAAAAAGATGGTGATGGTAATGATGAGGAAGAGAGTAATGAGTTAACGGAAGGTGAGACTGATAGGGGTTGGAGTCACATTATGATTTTTGAGCAGATTGGAATTAAAATTAAAATTCTGGTTAAGGGTAAAATTAAAAAAAACTAAAATAATTATTGACCGTTAAAAAGTTAACGTCAAAGTATAATTGAAATTCATTAAAACGTAAAGAATAAAATTAAATTAAATTAAACACTACATAATTTTAAAAATTTTTAAAAATATTGGAGAGAAAAAAAACATACTTTATTATTCCTATTATTATCTTCTTAAAGTATGTTTGTATTTGGAAGAGAAATTGAGATTGAAATAAAAATAAATTTTTGTATTATATTTAGTATAAAGTATATAAAATTGAGTTATGCTTTTGTATATTATTTGGTTTAAGATAAATATGCATATAAAATAAGAATATTTATTAAAATATATGTAATTTTTAAAGTGTTGTTAAAATTTTAATCTTCATTTTAAAAAAAATTCAGTTTTTTGTATTATTATTTTTTAAAAATACTAAAATGATTAAAATTTTGATATGCCTATTAAACACCATATTAAATGTCTTTCTTCTAATTCTAGTTCTAGTCTCTAAAGTGAGACTGCCTAAACGTCATATAATCTTTTGCCAATAAATGACTGTTTGTATCTATGAGAGATGAAAACGCTGATATTTGTATCCATGATAGCCTGAAACTAAAGTTATACCCATGATAGATGTCCTCTGTACGACAAAACTGCCCCTGACTTGGATCTAAGCTTGGTTCGTAGGAATCCGATCCTACGTGACATTCCCTCCCTTATCTTCAATTCCAAGGTCTTGGCTTCGAACCATGAAAGCTAAAAAGCACTTGTACGAGAAATTAATAAAGTATGAGACACTATTTCTACGAGAAATTCCACATGACATTTTTAGCGAAACTAATTTCGCTGATGTTGGATTCTCTATGATTATGAGAGAAATCGTCCAAATGACGTTCCCCATCTGAAAACAAGAATCAAAGCTCATCTGCTATTCGATATTTGATGTTGTGAGCCATCTTCGACTTGAAGGAAACAAACTATAATGCTTAACAAATGATCCTTGAAACGATGAAGCCTTATGAAAGTAGTTCGCAATAAGAACTTAATCCAAGCCATATTAAAGAGTGCTATAAAACGATCTATATGTTGGTAGAACCAACTCCAGTGCTCTTTCTATATGTTCATTCTCCAATAGATAATCATGAAGGATAACTTTAAAATACATAATTCTTTATTAAATTATACTCCATTCGTTTTAATTCTTGTTAATTAATATAGAGTGAAAGATTAACCAGTTAACCGTACGAGGGGTCAGAATCCAATCCCTCAAGGTCCATAAATAAAGATCCCAAGGCTAAAGGAAGTTCCTCGCTGGCGCAAGTCTCCTCTTTTTCACATGCGCCAGAAAAAAAAAAAAAAAAACAAAGGGTGATCAGAAAAAGAAGATTGAAGCCAGCATCGCTGTCGGAGATGTTGGATTGAAAGAAAGGGATTTAAGTTTTGGAACTGTTTTGTGATTTTCTATTTTATGTGGCTGTTGTGTATTTTTTTTTATATTCCTAGGGTTGTTCATCATTATGTGATTTTTGTGGAGACTATAGTGCAAAAATAAATTGAGTTTCATAGAATTTTTTTTTATTCTTCTTTACTTATGGGTTATGAAAAGTTTAAGTTCAGGAGAGCAGGAGACTAACAGTCCAAGATTATCTCAAAGAAAGAAACAACACAAATTCAAAGAAAAACAAAAGCATAAACCCAAAATCAGCAAGAGTTTTTTAAGAGAGCCAAAAGAAGATAGAAATTTTTTAACAATAAACACAAGATTTTTTTCAAGAGGAATATAGGAAGAAAATACAAAATATTTATTAAGACACATTTTTTATAATAAACATAAAATTATTTTTTTAAAGAAAAACACAAGAATACAGAAAATTTGTAACTAAACACAAATTTTATTATTTCTTTTACATGACTACTTCACGTATTTTCATGGTTCATCATAACAAAAAATCTTCATCTTCTTTTATCACCTCTAAAGAAGTAAAATTTGGCATATTTACTAGTCTTTGTTTTTAAGTTTTAACATGATCTTTGACGAATTAATAAAACAAAATGTTAGAGAGACCATAAAAATAAGTCTAAATAGTTCAAATTTACTTTATTTAATATTCATTAACTCAACCATCAAAAATCAAATCAAAAGACTTTATAAAAATAAATGCAAGTCAAGTTTATTAATTTCATTCTTTTTAACCCAATATTTCACACAATAATATGAATTTATCACATATATATGATGAATGTAAAAATATAAGAAATTGAAATTTCTATAAACAAAAACAAAAATTTTAGCAATATTTTTTTAATAACTAAAGATATTTTTGTAATTATATTTATTTTATCTTTATATTTTTTTTAAAATAAAAAATGATACTAAGATGTTTACTCAGTCCTACATGTTTTATTTCCAATAGCATTCTAGCAAGAATCCACCGTATATACGTGAGTTTCTAATTTAAATATGGAGCCAAAAGAAGTGTTGAATTCGCGTGTGGGGAGGAGGGGTGCTTCACCTCGTTGTGGGATTAAAGGAAGCAGAACTCGGATCCTGTGAGTTGTGTCCCTCAGAATGTAAAAAAAAAATTACCCAGAACAAATAAAACGGAGGGTCCGAATTCCATGTTTCAGATTTCAAATTCCATCAGCTGCAAATCGGACCATGCGATTTGTGAAGCAAAATTGCATGGCCAAAGAATTCGCATGGTCCGAGTTGTGTACTCCGAGTTTTTTTCAATTTTTAACACAAATCGGACCCTTCGATTTGTGTATTCTGAATTTTTTTTAACTTTTTCAATGTACTCCCATAATTTTAAAAAACATCAAAAATTATTATGTTAAAATATATCACTTATTTTGCTTTCATATCAAAATTTTTTTGCCTATATACGTTGTATGAGTTAATTACAGAGTCAGTTGGAGGACTAGCTTCTGAGTGGTATTTCCTTCCACAGTCCCTCGCCCAAAGGTAATGTGGAATCCACGCTATAAGAGTTAGTTACAGAGTCAGTTGGAAGACTACGTCTGGTAGCTTCTAAGTGGTATTTTCTTTTTCTCTCTCCTGAATCTGTTAATTTAATCTCAAACTCACAGTCTCTCTCTCAATCCCTCTCCCAAAGGCAATGTGAAATTCATGCTATAAGAGTTAGTTACAGAGTCAGTTGGAGGACTACGCCTGCCTGGTAGCTTTTGAGTGGTATTTCCTTCTTAACCTGCTTCTTCGTTCTTCTTCAATTCCTCTGTTCTGAATGGTACTGCCGGCTTAAGCGCCAGTATGCATTTTTACAAAAATTTTTTGAAAGAAATACATTTTTCAACCCAGAAAAATTCACTGAAACCAAATTTTTCATTTATATTTTTAAATTAAAATTTTTAAATTTTGAATTTATTTCGAGCACTAAAATTATTTTATTAAAACGGTTTTACATAAAAACACGGGTTCTTACATCAAATTCCATTCGAAAATATTTGATGAGTTATTACACTTTATATACTATGTACTCTTTATGTACTCTAACTAAAAGATAATTACAATGGTAAGTCTATTATTGATAAAGAAATAATCTAGGTAACAGAACGACGAGAGGAGCTGAAGCTATGAATAAAAAAAAAATTATCGAACATGCATATATGCACATATAAACGATAGAAGATGAACCGATTTAATAAAAACAAATAAAGAGAAAATTATCAAACACGCATATACGTACATAGCGGAAGCGTCGAACAGCTGCAGTAACCAGAGGCTGAGGCCAATGTAGATGCGTAGGATCGGAGAAGCGGCTAATCACTACTGGCGAAGGTGAACCAGTTCTCTAATTCCTGATCTTTCGCGGTCTGTGTGAGTGAGTGGAAGCTGGAACGTGCTGCACAACAGATCAAACAGAAACTAAAAATTGAATAATGACGAACTCAAAATGGAGTTGGATTTTATTTCTCAACTCAATGTATAACAATGGAACAGAAGAAAATCTGTCGATGGTTTGATGAACCAGAAGGAATTAAGAGAGTGAGAGAAATAAGTTCTTCTCATTGTTGAAGAGAATGAAAAATCTCCTTCGAAAATATTTGATAAGTTATTACACCTTATATACTATGTACTCTTTATGTACTCTAACTAAAAAATAATTACAATAGTAAGCCTATCATTTGAATTTTGGCAGATTCTTGATATTGGTGAAACACTGCCGTTGTTCATAGAGCTTCAAACCTTAGGTGACAGGACGTTGAAGAAGCTGGCATTTGATCACGTCTAGGGACAAAAACGTTAGGGACTAAAATGTTAGGGACAAAAACGATATATAAAAATAAATTTTAATTTTATTTTATTTTTTAATAATATTAATTTTTTACTGTACATAGTATTCAATTATATTTTAATTACATCTAAATAAATTACAATTAATCACATTATTTTTATTTTAAATAAATTTATTTTTTTATAATTTTAAAGAATTTTGATACATTAGAGACAAAAGGTATAATTTATATATATATATATATATATATATATATATATATATATATATATATATATTTTCTGCAAGTTTATATACTAGTAATTTTACAAACATTTCATGATAACTAAAAATCTTTAAGAGTAAAATTATAAAAAAAATTAATTTATTTAAAATGAAAGTAATATGATTAAGTGTAATTTACTTAGATGTGATTAAAAAATAACTGAATACTATGTATAGTAAAAAATTGATATTATTGAAAGATAAAATTAAAACTTATTTCTATGTATCATTTTTGTTCCCAACGTTTTCGTCTTATTTAAGTCCCTAACGTTTTAAAATTGTCTCAATTTTGTCCTGCCGTCAATTCTGTTAACGGATCCCTAACAGCAGGACAACATTAAGTCAGTTTTGAAACGTTAGGGACTTAAATAGGACGCTTGAAACGTTAAGGACAACTTTGGAACTTATCCTAAACGTTGGGAACAAAAACGATACTTTACTCTGACAGTTATTATTCACCACTTAACCATTTGAATGATGCACAGGTTCATAAAATTTTGTTTCGTCATTGTAGATATAAGAGATAAGAGAGCGTTTGGATTTGAATTTTGGTTTGTTTGATCAAGAGCACTATTGCACATGGCCTGTGCAGGGTTTTGCTGAGAAGTTATATTTTTTTTTCTTAGATATTCAAAATTTAAAGCATATTAGCCTAAAAAATAAAAAATATTATTTATATACACAAAAAAAATTAATAATCAAAGTTACAACTTACAACTCATTTCCAATAAATAAGTATTCTATCCTGTGTGGCTAATTTTTTATATACCACATAACATACTTGAAATAAAATTTGTATGGGGCAAACACATTATTAAAGTGGGGGCAATATAATATACACATATATATATATATAATTATTTTTTTCTCTAAAATTTAATGGGACAATTGCCTCCATACATTGATATGTGGATCCATCCTTGGTCACCGCCATTCTTGTTGTCGACGACGCTATCTAAATAGACACCACAAACGGTTGCAACAACATTGACCTACGAGAAATCGACGGTAATTGAAGGATCCATCGACCTCAATACCAGCATCAACAACCCGAAATCCGTTACTATCTCTTTCAACACCACAGACAATTGCAACATTCGCCTCCTTTTTCCTCTTCCATATCTCTTCTTTCTGAATTTTTTCCTATTGTTTGTAACTTCTCGACAAATTTAGCTTAGCATAACTATTTTTGTGTGCCTGCTGAGATAGATATAAAGACTAAAGAGTGTTGTGTTTCTTTTTTTTTTTTCTCTTTCTCTTAAGTTTGTTATTATTAGTGATTGTTAATATTGTTGTTTGTGGGAATGGATCCTCTCCATTTTTTTTTAACAATTGAGAGAGTAAAGTGTGATCTCTCACCATTAATTTTATAAGTGGGACCAAGAATAAATATGAGAGAGGGAGCAATGAAGGGTTAGAGATCACACTTTACATTGTCAATTTTTTTTAACAATTGAGAGGATCCATTCCCGTTGTTTGTTGGGAGGGGGAGTGTTAGTAAAGAAAAGATGGTGATGGTGATAGTGAGGAAGAAAATAATGAGTTAATGGAAGGTGAGACCTGATAGGGGTTGGGGTCACATTATGATTTTTGAGCATATTGGAATTAAATTAGAATTCTGGTTAAGGGTAAAATTAAAAAAAAAATTGATTGTTAAAAAATTAACGTTAAAGTAGAATTGAAACATTAAAACGTTAAGGATAAAATTAAATCAAATTAAATGTTTGATATAATTTTAAAATTTTTAAAAAATGTTGGGAAGAAAAAACACATATTTTATTATTTTTATTATTATCTTTTTTAAAATATGTTTGTATTTGGAAGAGAGATTGAAATTGAGATAGAATTAAGTTTTTGTACTATATTTAATGTAAAGTATATAGAATTAAGTTATGTCTTCGTATATTATTTGGTTCAAGATAAATATGCATATAAAATAAGAATATTTATTAAAATATATGTAATTTTTTAAGTGTTGTTAAAATTTTCATCTTCATTTTAAAATATTTCAGTTTTTTGTGTTTTTATTTTTTAAAAATACTAACAACAACAATAACAACAAAGTCTTGTTCCACTAAGTGGGGTCGGCTACATGAATCAAACGACGCCATTGTGCTCTGTCATGTATCATGTTAACAGAGAGACCGTTTACATGTAGATCTCGTTTGACCACCTCATGGATGGTCTTCTTAGGTCTTCCTATGCCTTTCGCCCCTTGTCCATCTTCCATCTCATCCACCTTCCTGACTGGATGTTCTATCGGTCTTCTTCTCACATGTCCACCTGAGACGCGATTCAACCATCTTTTCCACAATGAGTGCTACTCCAACTCTCTCCCTTATATCTTCGTTCAATATTTTATCCAATCGCGTATAACCACTCGTCCATCTCAATATCTTCATCTCTGCCACACTCAGCATATGCTCGTGCTCTCATTTAGCCGCCCAACACTCCGTACCATAAAACATAGCCGGTCTTATAGCGGTGCGATAGAATTTACCTTTAAATTTTAAAGGCACTTTTTTGTCGCATATAAAACCAGATGTACTCTGCTATTTTGACCAACCCGCTTGGATCCTATGATTTATATCCTATTTAATCTCTTAATTATTCTGTATAATACACCCAAGATACTTAAAACTTTTAACTTTTCGTAAGATATTTTCTTTAATCTTCACCTCTATATTAAAGTTTTATCATTTTTAGACTGAACATTTCATATATTCTGTCTGGCTATTAAAAACGATTAAAATTTTGATATGGCTATTAAACACCATATTAAATGTCTTTCTTCTAATTCTAGTTGTAGTCTCTAAAGTGAGACTGCCTAAACCTCATATAATCTTTTGCTTTAGTGATTGGTATAGGGGGTGTCAAGACCCACGAAAGTAGTGTATGGGCTAAATGCAAAAAAATTGTGTCTTTAGAATATATATATATATATATATATATATATATATATATATTTGAATTTTTTTTATGGGCTTGTTTACAGTCCAATAAATTATGGACTGATGTCTCTGAAACATACTTGACTAGCTAGCGTGATTTAACAGTAAATATCAAAATGAGTTTAAATTAGTCGTGTGTCAACTCTACTTAAACACACGAGAAGATACGGTGGGTAAGAAAAAAATTTTTTAAAATATTAGGGTTTCACAGTTTCACAGTTTTACAGAAAAGTAGAAAACAAACACCGAACCAACTCCTCCAACCGCCAATCCTTTCCATATGTCGTCTCACGGCCACGGCGCCTCCTCCGCTGCGCCTGTGGCGGAGCATTTCCTATCAGCTGGTCGGAGATCCGAGAAGCTGAGCCTTTCAACACTCCAATCGATGATGAAATGTGACCCGGAGAGTTACTTATCGCAACTCGACGTCCTCCAGAGACAGTTCAATTCCTCCCTTGAGCTCTTCGAGCAGAAAGCTGACAAGAACTTCGCCTCCATCACCGGCATCGGCAGTGATCCCACCCTCGCCAAATACCTCGGCGATAGGGCAATGCTCCTCGCACACGTCACCCCTCTCTACCCGGAACACCTCGCCAATTTCCCCGCAAAACTCGCCACTTTGATCCGTTGCGCCGCTCGCCATCTCCCGTCGGGTCTCCGTTGCCGCCTCGCCCAAGCTTTAATTCTCCTCGTCAATCGGAAGGTTTCAATTTTCGAATTTTGCAACTAATCTGATTCGAGTTAGAGTCAGTTGACTACAAGATACGGAAGCAATGGAACTGTATAAATTCTGAAAAAAGTGATGTTGTAGTAATTTTTTCATTTGAATTTTGGCAGATTCTTGATATTGGTGAAACTCTGTCGTTGTTCATGGAGCTTCAAACCTTAGGTGACAGGACGTTGAAGAAGCTGGCATTTGATCACGTCATTCACAGTATTAAACGCATGAACCAGAAGCATAAGAACGAAGCGAAGAACCGTGCTCTGCAAAATGTCTTGTTTTCAATGCTGCAGGTCTCATTTAATGGGAGTTGAACCTTTTGGTTATGCTAGCTTTGTGGTTTCCTAGCTTGATTATGCTTGTTGAACAATTTGAATGAATGTTTGTGTCTTTGTCTTTGTCGTTTTTTCAAAAGGAAGAGGATGAAGTGCGGGCTAAGACAGCATTGGTCACACTGTGTGAACTTCACAGAAAAAAATATTGGTTTGACGAGAGAACAGCTAATGCAATTTGCACTGCTTGTTTCCATCCAGCATCGAGGTTTTTATTTTCCCCTTTATATCTTGTGGTTGGGTGACTGTTTTGAAATTATGATCTTGGCTTAAAGATAGTTTTTGGTGTTATTAGGATCATGAGAGCAGCTTTATTGCTTCTACTAGATTATGAGAAGATTGAAAATGATAGCAACAGTGATGAGTCAGATATCGAAGATGAAACCAAGGAATCCCCTCAAGTCATCCTTAGTAAGGAGACAATTTATAAGGTGAGGTTGATTGATAGCATCAGTGCATTTTTTTTTTATTTTATTTGTTTAATTGGCTGCTTTCATATACATGTTTCTGAAGCATACTAGAAAACTGTATAGGTAAGTTGATAGGAAAATGTTGGCGGTACGATTATTAGGTGCCTTTGTACATGCATAGTTGCATGCAAATTGAAGCTTGTTTCTGAAAGTAATTGCTGAACTTGGCACTTTCTATAATTTATAATTTATGGTCATTATTACAAATTTCAGGCACACCACCAGGGAACAGCAGCTAGCAAAAAGAAAAAGAAAGCCAAACTAGAACGTGTCATGCGCAGGATGAAAAGAAAGCAACGCCTGTCGACTGAGAGGAACAATAACAGTTATTATTCACCACTTAACCATCTGAATGATGCACAGGTTCATAAAATTTTGTTTCGTCATTGTAGATATAAGAGATAAGAGAGCGTTTGGATTTGAATTTTGGTTTGTTTGATCAAGAGCACTATTGCACATGGCCTGTGCAGGGTTTTGCTGAGAAGCTATTGTCACGTTGTCGCAAATGTGAAATATTTGAGGTGCATATTCTAATTAAAAGGGAAAAAAAAAAGCTTTTTTTAACGTTGTAACTGATCATATATAACTTTTCTTCGTGTTATGGTTATGCAAGATTATATATTTATTGGTTTTGACAATTAATATGTTAGGTTAAGATGATGATGTTGAAATTGATTGCTCGAACTGTTGGGGTTCACCGGTTAATTTTGTCAGACTTCTATCCATTTCTTCAGAAATATATTCAGGTATTGTATTTGAAAATTTGGTGAAATTTGGTATGTTGTATGTACCGAAGTGTGACCCTTCTCACTATGTGATCAGCCCCGTCAACTGGACATTACGAATTTGTTTGCTGCAGTGGTTCAGGCTTGCCATGACAAGGTACAGTACGCTTGTGATTTTTCTTAATCAAACTGTTTTGATTCGTCTCTTCTTATTCTTTCTTTTTTTTTTCTTTTTTTTTTTTTCGAAATCAGAATTTGATTATTCTGTAGGTTTATCATTTATTCTAGGTTGTTCCCTTATGTTATTTTATATCCTATCTATCTCACATGAGCTGTATCTGAATCCAGGTTCCTCCTAATGATGTTGAGCCCTTGTTCAAGCAAATAGTAACTGAGTTTATACATGATCGCTCTCGTCCTGAGGTGATCCTTTTTGGTTTGCTTAATGTTTAATATTAGTAGATATTTTTATTTCCATGGTCCGGGCACTGAACTTTGATATTTTTATGAATCTCATTGATATTTTAAGGCTATCACTGTTGGACTAACTGCAGTCAGGGAAATATGCATGCGGATGCCATTGGTACTACTTCATAATCCTCCTATTTGTGCATATATGCATTTTAATAACTTTACTAGTAATGAGCATTGGCTTAACTAGTGGGAATCATACAGTGTTGGCTAATTGGCCTTGGGTTCAATTCCTACACGTGCTCCTTCATTTTTAGTTTCACAGTAATAACTCTTTTAGCTGGATTGTTGCATACTCTGACCTTGGAATTGGAGAATGCCCCCTCTACTCTTGAACTTCTATTACCAATGTCCTGTGCATTGTTAAGTTCCTCCTTTATTATGGATTTTGGAATGTAGTTAATGAATGAAGACTTACTACGAGACCTTGCTTCGTATAAAAAAGATCGTGAGAAGGCAGTTTCAGTAGCAGCTCGATCTCTGATTGGCTTATTCAGAGAGGTGATTATCCTCTTTGCTCCTTTCTTTTTGTGCATGTTGGTAAGCAAGGTACCATATGTCTACACAATTTAGTTCATAATGTTGGTTTTGCAGCTTAACCCTTCACTGTTAGTTAAGAAAGATCGAGGCTGGCATATTGAAGTTTCCGAACAGGAAGATGATGATGATGTGCACACTTCTGGTGATGATGAAAGTGTAGGTACGAATAGAAGAAAGAAAGACCCAGCAAAGAAAAGAAAGTTTGCTGATTTCCAAGTTCCAAATTCTGATCAACTAAGTTTGAAGCGAGTAGACAGCTCAATGTTTGACGTAAGTACTTTAGGTTGTCTAAATTGGTATATGGATGATATCTATCTGCAATCTATGCAAAAAGAGAAAAACACAACTATAACTAAATGAGATGGTGTTTATGTGGTGGTTTTTTTAAATTTCATACTACCCTCTGATTGAAATTATTCATGCACCTTCTAGGTTCATGTAAAGCGAAGGCGGAGCAAGGAAGAAAGGTCTGCATTGGCTAAAGCAGGAAGGGAGGATAGAGGAAAATACCTTCCTAGAAAAGCTGCAAATCAGAAAAAGGTATGTTAGCAGTTCATTCTTGTAATTTTTTTTTTTTGGACTTTTGAAATGCAATGAATTTTAACCAAATATGCATATCTTAAACTTGGTAGTTGATTCCATAACTTTTTTTAAAGAAAGAATAAACTATCCAGGTTATCTGTGAATTTGGAAAGTTTAAAAGGAAAAAATTGATGTTAAATGATTTTGATTGCATTCAACTAAGTTTTGTTTGTATTGTTCATTTCAAACAGACGGGTGGACTAAGCAACCGTCAGAAGGAACGCAAGAAGAAAATGCCAGTGGTTGCAAAGAGAGAAAAGATTGCAAAATCTCACCTAGAGAAGAAGAAAAACAATCAGCGTGCAGGGAAACAGTTCCGAGGAAGGAAAGCGTGAATATGATGACTTATACATTTACTAATGTTATTTAATTTTTTGTTCAGCCAAAGTACCATGCTTAGCTTTTCAATTACACCATACCCCTACTCTTAGCTTCCCATTCTTTATAGCCAATTTTGATTTTTGTTTGAGGGCATTTTTAAATTCATAGTGGTGGTTACTTTGATAATAATTTCGTGAGCTTAAATAATCAAACGATTATGTTTGGAACCGTGAAATAATGGTATATGTATTTCGGCTTAATATCTTATTAAAAGCACGTACATGACATTTTTGGCCAAACTAATTTTGCTGATGTTGGATTCTCTATGAATATGAGAAATTTCTGAGAACAAGAATCAAAGCTCATCTGCTATTTGGTATTTGATGTTGTGAGTCATCTTCGACTTGAAGAAAACAAGCTAATGCTTACTTAAATGATCCTTGAAACGATGAAGCATTAAATAAAAAGCATTGAATTTCAGGGGAGGTTAGTGTATACTTTATCATGCATAGCATTACCTAAGCTCAAGGTAGGTCAATGTAATTCACCAGAGAAAACCACA